>NC_083379.1:35391538-35702884 GCF_031755915.1 Ziziphus jujuba | reverse complement strand
TACTGAGTTCATCCACCAAATTAAGCAGGACTCTTGTTGTGACTCAAAAGAACAAGATTTCCTATTCTGTTTATGGCCAACTACATGGATGAATCACTAATTGGGTTGCATTGGTTTGGCAACTCAAACAACAGTTCCCAATAAGATGTTCTTGTATCAAATTCCCAAGTAACGATTCCTGGAAGTGCCTGGACTGAAGAAACCCACCCAAAACTTCCTTCTCTTGAAACCAAGGTTCTCCCATCACTAAGAGATTGGTGCTGATGAACGCTGTCGAGTGCCAATGAAATAGTATGGAAGAAAAAGAGCAAATTAGCACCTATAAACCAAAAACAAGGAACCCCTATTGATTCTTCCTACTCGTCGGTTCTCCGCTTAAGCCACCCCCAAAAGTCAAAACCAGTGTATTTAACATTATTCAACTGGTTCTGAAATGGGATTCTTTAATTTCCACCTTCACTGTTACAGAGATATTGGGTAATCCACTCATGAACAGGGAATGAACAGGGAATTGGCGGCCTTCAGCAATGCACTGAAAGTCAAGTCTCATAACTGCTGAAAATTAAAGAAGTTAATCTCATCCTTATGAACTCAAATAGAGTGATTTAGTTACTGCATTATGCATGCATGATGCTCATTTCAGTCATTTCATCTAAATATTAATTTACTTTAGTGAGAGAAACCCTGATGATACTGTTCTCAGATTTTCTTCTCCAATATCCTGTGCACCATCACAAGCAGTTTACAGAGAACAAGAATTGGGATTAAAATTGTAGCCAGAGTAGGAGTTCTACTATGCATTTGTTGGTTACACTAACATCAATTTACTGGGATATCAGTATCACTATACCAAAAATAATTATTCTTGGAAGTTAGAAGTTGGAACTACCAGGAGTTAGTATAGCTTAGTTAAAGTCTATCCTATATTACGAAATACGGGTCTAGTTTTACTCAGATAGGATTAGTTTCATTCTTTCCCAATTTTAACTCGATAAAGTTGGTCACTATCAAACTTCTTTGGGTTTTATTTATTTTTATTCATTTATTTATTTATTTTTTTGTCTCTCCTGTTATGAGGTTCCATCAAATTAATTCATCTGTACTGTGCCTTGGTTGACTTGGCACTGAATTGACTTTCATATGCATGGATTCCACATGAAGAGGCAAATTTTGATTAACATTCAAACAGTAACATTCGTGTTGAATTTTTCATGCTCGTCGACTAGTATATGCATAATGGCATGCCAATGACAATGAAAGGATAAAAAGGAAGTATAAGAATTTACCTACAATTTTACTTTGTCAAAAGTTCACTTGTAGAATATGAATTTAACAAGAAGTAATAAATCAAGACAAAATGCATGCAAGCTAACATGAAAAAACCACCCATCACCAGAAAAAAAAAAAAAAAAAAAAAAAAAAAAAAGAAGACAAATTTAAATTTTTAGAATAGGCCAAACTCTTCAGTTTCCTCTTTCTCCTCCAAAATCCGAATTTCCACAAATTCCAACCTCTTTTATATCCAACTATCGTCCGGTCAACAATCTTGTGGAAAATAGAGAACACTCTCCTTATCAGTGGATAGACTTTGAGTATTTGGATGGATTGACCGCGGGATTGACCGGGGGATTGACAATATCGTAGATCACTGAATTTAAAAAGACCCATATAACCCTGCTGCCAAAGTACAAGCCATGGATTGACATTTTTGGGTTTGATGGAGGAGTCTAATTTATGGCAGTTTCCAAGGGCAGCTCACGGGTCCAAGTCCATAATTCTACCTACCCTTTATAGCAACACAGATTTGTAATTGCAGTCAAAACATATGGTTTATACTAGTTTTTAGCCGCCCAATAATATTGTTTTGAATAATTATTTATATTTATTTTTTAATAAGACGATCTTTGTACCAAGTTTCTTGGCACTTGGAGGCAATTATAGAAGAACCTCTCGAAGGCTGAAGTTGGTATATAATCGGTGTATGCCATTCTTAAGGCGATCATTGTGTTTTCTGCCCCTTGTCTTTTTGCTCTGCTACTTTTCGGGCTCTGTTTTTAACCTTTGCCTTAGTCAAAAAGAAAACAGAGGAAAAGAAATAAAGAAATCAGGACGGCAACAAGCAACAGTTGATTGATTTTTGGCATTGCTTATAAGACCTAACTAGCAATTCAAAGTCCGCAGAGATTGATCACTAAAACAAAGTAAATCAGGCCGCAACTTAGATTTCTCATCTAGTTGCTTAACAATTAGAAGGTCATAATCTTCTTGCAATTTAGTGGTGATTGCAAAGTCAATTATCGACTTCCCTTTACTTTCTAAAATGCCAGCCAAACCATACCAAAATCTTTTAACTATTATGCCCAAATCAAGCTTTTTATGAACATCACTGAGTATAATCTGTATAAGGAGAAAACTAAAATAGATGATGAACACAGAAAGAAATATTCTAAAATATGTGTCAATAGCAATTGCTTCTTTTTGTATATATCACTATTTCCATCGGAAAATTAGCAATCATTGCAAGAATGACAAAAGAAAAAAAAACCCAGAAAATTAAAAGATGAAAAAATTTCAAAAACAATTTTTAAATTCTTGTTGAAGAGCTTCCTCAAGCCAGTAACGCGATTCCTCCATAAGCTCAGGGCTGAGTCTGAACATCAAAACACAGAACTCCATCTGATTGAGTGCTCCATCACCGTCAAAATCACCTTCAGCTAACATACACCGCAGATCCTCATCACTCAGGTCCTGAAGGCCCAGCGTAGCAGAGTTCTTCTTGAGGCTCTCAAAGGTAATAACCCCTTTATCAGAGTCCATTAACAAATTGAACCCATTACAAAGCTCACCTATCAGACCATCCCCACCAAGCTTATCAGCCATGGTAGGCAAGAAATCTTGGAAATTGGATTGTGGGTTTTGTGAAGCCATGGCACAATAGAGAAAGAAAGTGAGAAAGGGAGGGAAAGATAGAGATATAGAAAGAGATAGAAAGTAAGCGAGGAAGATTGGGGAGGAAGAGGAAGTGAAGGAGTATATAAAGAAAGATGTGTTTGGGATTTCCAAGAAGGAGGGTCCATTGGAGACAACTAAGATACAGGTAATGAAGGAGGTCGGTCTGTTTTGAAGCTGCCAAAGGGGTTTCTGAGAAGGTCATTGAGAAAGCAAGAAAAGGAAGGCAGGGATAGAATTGTCTAATTTCCTTGGGAAATGATGGAAATTATGGGCCATAAGTTCTTGACTTCTCTTTTAGAGTGTAATAAAGTTTTGGTCAGCAGGAAACTACTCAGGGGTAAAGTCGTCATTTACTTAAGGAGGAAGAAAGGTTCTCTCTTTCCTTTCATTTTCTTTATTTAAATGGGGAGGGTAAAGACGCGTTCATGGAGTGTTTTTGTTCTGTTTACGTGGACGGGATGGTCACAGCCCATTAGGGGTAGAATTGTAAAGTCGACAACTTTGGGAGACTTCCAGTCCTTTTCTTAGCGTGATTAAAAATATATGATTTTCCTGGCTAATTGTGGAACTTTTTGGATGTTTCGGATTTAGTAGTTGAGAGGAAAAACAAAGCGTTGAACAAAATTCTGTTTGATTTTCTTTCATTATTTTAAGTTTTTATTTTTTTTATTTTTTTATTGTTATTTTGCTGGAAAGATTGCTGGGATCTAGATCGTGGAAAATAAATGGTTTACAAAATTATAATAAAAAATGTTAAAGAGAAAGAAAAATATGCTCACTAGTGGGCTTAAAAAGTTTAAGTGTGCAACGTCAAAAACAATATGGGCCAGTGCTGGCCCAGGGTTTCGGCTTCTTTTTTTTGGGGTCATATTGTACTATTTGAAAATAAGTGTTTATTTATTTATTTAAGTCGAATTTGTTTTTTCTTGCTTACAAATTTGAATAAATCAATGTAAATAATTTTATGTTATATCAAATTCTTCAAAACCATAAAAGGTGATGAAGTCCAATATTTTTGGCATATCATCTCACCTTTCTGCTTTTTGCACTAACTTCTATCTTTTTTATTTTTTCCCCCTCTCTTTTTGACTTTTTATTTAAATAAATATTTATATATGTTTCTTAAGTTTGAAAAGTATTTTCAGGTGTATAGGAAGCCAATTGTGAGATTTTAAAAATCAACATACTATGACCCTTATTTTAAAGTTCATAATTATATGAAACTTATATCCGGCCATGAACCAAAGGAAACCTAGAAAGTTATGGGAGTTTTAATTAATAATTAAATCAATATCTTTAAAGGGGTCTTTTGTGATACTAGATTAATAAATTAACATTTAACTGTAAAAAATCGTGTTCTTAATTCCCTTTAAGTAAATAAACAAGGTCCCAATATTATTAAATAACAGCGCTTTTTTTTTTTTGTGGATAAATAATAAGGAAAATTTTTAAACAGTAAAAAAAAATCTTTTTATAATTATATTGTTAGGATTAAATTAATTTTATAAATATGAAAATGTTATACATCTCATGCAATCATCAATCAATTAAGTTATACAATTTCTTTATTTAAAAAGAACCTATAAAGAGTTTAATTCGCATTTAAATATAATCTTAAGGATGCTTGTACAGAAATACACAAAATTTCATGCCAAAAAGCTCTTAACATGCTTGAGAAGTTAGAAATATTTTATCTTCAATAAAAATGTGTCCATATTTATTACATACCTACAAGTTCATAGAAATTGTAACAATTCTAAGAATAAATCATGTCATGTTAAACATTTAATAGAATGCTAAAAATATAAATAATTACTATTATGTACAGGCAAGTTTTTTTAGATGACACTTGAAAAAACTTAAAATATACTATAATGTAGAGTTTATTTTTATCTATAATTGATCCAAGTTGGAATCAAAGTTTTTTATCACTTGATAAAGGCTATTTCAATATAAAATATTATTATCACGAGATTTCATTGTATAAATAATTATTCACTCATAGAGTAGTTTTTCAGAATTAAATTAAGCGATTTCTAAAATTCATGAAAACAAATTACTACTTTTATTTGGCAAGATATCTTAGATCAGCCATCAGCAAGACAAATTAAGTTTATAATATGATATCTTTCTATCGGCTACGCTACCCTTTTTATTCATTTAGGTGTCCCATTTGCCAAATACTTAATTAGAGCCGCCGCCTCATTGACTTATCTAAAAAAATACAAATTTATCATTTACATTGAAGAATGCCCAACCAAAATTATATATATATATATATATATTGATATAAAGTTGTATATTTTCTTAATCTATTTAAAATTTTAATACAACAAAAATTTAAAAAAAAAAGTCTGTTAAAAATTTATTAAGATATCGAGATAGGAAGGGCAATGAATATTTTATGTTTGATACATAATGTTTGATTGAATTGATGAAGTGTCATATTTTCCAACATGACATCGTAACTCTTAGCTAGTTTATTTCTTAACCACATTCTACTGGGCTAGTTTCCTTTTCCCCTTAATATAAAAAAGGTAGTTTTTGGAAAACTTATCCATTTCAATCAGTTTCTGCTAGTCTAATGTCCCGTTGACCACCAACGACCAAAAGACATCGTTATTTACTTAACTAATATTAACTTTGAGTAAATTTAGCAACAAGGTTGTGGCTAATAATAGTAATCTCACGCACATACTTCTCTATTTAGCATGTTGAACATGCGGGAAACTAATCAATTCCAATCTCATGAAAACATCTTTCTGTTACATCATCACCATCAGCCATATCCAAACACAACCTATATATACGTAACATATACACAACCTTCATGTACTTAATATTCAAACACAAACCCCATTAATTGAAAAATATCATTGCCATGGCTTATAAGAGCAACTCATTTTTTATTCTCTCTGTTGTCTTCTTCTTATGCCTATCATGGAGTACAAATACGGGAGAAGCTCGACAGCCCTTCGCATGCGACCCGCAAAACCCGCTCACAAAGAGCTTGAAGTTTTGTAGTGCATCGCTTCCCATACAAAAAAGAGTGGATGACTTAATCGGACGATTAACGTTGGAGGAAAAGATCAAGCTGCTGGTGGATAATGCAACAGCTGTGCCACGGCTCGGCATTCAAAGCTATGAGTGGTGGTCTGAGGCTCTCCATGGTGTCTCGAATGTGGGTCCCGGAACTAACTTTGGTGGGGACTTCCCTGGGGCAACTAGCTTCCCTCAAGTCATCACCACCGCTGCTTCATTCAATGAGTCATTGTGGGAGCAAATCGGACAGGTGAGGATTCAACATAATTAGATAAGTACTTAGTCTTTGGTTAAATAAATCAACTTATTAGATAAGTATGTACTTGGAAAGACATTAGCAATTTATATATAGTGGGGGTGTACAGGTTGTGTCTGATGAAGCAAGAGCAATGTACAATGGAGGAGCGGCTGGTCTAACATACTGGAGCCCAAATGTGAATGTACTTCGTGACCCTCGTTGGGGGAGATGCCAAGAGACTCCCGGTGAAGACCCTTTCTTGTCGGCCAAATATGCTACTAGATATGTCATGGGACTCCAAGGTAATGCAGAGGGAGATCGTCTCAAGGTTGCTGCATGTTGCAAACATTACACTGCATACGATCTTGATAATTGGAATGGCATTGACCGCTACCATTTCAATGCCAGGGTATGTACCAAATTCCTTGTTTTAAAATAAAGATAATTTTGGTCGCAAATAGAAATGGGATGACCAGGGTCATACATTCTGTCATAATATATATATATATATATATATATATCTCCACAGGTTAGCAAGCAGGATCTAGAGGAAACATATAATGTACCATTCAAAGGTTGTGTGGGGGAAGGGAAAGTTGCGAGTGTAATGTGCTCATATAATCAGGTGAATGGAAAGCCCACCTGTGCTGATCCTGATCTCCTTAAGAACACAATTCGTGGTGAATGGCAGCTCAATGGGTGAGTTCCATCACCTTAATGCATCATAGCTTGCGTGGTCCACATCGTTTGATGGCTTAACTTGATCTTCTCTCATTTTATCTCTAGCTATAACCATTTTCTCATCTATATGTGCTCAAATAGGTATATTGTCTCGGATTGTGATTCCGTAGATGTCCTATATAAGTATCAAAACTATACTAGAACACCACAAGAAGCAGCTGCAGTATCTATTAAAGCAGGTTTACCATTTTTCATCTTTTCTTCTCTTTATAAATTTTGATCCCTTAGTCTAAAAAGTACGGTAAAATCCAGAATTTCTTTTAGAAAAACTTGGACAAATTCCTTGTTCTCAAGTTTACTTGCTAATATCACTCTCAGGTCTAGATTTGGACTGCGGGGTATTTTTATCAGACCATACAGAAGAGGCTGTAAAAGCAGGACTGGTAAGTGAGAATGACTTGAACAATGCCTTGGTTAACACAATCAGTGTCCAGATGAGACTGGGAATGTTTGATGGTGAACCATCAGCACATCCATTCGGCAATTTAGGTCCTAAAGACGTTTGCACGAAAGACCATCAACAACTAGCTCTTGAGGCAGCCCGTCAAGGAATTGTTCTGCTTAAAAATCGTCGAAAGACCCTTCCACTCTCCAGACGTCAAAAAACTGTAGCTGTCATTGGGCCCAATTCTAATGTCACTGATACCATGATAGGAAACTATGCTGGTGGGTTTATTATTTATACATCTAGTTCTACTTCTAAAAGATAAAAATTGTCTTAACCATTGTAATATGTTTTTGTATAGGTGTTCCATGTGGTTACATCACACCTTTACAAGGCATTCAAAAGTACAGTCAGACCATCCACCAACCAGGATGCACCAATGTTGCTTGCAATGATGATCAACAGTTCGAACTAGCAGAGGCTGCAGCTCGACAGGCTGATGCCACAGTACTAGTAATGGGGCTTGACCTGTCCATTGAAGCAGAGTCTAGGGATAGAACAGGTTTGCTTTTACCAGGAGACCAACAAGAGCTTGTATATAGAGTGTCCAGGGCTTCCAAAGGCCCAACCATATTGGTTTTGATGTCTGGTGGTCCAATTGATGTGTCATTTGCCAAGAAAGATAAACATATCGATGCAATTCTTTGGGTTGGATATCCTGGTCAAGCTGGTGGAGCTGCCATTGCTGATGTTCTCTTTGGAACTACCAATCCAGGTAATACAAATATATATATATTTATATATATGCACGTATATGTATATGTATACATTTTATACATAATTATGCTTGTCATATTCTACTTAATAAGCTGCATGCCTTGTGACAATTTAGGAGGAAAGCTTCCAATGACATGGTACCCAGAGAGCTACCTAGCCAAGGTACCAATGACTAATATGCAAATGAGAGCAAACCCAAAAAGAGGCTACCCAGGCAGAACTTACCGATTCTATAAAGGTCCTGTTGTTTTCCCTTTCGGCTATGGGTTGAGTTTTACCACTTTTGACACGAAACTAGTCCAAGCTCCATCTCAGCTTTCCCTGCCCATTTCTGCCACACTAACCGACTCAACCACTTTAAGCACTACCTATGCCCTAAGTCTCACCCACACCAACTGCAATTCACTTTCATTGCCACTCCATATCGATGTCAAGAACAATGGAACCGTAGATGGGACACACACCCTTCTTGTCTTCTCCACCCCACCTGCCGGAACATGGTCGGCCAACAAGCATTTGGTGGGTTTCCAGAAGGTTCATGTTGCTGTTGGGTCTGTGCAAAGGGTTACGGTGGGTGTTGATGTGTGCAAACACCTTAGTGTTGTCGACAAGTCTGGGGTTCGAACAATTCCATTGGGTGAACATCAAATTCATATCGGAGGAGATGGAGTTGGAGATCTCAAGCATTCGATCTCTTTGCATGCGGGTTCAACAAATATTAAGTCTTAGAAATGTATCAAAAACAGCTACCCCATCAAGTTTTCATTTTTATTTTCTAACAAGCAATTAATCGTGTATTTATTGACACGGAAAGGAACGCATGAAATGTAATGTATTTGTATAAAGATAACAAGTGAGCTTATTTATGCTCTATGGTTAGCCTTCAAATATGCGGTAAAATATTATATAGCTTTCTGATATGTGGTAAAATAGCGTTCATTCCATTTGGCTTATGTTTTCTTGAATACCATATATTATATGAAAGTTAATCATGATCGAAATACAACGTCCAAAGTTTTTAATTTGTTTTAAAGGAGAAATACAAACTTATATAAAGTTTAAGTTTTTAATGTCCCATTAAAACTAGCTAGATGATAATGACCACTGGTAAAAAGTAATATAAGATATTTATTTTAATGGCTAGCTTATTAAAAAAAAAAAGTTTAAATTTTTAATTAATACTCGAAAGTTACATTATGTTATATTTATTCTGAGGGTCATTTTTTTTCTAATTTTTGTTTTCCCTTTTTTGTTTTCCTTTCTTTCCTTTTATCAATAATATTAAAGTCTATTGTTTTAAGAGTAAATAAAATATATCCTATAAAAAATAAATAAAAGAAGTGTAAATAAAACAAATGTGAGTATAAAATTTTAAATTGTTTTTCGGTTGATTTTAGTGATTTTTTTTTTATCATATATGTTAAATTGAAAAATGAAGATCTTTCAACCATATGCCATATCGAATAGATGACAATCATAACAGTTTTTGATCTTCATAAATGAAAAATAAGGCTTTCCAAGTTCAAATTTGAATCATTCTATATTGGACTTAAAAAAAAAATGCAAACGGTCAATGATATCCTTTATATGTTAAAAATATAATTTTCATTTTATAGTGAGTACTTAATGACATGACAAGTGTTGAGGATGGTTGTGCATTCAAACGTTTTAATATTAACTTAATAATAAAAAAGACATTCTTAAAATTTGATTAATATATTTCCATTTTGTATTGAAACCTTACATTGAAAATATATTCCTCATAAATCAACTTTGTATACATCAAGGTTCAAAATTTCGATGTCGGTAGAAATATCAAATGTTCAAAATATGAAAATTTCTATGCGAATATCGAAATTTATCTAATATAAATAAAAATTCATAGAAAATGATGGAAATTTATTTTAAAAAATAGAAATTTTTATTTAAATTTAGAATTGGCTTATTTAAACAATCAGTTATCAAATTGATTATAAAAATTGCAAAAATATTGAATAGATATTATATTTCTTTTAATCAATTTAGTTTATAGTAAACGGTAACGATCATAAATAAATTATTATTGATAAAAATATGCAAAAAAAAAAAATATATATATATATATATATATTTGATAAATTGTTTATTAATTAAGATAAAACAATCATTACAATTACATTATATTTCATAAATCATCTCAATACTCATAAAACTCTTAGATAATTGAAAATTATCAGTATTTTTCTTGTTCTTATTTTGACATGTAAAATGTGAAAAATAATTATTAAAATATGTATCTCCTTAATAATTTTTTATGTAGTTATTAATATATCAACCATAAGGATCCTATATTATATCATCTTTTTATTTTTATTTCTTGAATGTTATATATTTAAATACTATCAATATCAATTTTACATAATATTTTATTTATATATTATTATTTAATATTATTATTTTACATTGTTATATAATCAATTATTAACTTACAATTATGTATTTTAATAAATCTATCTTATATACAATATATAGTAATTATATATATATATATATATATATATTATCAATGAATAAAACTTATTAAAATTATTGAATTCAATTTTTTTCATTTTATTTATATTATTAAATATTAAAAAAATAAAAGGTTAAAAATAAATTATGACTAAAATTTATTTGGTAAACTAATTTACTAAACATCAGTAATATTTTTAAATTTTTATTAAAAAAAATTTATAGATATTTTCAAAATTTTCATGGAAATTTTTAAAATTTTGATGGATATTATTGATTTTTTAATCAAATTGTTAAGGATTTGATATAGATATTTTGAAGGAAATTTCTATGGAAATTTCAATTTTCATAAATTTGGATGTATATTATGGAAATTCTATCTATTTTTATAAATTTTATTTCGACCCCTTAAAAAATAAAAATTTCAAAGAAAATTCGAGAAAAATTTGGATATTTTAAACCTTGGTTTGTATATATATATATATATATGTTAGCTTGTAAATATAGTTGCCACCTTATGTATATGTACTTTTGGGTTTTAACGAGCTTTTGGGCATGTAAAAAAAAAAAAAAAAAACACAAATTTTCAAATATACAAATTTAACCTTCACGGATTTTGACAAATACACAAATTTCCGTGAAGGTAAAATTTGTGTATTTTTTTTCGTTTACATCCTGGTTGAAAATTTGAAAATTTACCTCCACATCATTAAAAACTGAAGATCTTTCAACCATATGTCATATCATTCCAACATTATATATCAAACTTTTCAACCAGGATGTTAAAAAAAAAAAAAATGCTAATTTTCAAATACACAAATTTTGCATTCACGGAAGTTTGTGTATTTGAAAATTTGTATAAGATCGATTTATAATTACTATATATTTTGTATAATTACAAAATATACAGTAATGGATTTATAATCATTGCATATTTTGTATAAATTTGTATAAATAAAACGAAGTGAATTGAATAACTTTAATAAGTTATATTCATTGATAATATATACATGTATATATATATATATATAATTACTATATATTTTGTATAAGATAGATTTATTAAAATACATAATTGCAAGTTAATAATTGATTATATAAGAATGAAAAATAATAATATAAAATAATAATATATAAATACAATATTATGTAGAATTGATATTGATAGTATTTAAATAAATAACATTAAAGAAATAAAAATAAAAAGACGATATAATATATTATACTAAATATAAAGAACAACTACGTTTCATACAAGATCCTTATAGTTGACATATTAATAATTACATAAAAAATTATTAAGGAGATACATATTTTAATAATTATTTTTCACATTTTACATGTAAAAATAAGAACGAGAAAAATACTGATAATTTTCAATTATCTAAGAGTTTTATGAGTATTGAGATGATTTATGAAATATAATGTAATTGTAATGATTGTTTTATCTTAATTAATAAACAATTTATCAAATATATATATATATATATATATATATATATATTTTTTTTTTTGCATATTTTTATCAATAATAATTTATTTATGATCGTTACCGTTTACTATAAACTAAATTGATTAAAAGAAATATAATATCTATTCAATATTTTTGCAATTTTTATAATCAATTTGATAACTGATTGTTTAAATAAGCCAATTCTAAATTTAAATAAAAATTTCTATTTTTTAAAATAAATTTCCATCATTTTCTATGAATTTTTATTTATATTAGATAAATTTCGATATTCGAATAGAAATTTTCATATTTTGAACATTTGATATTTCTACCGACATCGAAATTTTGAACCTTGATATATACAAAGTTGATTTATGAGGAATATATTTTCAATGTAAGGTTTCAATACAAAATGAAAATATATTAATCAAATTTTAAGAATGTCTTTTTTATTATTAAGTTAATATTAAAACTTTTGAATGCACAACCATCCTCAACACTTGTCATGTCATTAAGTACTCACTATAAAATGAAAATTATATTTTTAACATATAAAGGATACCATTGACCGTTTGCATTTTTTTTTAAGTCCAATATAGAATGATTCAAATTTGAACTTGGAAAGCCTTATTTTTCATTTATGAAGATCAAAAACTGTTATGATTGTCATCTATTCGATATGGCATATGGTTGAAAGATCTTCATTTTTCAATTTAACATATATGATAAAAACAAAAATCACTAAAATCAACCGAAAAACAATTTAAAATTTTATACTCACATTTGTTTTATTTACACTTCTTTTATTTATTTTTTATAGGATATATTTTATTTACTCTTAAAACAATAGACTTTAATATTATTGATAAAAGGAAAGAAAGGAAAACAAAAAAGGGAAAACAAAAATTAGAAAAAAAATGACCCTCAGAATAAATATAACATAATGTAACTTTCGAGTATTAATTAAAAATTTAAACTTTTTTTTTTTTTAATAAGCTAGCCATTAAAATAAATATCTTATATTACTTTTTACCAGTGGTCATTATCATCTAGGTAGTTTTAATGGGACATTAAAAACTTAAACTTTATATAAGTTTGTATTTCTCCTTTAAAACAAATTAAAAACTTTGGACGTTGTATTTCGATCATGATTAACTTTCATATAATATATGGTATTCAAGAAAACATAAGCCAAATGGAATGAACGCTATTTTACCACATATCAGAAAGCTATATAATATTTTACCGCATATTTGAAGGCTAACCATAGAGCATAAATAAGCTCACTTGTTATCTTTATACAAATACATTACATCTCATGCGTTCCTTTCCGTGTCAATAAATACACGATTAATTGCTTGTTAGAAAATAAAAATGAAAACTTGATGGGGTAGCTGTTTTTGATACATTTCTAAGACTTAATATTTGTTGAACCCGCATGCAAAGAGATCGAATGCTTGAGATCTCCAACTCCATCTCCTCCGATATGAATTTGATGTTCACCCAATGGAATTGTTCGAACCCCAGACTTGTCGACAACACTAAGGTGTTTGCACACATCAACATCCACCGTAACCCTTTGCACAGACCCAACAGCAACATGAACCTTCTGGAAACCCACCAAATGCTTGTTGGCCGACCATGTTCCGGCAGGTGGGGTGGAGAAGACAAGAAGGGTGTGTGTCCCATCTACGGTTCCATTGTTCTTGACATCGATATGGAGTGGCAATGAAAGTGAATTGCAGTTGGTGTGGGTGAGACTTAGGGCATAGGTAGTGCTTAAAGTGGTTGAGTCGGTTAGTGTGGCAGAAATGGGCAGGGAAAGCTGAGATGGAGCTTGGACTAGTTTCGTGTCAAAAGTGGTAAAACTCAACCCATAGCCGAAAGGGAAAACAACAGGACCTTTATAGAATCGGTAAGTTCTGCCTGGGTAGCCTCTTTTTGGGTTTGCTCTCATTTGCATATTAGTCATTGGTACCTTGGCTAGGTAGCTCTCTGGGTACCATGTCATTGGAAGCTTTCCTCCTAAATTGTCACAAGGCATGCAGCTTATTAAGTAGAATATGACAAGCATAATTATGTATAAAATGTATACATATACATATACGTGCATATATATAAATATATATATATTTGTATTACCTGGATTGGTAGTTCCAAAGAGAACATCAGCAATGGCAGCTCCACCAGCTTGACCAGGATATCCAACCCAAAGAATTGCATCGATATGTTTATCTTTCTTGGCAAATGACACATCAATTGGACCACCAGACATCAAAACCAATATGGTTGGGCCTTTGGAAGCCCTGGACACTCTATATACAAGCTCTTGTTGGTCTCCTGGTAAAAGCAAACCTGTTCTATCCCTAGACTCTGCTTCAATGGACAGGTCAAGCCCCATTACTAGTACTGTGGCATCAGCCTGTCGAGCTGCAGCCTCTGCTAGTTCGAACTGTTGATCATCATTGCAAGCAACATTGGTGCATCCTGGTTGGTGGATGGTCTGACTGTACTTTTGAATGCCTTGTAAAGGTGTGATGTAACCACATGGAACACCTATACAAAAACATATTACAATGGTTAAGACAATTTTTATCTTTTAGAAGTAGAACTAGATGTATAAATAATAAACCCACCAGCATAGTTTCCTATCATGGTATCAGTGACATTAGAATTGGGCCCAATGACAGCTACAGTTTTTTGACGTCTGGAGAGTGGAAGGGTCTTTCGACGATTTTTAAGCAGAACAATTCCTTGACGGGCTGCCTCAAGAGCTAGTTGTTGATGGTCTTTCGTGCAAACGTCTTTAGGACCTAAATTGCCGAATGGATGTGCTGATGGTTCACCATCAAACATTCCCAGTCTCATCTGGACACTGATTGTGTTAACCAAGGCATTGTTCAAGTCATTCTCACTTACCAGTCCTGCTTTTACAGCCTCTTCTGTATGGTCTGATAAAAATACCCCGCAGTCCAAATCTAGACCTGAGAGTGATATTAGCAAGTAAACTTGAGAACAAGGAATTTGTCCAAGTTTTTCTAAAAGAAATTCTGGATTTTACCGTACTTTTTAGACTAAGGGATCAAAATTTATAAAGAGAAGAAAAGATGAAAAATGGTAAACCTGCTTTAATAGATACTGCAGCTGCTTCTTGTGGTGTTCTAGTATAGTTTTGATACTTATATAGGACATCTACGGAATCACAATCCGAGACAATATACCTATTTGAGCACATATAGATGAGAAAATGGTTATAGCTAGAGATAAAATGAGAGAAGATCAAGTTAAGCCATCAAACGATGTGGACCACGCAAGCTATGATGCATTAAGGTGATGGAACTCACCCATTGAGCTGCCATTCACCACGAATTGTGTTCTTAAGGAGATCAGGATCAGCACAGGTGGGCTTTCCATTCACCTGATTATATGAGCACATTACACTCGCAACTTTCCCTTCCCCCACACAACCTTTGAATGGTACATTATATGTTTCCTCTAGATCCTGCTTGCTAACCTGTGGAGATATATATATATATATATATATTATGACAGAATGTATGACCCTGGTCATCCCATTTCTATTTGCGACCAAAATTATCTTTATTTTAAAACAAGGAATTTGGTACATACCCTGGCATTGAAATGGTAGCGGTCAATGCCATTCCAATTATCAAGATCGTATGCAGTGTAATGTTTGCAACATGCAGCAACCTTGAGACGATCTCCCTCTGCATTACCTTGGAGTCCCATGACATATCTAGCAGCATATTTGGCCGACAAGAAAGGGTCTTCACCGGGAGTCTCTTGGCATCTCCCCCAACGAGGGTCACGAAGTACATTCACATTTGGGCTCCAGTATGTTAGACCAGCCGCTCCTCCATTGTACATTGCTCTTGCTTCATCAGACACAACCTGTACACCCCCACTATATATAAATTGCTAATGTCTTTCCAAGTACATACTTATCTAATAAGTTGATTTATTTAACCAAAGACTAAGTACTTATCTAATTATGTTGAATCCTCACCTGTCCGATTTGCTCCCACAATGACTCATTGAATGAAGCAGCGGTGGTGATGACTTGAGGGAAGCTAGTTGCCCCAGGGAAGTCCCCACCAAAGTTAGTTCCGGGACCCACATTCGAGACACCATGGAGAGCCTCAGACCACCACTCATAGCTTTGAATGCCGAGCCGTGGCACAGCTGTTGCATTATCCACCAGCAGCTTGATCTTTTCCTCCAACGTTAATCGTCCGATTAAGTCATCCACTCTTTTTTGTATGGGAAGCGATGCACTACAAAACTTCAAGCTCTTTGTGAGCGGGTTTTGCGGGTCGCATGCGAAGGGCTGTCGAGCTTCTCCCGTATTTGTACTCCATGATAGGCATAAGAAGAAGACAACAGAGAGAATAAAAAATGAGTTGCTCTTATAAGCCATGGCAATGATATTTTTCAATTAATGGGGTTTGTGTTTGAATATTAAGTACATGAAGGTTGTGTATATGTTACGTATATATAGGTTGTGTTTGGATATGGCTGATGGTGATGATGTAACAGAAAGATGTTTTCATGAGATTGGAATTGATTAGTTTCCCGCATGTTCAACATGCTAAATAGAGAAGTATGTGCGTGAGATTACTATTATTAGCCACAACCTTGTTGCTAAATTTACTCAAAGTTAATATTAATTAAGTAAATAACGATGTCTTTTGGTCGTTGGTGGTCAACGGGACATTAGACTAGCAGAAACTGATTGAAATGGATAAGTTTTCCAAAAACTACCTTTTTTATATTAAGGGGAAAAGGAAACTAGACCAGTAGAATGTCTATCCATTAATAATTGAGGGGGTAAAAACAAAAAAACAAAAAATGGTTAAGAAACAAACTAGCTAAGAGTTACGATGTCATGTTGGAAAATATGACACTTCATCAATTCAATCAAACATTATGTATCAAACATAAAATATTCATTGCCCTCCCTATCTCGATATCTTAATAAATTTTTAACAGATTTTTTTTTTTAATTTTTGTTGTATTAAAATTTTAAATAGATTAAGAAAATATACAACTTTATATCAGTATATATATATAATTTTGGTTGGGCATTCTTCAATGTAAATGATAAATTAGTATTTTTCTAGATAAGTCAATGAGGCGGCGGCTCTAATTAAGTATTTGGCAAATTGGACACCCAAATGAATCCAAAAGGGTAGCGTAGCCGATAGAAAAATATCATATTATAAACTTAATTTGTCTTGCTGATGGCTGACCTAAGATATCTTGCCAAATAAAAGTAGTAATTTGTTTTCATGAACTTTCAAACCGCTTAATTTAATGCTTGAAAACTGCTGCCAGAATAATCAGTTATCTAAAGATCTTTCTTATTATTTACCCCCGCCAACCCCAAAAAAAAAAAAAAAAAAAAGAGCTTTGTTGTTTAATAATATTGGGGGCCTTATTTATTTACTTTTGGGAGTGTAACTTTTACAATATTCTTAATTAGAATTAGTTATAAATATGAATAAATCAAAATTTTATTTCCTAGCGCCTTCAAAATCGTTCAAAAGTTGACATGGTTCTCCTATTTTTATCATATCATACTATTCCTTTTTTTCAACTCTCTCTCTCTCTCGGTTTTTTTTCCCTCTCTCTGATTTTATCTTTTATTTCATTAAATATATATTTATATATGTTTCTAAGTTTGGAAACTATTTTCAGATTTCTATGAAACACATTGTGGGATTTTTTAGATGAAGATACCTTTTTCCGTTAATAATCGTATGAAAACTTCTATCGTCCATGAACCTAATGAAACCTAGAAGTTATGACCTTTTATTTAATAATTTATATGGAGCAGGATTAATATATATATATATATATATATTCATATAAAAAGTACTAAAGTTTAAAAAATAAAGCAGAGTGTTATTTAACTTGTAAAACAGAGTGTTGTTCTTTAAAGCCCATATTAAAGAAAGTTTAAAGGCTCACCGATATTCTAAAATAACAAAGCTGTATAGATAAAAAATCATTGAGCTTTCACAATATTAATATTAATATTAACGAGCTTTAAAAGCGATTTCCGCAGATCATGAAAACTAAATTACTTTTAGCATGAAAACTTAGGTAATCAAATTAGTACTAAGCATATACATGATTCATTATTTAGTCGTCCTTCTGACTTTATTTGGTTGTGTAATCGACCTGTGTGATCCTGTGAGCCACTTTCTTCTTAACTTACTTTGAAGCATGCCTCAAGGAAAATGAAATTATATATATATATATATATATAATAAAAAGTTGTTATTAATAATTTTATGTTGGTTGAACTTGTAAGTAAATGACATTATCCAACATGTGACACCCTAACTTACTATTATAATTTTTTGTTAATTATTTTTGTTTCCTTTTTCCCTTTATATAAACGAGTTGATTTTTTTTTTTTTCCCTTTCTGGCTAAATCTCAATCCTAATCTTTTATATTGAATTACAAGGTTGCGGCTAATAATGGTTCTTTCAGTCATACTTTTCTGTTTCGCTTATTCGATGTTGAAACTGAAGTGAACCATGAAATCCTTTGCTCTTCCATATCAGCGCCATATCCAAACCTATGTATACAAATATATACACACACCATTCATCTACACAATATTAAAACACAAACCCCATCTATTGAAACACATCATTGTTGTGGCTTATAACACCAACTCATTTTCGATTATCCCTGTTCTTCTTTGTATGTCTTTCATTGCATACAAATACTGAAGAAGCTAGAAAGCCCTTTGCATGCGACCCACAGACCTGCTCATAAAGAGCTTGAAGTTCTGCAGTTGTGTCGCTTCCCATACAAGAAAGAGTGAATGACTTGATCAGACGGTTGACATTGCAAGAAAAGATCAAGTTGCTGGTGAATAATGCTATAGCTGTGCCAAGGCTCGGTATTCCAAGCTATGAGTGGTGGTCTGAGCCTCAGAGGCTCTCCATGGTGTGTCCGCTGTGGGTCTGGGAACTAACTTTGGTGGAGACTACCCTAGGGCCACTAGCTTCCCTCCGCGCTGCTTCATTCAATGAGTCATTGCGGAAGCAAATTGTACAGGTGAGGATTTTAATATAATTAGATAAGTACTTGTCTTTGGTTAAAATAAATCATTTTGCATGACTTTAACAATTTATATATGGTGCAGGTGTACAGGTTATGCCTGATGAAGCAAGAGCAACGTACAATGGACGAGTGGCTGGTCTAATATGTTGGAGCCCAAATGTTAAAGCACTTTTTGATCATCTTTGAGGACAATGTCAAGATAATCCTGGTGAAGACCATTTCTTGTCGTCCAAGTATTGTTGCTAGATATGTCATGGAACTCCAAGGTAATGCAGTAGGAGATTGGCTCAAGGTTGCTGCATGTTGCAAACACTACATTGCCTTTGATCTTTAATTGGAATGACATTCATCGCTTGCATTTCAATGCCAGAGTATGTAAAAAATTCCTTATTTAAAAATCTGCAAATGGAAGTGGGATGAGGTCATTATATCTACATAGGTTAGCAAGAAGGACCTGGAGGAAACATATAATGTACCATTCAAAGGGTATGTGGATTATGGAGGAAGGGAAAGTTGTGAGTGTAATGTGCTCCTGTAATCAGGTGAATGAAAGCTCACCTTTGCTGACCCGATCTCCTCAAGAATACAATTCATGGTGAATGGTGGCTCAATGGGTGAATTCTGTCACCTGCATGCATCATAGCTTGTGTGGTGCACACATCATTTGATGGGTTAACTTGATCTTCTCTCATTTTATATCTATAACTATTTTCTCATCTATATGTGCTCAAATATGTATATTGTCTCAGATTGTGATTTTGTAGATGTCCTATATAACTATCAGAACGATAATAGAACACCATAAGAAGCAGCTGTAGTGTCTATTAAAGCAGGTTTACTATTTTTCATCTTTTCTTTTCTTTGTAAATTTTGATCCTTTAGAATCTTAAAAGTGTATTAAAATGTAAATTTCTTTAGAGTAACTTACCCTAATTAATCAACTTTACTTGCTAATTTCACTTTAAGGTCTAGATTTGGACTGTTGGGTATTTTTAGCAAATCATATAGAGGAGGATGTAAGAACAAGACTCGTAAGTGAGAATGACTTGAATAATGCCTTCGTTAACGCAATCAATGTCCAAAATTAGATTGGGAATGATGGCAAACCATCAGCATAACCCTTTGGCACTTTACACCCTAAAGATGTTTGCACTAAAGACCATCAACCTAGCTTTTGAGGCAGCCTGTCAAGCAATTGTTCTGCTTAAAAACCGTCAAAAGACTCTTCCACTCTTTGGATGCCCAAAATTATAACTGTCATTGGGCCCAATTTTAATGTCACCGATACCATGATAGGATACTATGCTGGTAGGTTTAATTTTATACATCTAATTCTATTTCTAAAATATAAAAATTATCTTTTTTTTTCTTTTTTTTTTTTTTTTTTTTTTTTTTATGTATGCGTTCCATATGGATATACCATACCCTTACTAGTTAGACCATCCACCAACCAGGATACACCAATGTTGCTTGCAAGGATGATCAACAATTCATATTAGCAGAGGTTGCAGCTCAATAGGCTGATGCCACGGTACTAGTAATCGGTGTTGACCAGTCCGTTGAAGTAGAGTCCAGGGATAAGGAAAAGGTTGCTTTTGCCAAGAGACCAAGAAGAGCTTGTATATATAGTGACCAGGTCTTCCAAGGGCTCAACCATATTGGTTATGATGTCTGGTGGTCCTATTGATGTATCATTTGCCAAGAAAGATAAATATATCCATTTGCAATTCTTTGCCCTGGATATCCTGGTCAAGCTTGTGGAGCTACCATTGCTGATGTTCTCTTTGGTATTACCAATCCAGGTAGTATTAATACATAGTTTCTCTCAAATTATGCTTACTATTTATTTTTAATATTTGTCATCTCTTGTGACTATTTAGGAGGAAAGCTTCCAATGACATGGCACCCAGTAAGCTACCTAATTAATATGCCAATGACAAATATGCAGATGGGAACAAACCCAAAGAGAGGCTACCCATGGAGGATCTACCGATTCTATAAAGGTCATGTTGTTTTCCCTTTCAGCTATGGCTTGAGTTTTACCACTTTTGACACCAAACTAGTCCAAGCTCCATCCAAACTTTCCCTGCCCATTTTCTCCACACTAACCAGCTCAACAATTCTAAGCACTACAAATGCCCTGAGGCTCTCCCATACCAACTGCAACTCATTTCACTGCCACTTCATGTTGATGTGAAAGACAATGGAACCATGGATGGTACCCACACCCTTCTTGTCTTCTCCACCCCACCACCTGCAAAATTGGTGGGTTTCCAGAAGGTTTATGTTCCTATTTGGTCTGTGCAAAGGGTCAAAGTGGATGGTGATGTGTGCAAACACCTTAGTGTTGTGAAGAAGTCTAGGGGTTCGCAGAATCCAAATGGGTGGGCATCAAATTCATATTGAAGGAGATGGAAATCTCAAGCATTTGGTATCTTTACAAGCCAATCTAGGACGCAATATGAAATCTTCAGATAGTTTTCAAAAACTACTACAATTACCCCCATTACTTCTTCCTTTAGCCAGAATATGAAATTTATCAATTGTATATGTAACTGAGGGCAGGAGATGTGATGCTTTTGCCAGAATAAAAAATTTATCTACTGTATATGCAGCTGAGCAGGAGATGTAATGTAATGCATTGTAATTGTAAGTCAATAATTATATGACAACAAATGATAACCATGCAAATTTAAGCTTTTGGGTTATGTTTTTGGTTGCGCAGGTTGCCTGCAGAAAGGAAGCTTTTATAAAAACTCTTTTTATTGGCTAAAAACATTAATCCCTTCACTTAATTTTTGGAAATTTGAACACTAATATAGGACAAAAGAATTTATTTTTCCATAGATATGTATATATATTTTATGTTATTTCTATAAATAAACTTTACAAACATATAATTTTACTAAAATGGATGAGACCCTACACAGAATAGTAGGCGACACATGCCTTTACATGTTTGGAGAGGTGTGAAACAGAAAAACCTTTTTAATTTTCACACCTCTCCACATGTGTCACCTACCATTATCCTTTATTGTAGCATTTCTGTACAAACACATGTCCTCAAAGTGGTCATTTTATGAAGGTGAAAAAAAAAATCCTTAACTTATCGTTTTGACAGGTCAATTTATCTTCCTATGATAAGTGATAATTATCAAGAGCAGTACTTATAAGCGAGTACAAGAACCCAATTAACATGATGTAAAATTATTAAAGTAAAGCTGCATCACTGAAAGAAAATAGGAATAGGCCATGAAAAGTACTAATATTTCAGTGTCTGAAACCCAAATACGCGGTTGGAGTTGGAAGCAAAAATATATATATAACCAGTTGAAGTTGATCGTTTGACATGCAAATATATATATATATATATATATACACCCCATTTCTGAATGGTTTTGAGTCCCAAATTTTGACACCCATTAATTGGATTTCAAATTACTGCAAAACAGTTTGAAAAACTGCAGAACTACATAACATGGTCAAACGAAGACTTCTTGATACTTGATTTCATATGCCAATATGCTCTATAGCCTTACCAAAGCTTTTTTGCACTCTGCCATCAAAGTTTCATAATTAGTACTTGTTGTTACATTTAAAACCAATATAAAGAAACCGATAGGAAAAAGTTATCACATTGGTTAATACTTAATACAGATTTGATACTTCTAAACAAGCTTTACTCGTCTTTGATTCTAGATTGTTGCAAACAACAATTCAAGCAGGAACAAATTTAATTTAAGAAAAAAAAAATGGGTACAGAAACTACCCCCACCATTTTACAAACATTGTTTAGAAACAAAATTATAGTATGAAATTCTTTGTCAAATCAGTTTTTTTAGTTGAATGCTTCACTCTTCTTTTAATTATGAACTGATCAATCAACTTGTTCCCACCGGACTGAGCTTTGGCATGGTAAAAAACAGAGGTACCACTTTAATTATCAACTGATCAATCAATAGACATGCAGTAAGTCTACTAGAGTAGTTTAATTTGTCACACTTAACCCAAAAAAAAAAAAAAAAAATTCTTTAGTTCCATCCATGAAGAATAATATGATCCTCGACCCAAAGGTACAAATGCAACATAGAAGAGAACATCTAGTCCAGACTTGGTACAAAAAAGAGAGGAGGGTAGAACAAACTAGCTAATTGCATCATAAGCAAATTGCTGACAACAATGATATTATGATAGAAACAAAAGGTGTTGGAACTTTTTTATTTTTATTTTTTTTCCCTTTTTGAAAAAAAAAAAAAAAAAGACCAAAAACAAAAACAAAAACAGAACAAATTGATGTCAGTTGAGTGCAAAGTTGATGTATGGTTGAAGGTAAAAGTTCGATACTACCAGGGATTCCCACTATTCTTCTTCGCATCTACCTGTGATCTTTCTTAGAGAAGGGGGAGGGCATTGTTTTTTTGGCGAAGAAAAGGGTCCGCTAGCTTTGGACATTTCCATATAAAAATTTGTTGCAGACAATCAGCAACCACAGGATTTGTACTCTTGCAGAAGCTCTTCAACTCTGGTAGGACCCATAATTCCAAACATGTTAATTTAGGAAAAGTGAATTTGTTGATTTCATCAGCTTCATCTCCTTCGATAAGCTCTTCATTACCATCTGATGCTGATGCTACTATTTCTACTATCTTCTCACAAAATCTAACCTGTATTTCTGCCAGATTTTGAAGGTTTGATGCCATTGCAGGGGTGAACAATATCTTTATATTTGGACAATCATATATTGAAAATTTTTTCAGAGAGGAAAAAGTAGCAGGTGGGATTAGTGATGATGCACCTCTTATCTCTCTCCCAACCAGTCCATGTAAATTCAACAAATTCTCCAGATGTATTGACTCAAGACTCTGAACAAGAGGAAGGTTACAAGAAGAAGAGCAAAGCATGTGTTTCATCCCATTACAACAGTCAACAAAACACATTCTCAAATCAGTTGCATTCCTCAACGACAAAACATCGCATAGATTACTTGCATCGTGGCATTGGCCAATATAAAGGAATTGGATGTCTTTGGGTAATTGAAGTGAGTGTCTTCCAACTTTGCTTTCACTTATGTTGCATAGTTGTAAACATAGAGCTTTTCTATATGCATTGGCAAACTTCTTAAGGGGATCATTTTTAGAGTAAAGTCCCACTTGAAGAATGTACCTATTCGGGCCATTCTTCCCCCAAGATCTTACGTATGTATTCAAGTCATTTATGTCGTATAATTGTCCTTTAAATATTTCCAATTTGTTCAAACTGGCTATCTCCTCTCCTCGAACTTTGGCGGTGGATATTTGGAAATCATGAACCACAAGGTACTGTAGACGGGAAAGTTGTGATAAAATACCATCAGGAATCATCTTTAGGGTTCTTATGTCCATATTAAGGTATTTCAGGTTTTCTAACTTCTCCATGCCATGTGGTACTTCTACTATTTGTGTGTTAGCCAAATCCAACCTCCTCAAAGCCTTGAGCTTAGCCAAAGAAGGCACGTGCTTCAACCTCCTACATTCTCTAAGCAATAAGGAAGTGAGGTTCCTCAAGTCAGATATCGAATTGGGTAGATTACCAATACAACTACCTGACAGATCCAGAACATTAAGCTCATTCATATGTGAGAAGAAACAACTTGGAATGCTATTTGTGTTGAAGTTTTCTCGAAGAAGCAATGTCGAAAGTCTAGGACATTTTGGTGATGTGCTGGAAGAAATTTTGGATATGAAGTTACACATCAAAGAGACTCTCACAAGATCATCGGTCCACTTTTCTTCTTGTGGTATATCTCTCAATCCCACTCGCGCTTCGACCAAAAATGGGGTACTCACACTCGCAATTTTGATGGCCATGTCTCTTAATAAGTCATGCATCTTCACAAACCTTTTCCCAAGGCTGTTTGTTCCACCTTCTAATAAGCAAGCATTCTCCAGTTTATTCAATATGGTATGACCCTTTATAAACTCTGCTCTTCTACTATCCATCTCATCGATGAATCCTTCATCAATAAAATATTCTATCAACAACTTTCTGTCAATTTTGAAGTCTTCAGGAAATAATGAGCAATATAAAAAACATTGCTGAACTTTAGGGTCTTTCAGCTTGTCAAAGCTATATTTCAATACATGGAACACATCTGTTTCCATGTCCTCTTGCCCCATTTTTGATACTTTGATTCTCTCAAACGCAGCACTCCACTCGCATATGTCATCCACACCCTTCATGCTTCCTGCCATTGTAATAATCCCAAGAGGCAAACCGGCACATTGTTTCGCCAAAGACCTTGCAATTCTTTCAACTTGATGAGGAAGCGTTATACCAGGCCCAAGCTTCTCCATAAATAGTTTCCAAGCTTCTTCTTCACAAAGGGGCTCTACTTTGATATGTTTCTGGCAGTCCATCCTTCGACAGACCTCCAATGACCGAGTTGTTAAAACCAACTTACAGCTTTTACTGACAGGAACTCCCACTTTTTCTAGAGGAATATGATGCCACACATCATCTAAAATCAGTACAAAGTGTGACCTTCTACTTAAGGCCCATGCCAGTCTTGCCGCCCTTTTTCTCTCATCATCTTCATCCGAAAGATCAAGATGCACAGTCTTTGCAATGTCATTCTGCAATTTGTAAATGCTGAAATTTTGTGAAACAGTGACCCAAGATACATAAGTGTTTGGATGATTCAAAAGTTGGTTGAAGGTATGTGTAACCAGGGTTGTTTTCCCAACTCCTCCCATCCCATATATACCAATAATTGAGTCACTGTCATTCAATAAATATTCCAAAATCATATCCCTGTTGTTGTGAAACATTTTTCCTGCTAGTTTTGTCGCAAGCAGCGGATATCCACCATTCTGATCAGCTGCTTCAAGTGTGAGTCCTTTAGGAAATCCACCTTGTTGAATAAGTTCTGTAATTTCTGATGTAGAACTATCCATACTTCTCCACAATGATATTTGTGTATACCATCTCCTATTTGGAAGTTCTTGCTCAATTTGTTGAACTTCATTCTTCATCCTTCCAACATCGGTCAACCATTTTTCAACTTCCTTCTTCCTTTTCTTCAATGAAATTCGCTCTGCATATTTCAACTCTTCTTTAACATCGTCTTCTCTGCTTTCTAAGACTTCTAGTTTTCTTTTCAATCCATGCATTTTTTCATCTGTGGTTTCAACATGCTTAAGGTGTTTCTTAATTAGGAGCGCTATAAATTCCATACCTATAGTAAGAAGGCCCATGAAAATTAGGCACCTAGACAATGCATATATATAATTGAGCAACAGAGCAGTGCACAAATTTAGACAGATTAGAATTTGCTCTAATACAATTTTCAAGGAGCAAAACTTAAGAAGAAAAATAGCATATGCACATACGCAAAACATAGGCTATATATATCACATGTTTGCATGTGTCAAAGAAAAGGAGCTAAACCAAAATAATCAAAAAGACATGGGTAAAAACCAAATATTCTCTGATATAGCAGTGGGACCAATGGAGAATACCTAACTCTTGAAAGATTAAGACTTCATTTGGGAAAGAAAAAATTAAGGGAAAGAAAACATCTCTGTTTTTAGTCCTCTTTATGAAACTAATGTGAAATAAATTGTGACTGTACATCTTTTTTTTTCCCCCCTCAGTTTCAATGTTATGCTTTTCTTTGTGCAAAATTTTCTTACCAGATTATGAAAAGAAAAATCCTTTTCTTTTCCTTCATATTTTACTCTATGATCCATAATAATATAACCCCAGAGATTGAATGTGGCAAGATGAGACAGAGCAAATCACAGTGACAAAGGGGGGGGAAAAAAAAGACAATTATTTTCGTTTTTGTAATAAATTTTAGACACTTTTATTATTATTATTGTTATTATTTTCTGATATAGAAGGAATAATGGAGAGTACCTAAACTCTTGAAAGACAAAGTTCATTTAGTTATGTACTAGAGAAAGAAAACACCTCTTTTTTATTTTTTATTTTTATTTTTATTTCTCTTATGAAACTAATGTGAAATAAATTATTAAATTTACATGTTTTGTTCATCACTTTCAATATTTCTTTTTTCAATTTTTTTTTTTAACATATAAGAAAATTGTATACTCATTAACAAGTATGGAAATAAACAATGAGATGCAAGGTATAGTAAAATGAAATTGAGGACTATGTCTTAATTTCATTGTTTCTTATAATAAAATTAGGCTTTAGGCTTTTATTCTTAGTGAGTTAATTACAATGAAATTTAAAAAAGAGAAAATTTATGTTATTCAATATTACTGATCATCATATGCCAGCATATTACCAAATGAAAACCATAAAATAATAGAAAGAACATATACCTGGGCAACGACAAGATGATAATTCTTTGATGTAGGCAACGACAAGATGATAATTCTTTGAGATCTTCTACCTCAACTGTAATAAAATGAAGGACAGAAATGAAGCTCGCATAACGAAACAAAGAATCATGGACAACTTTATTTAAATGCTAATTAGTAATTGCAGTGCCTAATAAGAGATCATGAGATTCTGATAATAATAATAATTAATTAACATATAAACGAGCATGTAGCATGCTAAAATAAAGAATGAGTGCGAAATTAGATGTAGGATTAAGTCAACGTTGTTATATATATTCAACATTATATTAAATTAAAGAAAAAAAAAATGCTATTTGTAAGGTTATAATCATGAACATGACCCAGATGTCGTTCGGCAATTTCAGTGGCTATCTATGAAATTTTTTTTTTTAAATTAGATTTTTAGAATAACAAATCAATACATAATTAAATACAGCCAATGAATAATTCCATATCAACAATAATTCCATATATTATTATCACCACTAACGATAAAGCTCTAAATTAAAATACTTTTTTTTTTTGGGTGGTAAACTTACATATTACAAACTCTACAACCTATAACAAAAGCATTTAAGAAATCCACTGCCTAATTCATATATCAAGCTCCTTATCATAAAGCTTCTGAGCACATTTCTTTTTTAAGAAGAGCATATCCTCTTATGTCAAGTTCAAGGGTAGTTTAGTATGCAAAAACTTTATACATTTGAGCACAAAAATCTCATAGTCACCACTGAAAAAAATTATTATTAGAACAAAACAAAAATATAATTACAATCATATTCAATAGTTAAGATTTAATTAACAAACATGTGAGTGTTGGACTAATTACTCATTAATTTGCTAGGGGTAATTTTCTACTAATGCACAAGTGAACCCATTAACAGAATCCACAATATCCAAATGTTCCTCATAGAAGCAGGCAGAACACAATAAATAAAGCTACATGTAGCATAATTTTTTAAAATATGCCATCCCTTTGTTTCGATTGCCCAGCCTTATCCGAATCATGTATGGTCATATCTTGCTCCTTCAAATTTACATGTCCTAAAAGCCAATGTGTGCATCACTTATTTAAGGGTATCAATAATTGTCAAGACAATACATGAAACAGTTAGGAAAATAAATAAATAAATCGTGAACATTAAACAATTTGGACATTTTATTTGTACATAATTTACACTTTTCTATGGCTTGGACTCCTTCATTTGAAGCTCAAAATATACGATTGCATTTCATCTAGGAACACATATTAGATGAATTGGCATTGAATTTTTTATAAGACATCTTAACGTATCTCTACAACAAAATAAATTATCAGTGATTCATAATAAATTATCAGTATGCACTCACTCTGTCCTTCCCCTTTCAAAAGGGAAAATCCACTAGTAAACAACTAAAAATATGACAACCACAAAAATTAATTGCTTACCAAAAATCTACCATCAATCATCTCAAAACTAGGATCAAAGACATCCGGGAATCGATTGACATGTGCTTGGAATAAGTAAGGCATAACTTCTATATGCTGCGTTGAAATACAAGTTAATTTTAAATTACAACCATTTAGGTTTAACAACTATGAAATTTTAGCAAACTAATAAATAAAAATCTGGATCCAAAACATACTTACATTGTGAATTAGCCACTGTTCACTAGTTAGAAGCCTATCGAAAAAATCTTCATCCACACAAAAAAGATCTATATCTACCTCTATTGCATGATCAGACATCTTTATATATTAGTCAAACTTTTTTACAAGTTTAGAGTTGCCCTGCAATTTTTTATGTATGCATCCAACACTATATGGAGTAGTAATAGCACTTGTGGCCTTCCTATCATATCTTCCAATATCTACCAACTGTTTAGCAGCTGTGATATTTCTAGCATGTCTTTCGACTGGAAACTTTGATGAGACATTGTATTAATAATCTTAATACTTTTTCTTATATCACCCAAAATTGATGGACGCAACTATCTATCATTAGGGGTGGCATCACATCCTAACTCTTAAGTCTTTTCATCTTCTAACTGACATCACCTTCAATTTTTGCTCTCATCCCATCTCCCAAACCAATAGTGACATCACTTTCCAAATCTTCTCTCCTATCATCTGCCAAGCTGGCGGTGGCATCATCTCCTAAATCTGCTCCCCTTTTATCTCCTAAGCTTAGAGTGTCATCACCTCCCAAAATTTAAGGTTTGAACAATCACTACCATCTTGTGGAACAGCCCCTTTTTTTTTTTAATACTACCATCTTGTGGTGGCTTATCTCTGACAACAGGTGCAAAACCATATGAGCTAGTATCTTGATGTACATTCCAAGCAATTTTGCCAACATATGAGAGCTCATCTTTAGTTGCATCCAGTACACCAACTACTAAGTATTACGAAAAAAAAAAAGTGAAGTATATTTTTACATATATATATACATATAAAGTATTATTTTCTTCCATCGCGATGATGAAATATAGATGCAGCCTCTTTAAACATTGGTATGTGTAAAATATGCCGGTTGAGAATCCAAGGAACTAAAATATCCTGCATCTTATTTCCAAAGTTTTCAATTAATGAAGGAATAGTCTCAAATCTCCAAATCGATCAAAAAATAAATAAATAAATAAATAAAAACTATTATCAAACAAACTTTAATTTATAGACTTACGAACTTACCATAAAAGCAAATGGAAATCCACAAACACTATATGCCTTTGACTTGTTAAATGCCACAGACTCTCTATGCTCAAAAGCACTTTTTAGTGATCTAAAGGTAGTTATGTAAGATAATGTATTCGATGGATATTTGTTGAAGTATTCTAAATCATCCACCATTTCCAAATGTTCATGGGGTGTGGTAGCCATACATTCCCTAACAAATAGCACTGTCTCAAGAAAATACAATAAAGCCAACTCTAACCTATCAGCGTCGCATTCTTCGTCATCTTTACATTTTGTAGTCATGAAAGCTTGAAGTATTTGTGAGTTTGTAACTTTTAGCTTTCTTCCAAAATATGTGTCATTAATACGAGTGGAGTGGTTAACTCGCCTATCAGGTTCATGACCACACTCTAAATGTATAATTAGTGCGAGCTCTCAGTGAGTAAATCTACCACCAGAACATCTTAAATTAAACACCATTACATCTTTGCCGTCACAAATATACTGCCTATATAATATGTTGTTTACAATGTGGCCACTGAACTGTATCTCATTGGCCTTGAAAAAGTGGCCAAAACAACTATCCTCGAACTTCTTTTTTGAGTCGGAGTTAGCTTGAACTTAATATCTGACACAGCTTTCCAAAAGTTCAACCTGTAATTGACCTTCATCCTAAATATCTTTGAGTTCCAAAACCTTTGACTAAATATTGGTTGCTTTTCTAAATCCATTTATCTGGAAAAAAAAATTACAATTAATTAATTATAAGATATTTAATTATTAAACAAATAGAAAGGAAAGAAAAAATATTAAATAGGAAAAAAGGAAAATCTGGAAAACTTTTCACCAAAGGAATGGTATTTTTCAAGTTTAGGAACAAAATTCAGACCATAAGAAATGTTTATCCATCTACTAAAAATGATTTTCCAATTGAAGGAAATTGATTTACAATAGAAGGAAATTGTTTTCCGATAGGAGAAAATTGATTTCTAAAAAGAGTAAATTATTTTTTATAGGAGGAAACTTTTTTCCGATAGGAGAAAAATGTTCTAGATGCCAAAGCAAGAGAGGTCTTCTCAGTTGACAAAAGCATTAGTAGCTGAAAAGGTATGCCTTAGGAAGATAACTATTAATTTGAAAGCTTTGAACACTAGTTCAATGCCCGTCACTAGAAAATAGCTGCTGCTTCAACAACTGATTATTCAATTCTCCAAGTACACTTTCCCCATCAATACATTTTGTTGCTTTTTAATTTCAATACAAACCTTTGAATCTTTGGCTGCCACACCTTTTTGTCATGTTGGAAGTGCATGCTTAAAATAAGTCTTCATTGGACACTAAAGATATTTTAAACAATATATTCAGACTCATGCCTAAGAAAATAAATGATGAGTATTTGAAAATATAAGTAAAAGATAAAATAAAATCCTATAACACCAAAGACTAAGGCAAGGAGAGACTGTATTAGATACAGCAACTCTAATACATCTTCTCTATACTATAAATGAGAAGAGAAGCAGTTTTTGGTCCTCTTTTACTGTCTATTTTAGTCCAAAAATGGCACTCTCCCATGTGTTTTTGCACCCCTTTTCCATCCATGTGTCAGGAGATGATTGCTCACTCTCAACATTATCTAAACAACTGATTTCCTTCTATAGAGGAAGTGGTAGGAAATCGCTTAACGCTTTCCTTTCCTCAACTCCTCTTGGCCATTGTTGAGCACAGTGAGCTTAGACTCGAACTGGTAGCCTTGGTGGGACCTCATGGTCAGAGGGAGTTTCCGCCTGGTGGAGTATGCGTAGGATACGAACACATCGTTGCAGGAATCGGCGGCCGGAGCTGGAGCTACAATGGATTGAGAAATTGAAAAGGGTATGCTTGAGAAAATTAAAAGAAGAATGGGGTTGAAAATCAAGAAACAGGTGGCTTTCAAAGCCATTTTTTCCCCCAAAACCTCTCTCTGCTTTTGGGTCTTTCGGATTCAAAGTTTGGATTTTGAATATAAGAGAGAGAAGAGAGAGAGAGGAGAGAGACATAAAACTATAAAAGACATTGTTTTTTATTTCAATGAGAAACAGGGAGAGAAAATGAAAGCCCAAACGCATAGCAGTGTATATTGGATATACAGCTGTATTTAAATTCTCATTGACATGATCTCATCTATGGCCAACAATAACAAATCTCTTCTCATTTTCTTATCTCCTTCTCCTTCGTCAGAAGACTTAAAACAATTTTCCCAAAAATCCATTATACATATGCCCGACTAAAGAAGAACCGCTCCATAAATCTCCTATTAGATTTGATTGGAGAACAGAACCACATTAGGTATTCTCTCTCCCTCTCCTCTGGTGTTCCCTCTTCCTTCTTTTATGTTTCTTCAATTTTGAACTTATTTATATTCATTTCTTTCTTTTATCTCTCACATAAAGCTTTCTTTTATTTCTTGGTCATTTTAGTTTTTTCTTTTTTTTCCTCTTTTTTTTTGTTCCTTCCCCCCCCCCCCCCCCCCCAAAAAAAAAAAAAAGAATTGACAAGTCTTGATGATTTTACAAAGAAAATAATACTAATAATAATTAAAAAAATAAAAAAGAGACAGAGTCAAAGAATAGAAAGAAAGAGGTTTGTGATTTGGAAGAGAGGGTTTGAGCGTATCAATTGGAAAACCCTGGTCTTGGCCGAGAGCAATTCAGAGCCATGTTGCGGGAGAGATCTAGAAGAGGCCTCTACCTCCTGCTTAAGCGGTACACCGACCTTCTACAATTAATTTCTCTTCCTCCTCAGATTAACCTTTCAGTTTTTGTATTTGGTTCCCAAGAAAACTAAAAAACTAGAATATCTTATTTTATGTTTTTGTGGGATGGGGTAAATTTTTTTTTTTTTACTTTTTTTTTTTTTAATCTTTTGTGAGCCAAATATTGAGTGAAACAAAAATTTATGGAGTTTTATATTTCGCTTACTAAACTATAAATGAAAATTCAATTTTTGTATTTAGTTCCCAAGAAAATTAAAAAACTAGAATATCTGATTTTATGTTTTTGTGAGATGAGGGTAATTTTTTTTTTTTTTTTTGCGAGCCAAATATTGAGTGAAACAAAAATTTATGGAGTTCTACATTTCGCTTACTAAACTATAAATGAAAATTCCTAAGATTATATGTATGCTGAATTTCTTTTTTTTTTTTTCCACTAGATATTTGATAGCTGTTAAATGGTGCGTAATTTTAACATTGGATTTGGTTAGTGGTTAAATGGAACATGCTTAAATCCTTATGGATGATGGCAGAAAAAGTGATTAGTAAGCTGCTTTTGGTTTATGAGATAGTGAAATATCACAAAAGATGGCTCATTTTGTTATTTTTCTTTGTTTTGTGTTGCAATTCTTAAACACGATCTCTGTCTAAGTTTGATTTTTGAGTTTCAAAGAATGATGATTAATTTCAATTATTAATTTTTGTGGATCTCAATCATAATGGCAACTAAATATCTGAAAATACTCAAATACAGTGGAGTTTTTCTTGCAACAAGTCTCGTTATTTTGGCCAGCGAGCATGATCCTTAATCATAATGTAGCCTGTTTTTGCTTTTAAATGCAGCATATTGACAAATTAGCAAAAGTTATAGAAGGGGGTAATTGGGGACTCAACAAATGTACAAGTCGATCAGTGCAAGGTATAATCATTTCTTTTTCCTGTTTTATTCTTGTCCTGTTCATTTAGATAAAAAATTTATCTTATATTTCACACCTGAGATGAAAAATACAATTCCATTGATTATAAATTCTTCATGCATAATTAATTAGTGTGTTTTTAATGGGGGAAAAAACCCAGGAGTTGTTATTTACCATCATAGATGTAGATGAATTAGTCTGTCCTTATGATTTCATAATGGTCATTTTTCTTCTATGTAACAAGCTATCTTTATTATTAATTCATGTATGCACTGCTGATGAAAGTCGTGTATGCTTTATTGCAGATATGCATCTCCGCACAGGTATTCTGAAGCATTGGATGTCCTTCAGGCAGGCACATGCATTCGACTGGAACATGGGCAGGTCATACAATTATGAACACTTGAATATTTGCATAATATCTTCCCTGCATTTAGATATAACTTTATGCCATTTGAGCACATCCATTGCAAGTATCTGTGATAGGGCTCGCAATATGATAATATTGGGTTGAGTTTTAGCCTACTGTTCAACCATTAGGTCCATTTCTATCCTGGTTAACATGTGTGTCTTCATCCATCTGACTTATTATATGTGAACCTGATTTCATTTTTTAAAAAAATTATAATATATCTATAGTTGAGATAAGTGAAGCTGAGGCTGTTTATGATCTGTACATCTTGGAGCATATCATAACATTGTGAAGTTTCATGCATATGGAAACATTTCAGGTTACCTGTGGGGCAGAGTTAGCTGTGTTGTTTGTCAAGACACCTGTCAAAGGAAAAGTTCCTTATGATGATAAAACGCTTGGTCAGTTTTTAACTTATGATGTAGTATTATATGCTTATCAATTTTCTCTTGGTTGGTTCTTACCTTTCACTATTATAATAAGTACTGGTTGAGTTTCCCTTGGTGGTTATAAATACTTTGTTTTATCTTATGCTATATATTCTGAAGTCTTCTAATATGAAGAAACTGTATCACATGATTATATGGCGATTTATGGTTTTTAGTCTATTTAACATTTCTGGTGTTGTCTTTCTTGGTAATTATGATAATCTTCTTAGATCGTGCTAGGAAAATTTATGAGAAGTTTCTAAGATTCCTATTGCGGCACTAAATTTAACCGAAGATCAGGACATCCAACAACTTTTTGAAGCAATTGGTGCTGCAAAAACACGTGTAGAGGGTTGGTCATCATTTTTAAAAGCTGCTAGACAATATGCCATTTCTTTTGCTATAATAATATGCATCTATCACAATAACATCTTTGCATGGAAGTAAAATATGCCATTTCATTTGCTATAATAACATGCTTCTGTCACAATAACATCTTTGCCTGAAAATAATGGTTTGGAAAGGATGCATGTGAAAACGAATCCCTAGGATATTTATCCCAGAAAGAAAGAAAAAGAGAAAGAAAAAAGTAATATCCTTGGGGGGCAGGGGGGGGGGGGTGGGTGAAAGCATTTAATTATGCTTAATGCAATGCCAACAAATTAATTTTTTGATTATCATCTTTTATTCAGTATAAATTTTTTGAAAGTAATCATCTTCATTATGTCTATGTGTGTGTTAATGGGAGTTTTAAAGAAATTATGATATATTATTTTATATTATTTGTTGAAAATTATGTTGATTAATTAACACTAATAAATAAAAAGTATTTTGTTTTCTCATGTGGATCAAGTATTTTAACATCCATATAAAATAATTGTTTTTGTTTTTGGAGGTGTGAAAATATATATATATACACACACACACATATGATTAACACTATTACACATCAATACACGTGCAAAGCACGTGGGCGAAACCTAGTTTTAAGAAATAAAGGTTCAAAGATGAGAATTGCTAGAGCTCCCAGCTTTTAAACTTAAGTTGCAAAGGGGGAAAAAAAATAAAAATAAAGAAAATAGAATATTGTTTGGAATATTGGTTTAGACTTTTCAATGATCAATTTGTCACTTGAAATTCAACTTTAGCCAAAAAGTCTTGATTATTCCATCATGATGTCTCTTAAAGCCACAAGGTCCACCTTAGTAATCAAACTTTTCTTATCACCAAACCACCTAGACACCAAAAAATTATCATCCACTTCTCAAGAAGTACGACATCTTTCAAGCGCTTGGTAAATCAACTTGATTTCTAAAGAAGGGGCAACATCAATTTGCCTACCATAAATAATTATTATTATCTACCACTCACCATCTTAAACTCTTATCCTTCCTAAAGAAAGACTCCAAATAATCAACCTTATTAAAAAGTGTACAAAAAATATCAAAACCACTAAGCATCAGCTTACAAACATCATTAAGTTATTACGAAGGTGGTCAATATTCATGAAGTATCATATTATAGTATCTTACTTCCAACATATTAATATATTAATATCAACACTCACTTGGATCATCAACCATACTGATAAAAAAAAATTGAAAAAACAAGATGAATATAACATTATTTAATATTACCAAGTATTTTAAATTTAGTACAGTAAAGCAATCAAAGGAGGAAAAGCTCCTCTATGAATAGGATTAAAAAGCAAAAGTAATGTAACCATACAATTGAAGTATTAAACGGTATGTATTTAATTAAGAGTTTAATGGATTTAAAATGAGTTATAGAGTTTAAAAGATTTAATAGATTATTATGGAATTCCATAGATTGCATAAAAAATTTATAAGAATCCAACGAAATCTTTGGGTTTAAGACTGTGTTTCATATTAACAATTTTCTTTACAATTCTATTGTTAAAATCCTTTCAAATCCATTAAAATCTATCATTTTTTAAATTTTTTTAAAATCAATGACTTTTTGAATACCACTAGATTTTAAAAGAATTGTATAAAGTCCTAATTGAATACATCTGGATTTTAATAGATTTTTATAAAATCCATTAAAATCTGTATTGAATATCATTGGATTTATATAGATTTTTTAAAAATCCAAATCAAATAACTTTAAACTTTTAAACACTTTTAAAATCTTTTAAACTCTAAATTGAATACACCATCTTAAATCTTACATATGTGGCAAATATTTAAAGTTATTAAAATAAATGCATTGACATAAAAGGCTACAATGATATTAAACAAAAGAGAAACAAGAGCATCATGATTAATAGATTTTACCATACTACTTCATATGATGCTATTCTTACCAAAGCAAACAAATAGATTTAGGACCTTATTAGAATGACTCAAGAAAAGATAAAACCTCAAAATGCTATTCTTATTATGAATGCCAAGCTTGAAGAGAGCCAATAGGTGCAAAACAAAGCATGTTATTCATCTCATCTGCTTCCCAACTACGTTTAAGGAAAAAAATAAAAAGGGAAAAAAGAAGAAGAAAAACTATACGCACATAACATGTGTAATTAGATAGCATATATTCAGAAATTGCACGATCAACAACTAAAAAAGGCATATCCCAAAAAGGTTATTTGTTCTGTTCAGAAAAGCAACTTACATTAACGCAGGACAAATTAGTCACCACCACCAATGCTTTTCTTTGAGCTCTCTCTCTCTCTCTCTTTGAGCTTGAAATCCTCATTTCTAAAAATTTTTCTGCATTCACTTGTAACTCTAAGAAGTCGATTTTTCTACTTCATTTTTCTGCTCGGTCCTTAAAAAAAAATCGACATTATTAACAAAACTAAAATATTTATATATTTCATCATTAAAATAAAAAATAATAATAAAAGAAAGAACCTTGGCAGATCCAAGTGTGAAGGCCATTAATTATTGAGAGGTCAAAACGGAAGTACAACCAAAGTCCCTTTGACGAAGATGGCTTCGATAGCATCTTTAGGTTGGAGCTTCAAAATGCGAGCACAATGGCAGTACAAGGATGATGATGGTGACAGCCTTTGAGATTGGAAGATAATGAGCTAGCAGCAATAGTGTGAAGGATAAGCAGCGATGGCAACAGCGATGAAGAGAGAACGGTGAACGGGAGGTTGAACTAAGGTTGGATTTGCATTCTTCTCGATAAATTTTTCAAAAATAAAACAATTTAAACCCTAGCCTAAACGTTTTGAAATGGAAAGTACAAGAAAAAAAAAAAAATTTGTATTATTGAAGGAAATTTTGATCTGAATATGTAAAAAGATGTTTTTTTTTTTTTTTTTTAAATTATTATTTTTTAATGGTTGATTTGTAAAATGACCATTTTGTTTAAAAAAAAATCCTCTTGAGAAAGGTTCGGATGGGTCCCGATCTTGAAGTCAAGGGACGGCGCTGGCATCCAATTCTCCGCCGCGTGGAATGATCTTCCCATCCCATTTCTCACGTGGGGGGTTATATGACATGGCCCTAGAAGCAACCAATAGGCCCACCAAGTTGGATCAATGGCTCAACTAAATTAATTGGGTCATATTTCATCATGGGCCGAGCTATATGATGAGTTGGACTAAGGGGAATAACAGTTAACCTCCTTCAAACCTTGCAGAGGATAGGACACAAATTTCATCAGCTAAACACAGAATTTTAGACGTGGTATGGTGATGGAATTATGGCTCTCTCTCTCTCTCTCTCTCTCTCTCTCTATCCTATTGTCCCCAAACATCATCTACATGGTAAACCAGTGAAAAATCATGAACATGAAACGGAAGGTTACGCTGCTCACTAGGGAATCAGAAAGGAGTAGTGACTGATGGAGATATCAGAACGCTGTGAACAAGATGATGAATGGTGAGGATGAAGACAGCAGAAACGGTAACAAACGATACAATAAACTTCATAAATTCTTATCTTTTATTTTGCTGAAAATTATTACTATTATTATTAGGATTCACAAATTCGGAGTAGGTGTAGCTGTGAGGGGTATATTAATGGAGCAAAAGGCAAAAATATATGTAAGAGGGGGAATTTTTAGCATCATATAATAATTATGAAAATGATAAGCCACTATTAAATGCATATTCCCTTACAGTTCAAAGCACCTTAATTCAGAAAAAAAAAAAACTTTTTTGTTGGAGAAAAAAAAAAGGCATTTAAATGTTAAAGGACTATATAAAATCTTATAGATTACTTGGAGACATTAACATTTCATGTGGTTGAAAGTATTGGATAGATGTTGAAAGACTTGGCTTGTATTGACTCGTAAATGCTGCATATAACAAGCACTACTTCACTGACCATATAAATGGGAACTGCATAATATTTTCTAAGTAATCCTTGCTCTTCTATCTATTTCTATATGCATACAAATTAGACTTAGCCAAAAACATCGTATAAGTGCTAATAAGAGAATTTGTGTCAGAGTCAGTTCCTATACTTTAACTTTAGTTCAGGATCCAGCATTAGAGATTTTTCATAAAACAATGATATATATTTGATTTTAGACATCTATCTATCTACCATTAGCCATCGTCAAAGTCACTGAATTAAGTGAACAGGGTTCTTCGTTTCTTGAGATTGTGTCCTCATTCTCTTTTGAGCTCCTTTCCATGAAAAAACCAGGCTGTTTAGGTGGAGGCAAAGTTGCATCGTCTTCTAACATGTAAACTATGGAGGACATTGTTGGTCTGTCACATGGGAACTTTTGGACACACAACAGCCCCACTTGAACACATTTCAGCACTTGAGCTGAATCAACATTGCACGTGTCCTCAAAATGTAGGTCTACTAAATCTAAGGCTTTGCCTTCATTCCACAGCAACCATGCCTGAAACGATGCTCTGTCATGGATGTATAGAAACAAAAATATTTTAGATATAGCAAATCTATTTTATGTTTTCTCTTACATGTCCCACTAGGTTGTGATGATGATCTGGATGATTGAACCTTCGATTTCTTTTTCCGCTCAAAATCTCTAGCAAAAGAACACCAAAACTGAAGACATCGGACTTTACTGAAAACTTCCCATCAATTGCATACTCCGGAGACATATATCCACTGCATATGGAGATCATATGATTATGAAACATAATCTAGGAGATGAATAAGTTCATATGAATATTAATAATCTCTCACTTACTATGTGCCAACTACTCTCTTTGTTCTGGTTTCTTTTTCATCACCTTCAAAGATCCTTGCTAAGCCAAAGTCTGAAATCTTAGGATTCAAGTTGCCATCTAGTAAAATATTGCTTGCTTTGAGATCCCTATGAATAATCTGAAGTTTAGAATCTCGGTGGAGGTAGAGAAGTCCTCTTGCAATACCCATGATAATATCAAATTCCTTTTCCCATCCCAGTATTTTCCTTCTTGCATTATCTGCAAATTATTTACACATGTTAATCTGAAAATTCATAATATGTATCTTTTTATCTTTTTCATTACTATTAAAGTATATATAATGTGGATAGAATTGATGTAATCATGTATTGGTTAAGAAGTTCCAGACCAAAGATAAAATGATCCAAACTTGCATTTGGCATATACTCGTAGATTAGCATCCTTTCTTCTTCTTGAATACAGCAGCCAAAAAGTGCAACCAGATTTCTATGCTGAAGCTTTGCAAGCAATTCTACTTCATTCCTAAACTCTTCAGCACCCTGTCCTGAATTCTTGGACAGTCTTTTTACTGCTATTTCTTGTCCTGTTTTAAGGTTCCCCTGAATAATATATTATATGAAAACATGTGATTTATATTACTTGCTGTCTGGTTTAGACATAAGAGTCACAGATATCACATATGGTTCAGTTTACAGTAAGAAAACAGTACCTTGTAAACATCACCAAAGCCGCCTGCTCCAATTAAATATTCAGGTGAAAAATTGTTTGTAGCAGATGCAATGGTAGCCAAATCAAATAAAGGTAATTCTAGTTCATCTTCTTTATCGATTCTTGTTCCTATTCAGTAATTGTTCTCCATGAGTTCAAGAATGCAGTGATTCACCCACTTATTATTTCAGCAATAAAAAGGAAAATGAATAAAACATAATTAAAGAAATTGGCTTACCTCTCATCTTGCTTCTTGTTTTCCAATACACACAATAGAGCATTACCAGGAGTAGTACCAACAAGAAGATGCTAGAAATAATTATTGAAACAATTATGACTGTCTTTAGTCTTCTCTTTCTTTGCATGTCACCGTTTGATTCTAGAACAGAGAAGACACATATTCAGGCTGGTGCAAGTTTCATTTCATTTTTTTTCTTTTTATTTTCTTATTTTTTGGGCATCATCGTCATCATCTTTGTTTAAGAAACAGGGCAGCCTATAACTCATGGTCTCATTCACTAATTATTTTCCTGTTTTCTTTAATTTTTGCAAACCTAGTACTACTGGAAACAAAATTGTTAAATTTATTTCGCAGTAAACTTACTAATTTCTGAAGCAGGCAATCGTAGATAGATATTTTCCTCGCTAACTTTGTTTCTCAACTCTCTGACATCAACCAGATCACCAAACCAAATCATGCACCCACTTCCTTTTTCAAGATCCGAATTGGCATAAGCTGTACAGGAACAATTTTTCAAGCATACCTCCTTGCATTCCTCCAAGCTCATACTCTTGTTGGACAAAAACTCCAAGAAGTCTGGAAATTTTACCCCCTCAAGCTTCAGAAATCCATCTCCTCGTCCCTGGCAATCCAATGGAACCTTCCTCACACACCCACTTGACCAATTCAACATTTTCCATTCTTCAACAGACCGTGGACTGAAACCCTTCAAACACTCACAAAATGGATCCGTGTTAATCCTACAAATACCATTAGCCCCACAATATCCATATCCATCGCAGGGTTCGTATGGAACTTCATACATGATAGACCATTGGGTGCTCCCGTTATACAACGTAAGACGTGCCATTGAACCATGAGAGTTTACTTGCACTCGAGTTATTACTGATTCCGCATTGGACCTGAAGCTGTAATATACCTCATCCTCATTAGATACAAGAAAGAATTTGAAAACAGGAAAGGCTAGTGTACTGGGACTACCATTGAATCGAACTCCATTCCATGGTCCTGACCGGAACTTGATGATCCTGGTTGTTCCCATGATTATAAATAGTTGAGGAAGACCCTTGAGGGTCAACCTCCAAGTGAAGTCCCCAGTTGATGGGTCGTCGTCATCATTGCTTTTCCATGATGTAAGATGTCGTTCAAAACCAGTTTTTAAGTTCCATCCAATCTTCATTCCTGCTAAAAAATTGTCTGTTGGATAATCGAAGCTCTGCCATACATAGACCTCAGAGTTTAAGCTATCTCTGTCTCCAACTACAAGGTTCCCCGACTCCAAAATTTGAGCAACTGGATTTTTTGCGACCATTGATGTATTTGTGGACCAAATAATTATGCTCCTGGTTTGGTTGGCAAGAAGAAGAAGATTTCCCTGGTTGGTGATGATCAATTCCCCATATGAATGACTGATTGGGTTATTTCTGTTTGCAACCCAGACAACTACTTCAGGAGTAGCCTTGTACCATATCCCAATATACCTGTTTTTGGAGCTTCCGGGAGAGAAGAAGCCTAGCTCGAAGGTTTGTCCTGAGGAAACTAAAGTTACACCATCAGTGATTGACTGTGTCGGAGTTATGGTGTCAATTAAATTACTATATGATTTTAAGAACAATTGGAGAAAGACCAACGCATTGAAGATGGTGAAGAGATGAAAGGTTTCCATGATTTCTTTTTTTTTTTTTTTTTGGGGGGGGGTATGCGGGGGCCTGACTAAGGTTTAGAACTTGGAGGGTTTGTTTTAGCATTTGGTAGGGATAGCTACGTGGAAAGTATGCATTGTGAACTTCAATTGTTGGGTCAATAAGGTTGATGTTTTGATATTTATTAGCTGGTAGCAAAAAAGTCTTATTTCCATAACCTTTGTACTTAGGCGAACAATCGTAGACGTCTCCTCCACCTATATTCTGTTCGTTTCTTAGGAGATTTTTGTGCTCTAAAATTGAAATTGAAATTTCTAGATAGTCACAGATCAACATGTAGGTCAAGAAGCATCAATAACCGGGCAGACTTTTGATTGACAGCGACAACATCATGTGCTAACCAAAATTTCCAAGCCAACAGCTAAATTTCTAATTCCAATATGTAAGCCAGATTTCATTCAAATCTTTTTTCTTGTTGTCTGAACCTGAACTAAAAACTTATATTATTACCCCAAAAAAAAAAAAAAAAATCTAAAACATATATGTTAAAGTAAACTCAATAGAATTCACTACTAGAATCGCGTTGATAACTGACGCAATAAATGCGCCGCACAAAATAAATAACGACGTATCACACGGTGTCGCCTAACGTCTTGTCGCTAAATCTATAAGACAACTAGCGACGCATTATAAGAGTCGCCTATCTTTGACTTTTTAGCGACTCATATTTACTTTTAGCGACGCATTAATAGAGTCGCCTATTTAGCGACGCATTGACTATTTAGCGACGCATTATTAGTGTCGCCTATTTAGCGACGCATTTTACTATTTAGCGACGTATTAATAGAATCGCCTATTTAGCGACGTATTAATAGAGTTGACTATTTAGCGACGCATTAGTAGAATTGCCTATTTAGAGACGCATTAATAGAGTCGCCTATTTAACGACGGATCGACACTTTTAGCGACGCATTATTTCTTAATGCGTCGCCCCTTCTTTTTTTTTTTAATTTTTTTTAATTTTGTGAAAAGTGATTAAAATAGTAAAAATATAAAAATAATTAAAATACAAAAAAATGAAAACTAGCTTCATCCAAAATAAATAGAATACAAAAATTTTAAATAAATATTTTGTCATAACAAATTAATTATCAAATAAATTAAATATCATCTCATTGATATATTTTTACATAATTTGTAAGCTATTGTATTTTTCATAACAAATTTAATATTAATTAAACTTCCATGAATGCATATTCATTGAGATGGAAGTTGACCTCTTGTTGACGATATTACATCCTCATACTGCATATGGAAACATTAAAAAAGTTATTAGCACTTATGCAAAATAAATAAAATATTAATCATTATTAAATTTGTAATTTAGTATAAATGAAAATTTAAAAAATATTACCATTGTTCTTAAGATTTGACGAATCACATTTCTCCCCTCACAGTCATTACAAACATAATCACTCTCACATTCATCCTCATTATCATTTTCATCGACACTTGGCAACTATATGACAAATGGATTGTGAGCCATCTTTGTATCTCCAAGAACATCTTCTTCAACAACTGTACGATGTTGTGGTGAAGTTAAAACAATAGACCATCTTGATTCAAGTTAATCTTCAACACAAAATACTTGTTGAACTTAGCAAAATAATGTCAAGCAATATCACAAACATAATTTCTAAAAAAGCAAGATTAATAAAACCCAATGAACCTAAGCTGAAGTTAAAATGAAAAAAAAAAAAAAAACAACCCACCTCATGTTAAGAAAAAAGAAACTCACCTAAACGATGGAGATAAAGAAAGAAGAAAACCAAAAAATCACGAGGGCGACAAAGAGAAATCTAGCTTCTCGGCCGACGACAACGTAGGCAAATGAAAAATGAAACCTGGAATATCTCACTCTTCAAGTCTCTCTTAGATTGCTTCCAAATCTAATATCGATTAGGTGGTGTACTTGATGTAGTTTTAAAAAAGAAAAAATGGATTTAAAGGAGCGCGTAAAAATTTAAAAACGCGCCAAAAATTTTCAAAAACTGGCAAGAACGCGCCTTTTCTCCAAATTGCATTTTTTTCTTTGATTAATATTTTTATTTTTCAACTACAAATAAAAACTGAAAATATTTCTTAAAAATGCGAAGCAAAATATCGAAGATTGCTGTTTATTTTTCTGTTTTTCAAGTACACCTTTATTCTTTATAAAATTTGCATGTCTTTCAAAATTTTTGTTTTTGTTAATTGAGAGAATAGGCGACGTATTCTCTTCAAGAAGGATTGCCTGTGGTGTCGTGATTTCTTGAGAGTGTAGGAGGTCTTGGGTTCAATTCTTGTTATGGTCCTATTTTGATTTTATTTTTTTTAAATGTTTAAACAAAAAAATTGAAAAAAAAAAAAAGGAACAGGCGACGCATTTGTTGAGGAATGCGTCACCTGTTCTTGTATTTGGCAACGCATTATTTCAATAATGCATCGCCTAACACTATATTAGCCAATTTTTGCTGTAATAGTACATATAAGTGATTTGGTCTAGTGGTGTGGTGATTTCCTGATAGTGTATGAGGTCCTGGGTTCAATTCTTGTCATGGTCCTATTTTGATTTTATTTTTTTTAAATGTTTAAACAAAAAAATTGAAAAAAAACAAAGAACAGGCGACGCATTTGTTGAGGAATGCGTCGCCTATTCTTGTATTTGGCGGCTGTAACACCCCGTCCCGAATCGCACCGGAATCCGTGCACGTTGACCGTTGACCGTTGACCAAAGGGGTCAAAAGTTGACTTTTTGACTCAGTGGGAATTTCAAGTTGACCAGGGTACCGTGGCGAAGTGCATGACACCCTGAGTTCGTAGACTAGTAGCACGTCGAAAACGGAGCTACGGTTTGAAAGTTATGGGCAAAACAAGTTGAAGGGTAAACTGTCTAAAAGGTGCCGGGAGTTGACTTTTTCTTGTGATGTAATTGTGAGTTGACTCTTGTATGGTTGTAAAGTACTCGTCGATACGAGTTCATAGACTAGCGGCACGCTTAAATCGGACATGTGGTTAAAAAGTTATGGACGTTTGAAGTTTACCGGATACTGTATTATTTTAATGTTTTTGGGTCGTGAACAGTAAAATGCCACGTGTCAGCTTCTGAGTGGTCCACGTGGTATGAACAGTGTCACGCAGGGTTTTAATTTTGAAAAACTCTCGGGGAAGAGAGAGAAAGAGAGAGAAGAGAGAGAAAGAGAGAGAGGAGAGAGAAAGAGAGAGAGAGGACCCGCCGGCCGCCGGTCATTTTCACGTTTTTCCGGCCGAGTTACTGTACACGTGCCGGACAGAAAGCTTGCCCACCTCATTTCCGGCAAAACCTCCAAATTTCACGGCGAACGGCCGCCGGACGCGCCCGGATCGGACGTCCGAAGTTTGGCGGCGATTTTTCCCCTCCACCGCCGGCCACCGCGAATCGGCCCTATTCCGGCCGATATACAGTACACGCGCCATACACCCAGCATCCTCTCCTCAAGTCCGGCCTACCCACCAAAAATCACGGCCATCGAACCACCGACGCGCCGGGATCGGAGCGTTTTCCGGCGATGGGTCGAAAATCTTCAAACGGTGATTTCTCCGCCGTCCGACCTCCGTTTTGCTCACCGTCGGTCCCGTTGGATTGCTCTCCTCACGATCTACAAATCTGCAAAATTTCACAGCAAACGGCCACCGTCGGAAATTACTGTTCCGGCGACGGTTGCCGGTGACGTGGCGGCCGCCGGAAATTACTGTTCCGGCGAGTACCCCGAAAAATCCGGCCAGCTCCAGTCCGCAGTGTTCGACCTCCTGAACCCAAATCCGACTTCCGTTTCCACCAATTCGCGACGGTTTGGGAGAATTGCGGAGCCGAAACCCGAAAAGCTTCCTGATAAAATTCCGACCCCGTCGGGTACGATCATCGGAAATTAAGACCGGATCTGTGATTAGCATCACTCGAGCTTCGATTCGGTATATAATTCGTAAATTTTAGTTATCGTTTGGTGTTCGCTCCCCGGGTACCCATTTGGGAATTACCCGAATAAAATATTAATTTATTTGACTGTCTGTGAATTTTGTTCTAGGAGCACCGGTGAGTCGTAGAATTGATCCCGTTGGATCATGGGTTAATTGCGTGCTCCAGGTGAGTGACCCACCTTCGAATTAATTTTGGGAATTTAATTGGTGAATATATAATGTGTGATTTAAATATTTGGAATTTAATTTCTATGTGCCAAATATTTATTTGAATTATTGTGGAATTATTTGTGAATTTATCGGATTTAAGAAAATGTGTATTTCACCAATTTATGCCATGTGAAATTATTTTATGGTTTTGAGGATTTTGAAATTGGTGTGGTTTTAATGGTAAATTGGGCATGATTTGATTTTCAAATATTTCGAAGAAAATATTTGGTTATGTTGGTGATTTCAATTTTTATAACATATGCCCATGGAATATTATGAGATTTGATTATGATATTTCGAGAAATTATTTATGCTTGGAAAAATGTGGATATTTGAATTGATGGATTTGGGAGTTGGTGGATTTGAAAATCATGGAATTTATGGTATTAATTATAAGGAAATTGTGGAGAATTTCCCGGTTCAAGCGGATGGATTATGCCCGCTATGCTTATGAAAAATGTGAAATTTGTTTTATGATTTAAATTATGGATTTTATGATTTTTAGATGCACCGTGCACGTACTGGTGTTCTGATTATGTGATATGGTATATGTGATATGGTTAGTGTGCACACGGTTGTGATTAGCGCGCAGGTGGGTGTGAGTAGCGCGCGGTTGATATTATGAGGGTGTCCTGTGGATGCCATCGGAGAGGGCGGCCACCCCCCATTGGCCGGGACACCAGGTTAGCAGCGGCGCAGTGGGACGCCACGCGACCGTATGCCGGTTTCTTTCTATAACCTCCTGTCTGGCGGTACCTTGGGACGCTGGGTACTGTTGGCGCCACTGGTATATAGTGGGTGCATCAAATGATTTTCAGAACTGTGTTTTAAAAATAAAATGTTTGGAAACTGAATTGGAATTAAAAATATAATTGTTACCGCTTCTGGTATTTAATTGATGTCTTGGTTTTCGGGGAATATGGATAAAGGGTTTTGTGAAATTGTTTTAAAAGGGGAACCTTTCCAACTGAGAGAATTGTAAGGGTTTTGAGAGAAAATATTATTTCCAAATAAGTATTATTTATACTTATTACTGTGATAATATATGGTATAGTAGTAGGGTCGCTCACTGAGATGATTAGCATCTCACACTCTTAAATTCCGTTCCTCTAGGTACCAGGTTGTCGGTGTTCATTCGGAGCGGACTCGATCTTCATCGCTGTTTTACTTCGTGAAGTACCATGTTCTTCTTTATTGCAGTTGTACTATTTCTTTCACTCTTGTTGTATTTATCTTGCACTGGATTACTGTATTTTTGTTTTGAAGTGCTGAAATTTGTGGAACCAATTTGTAGTTTGTGGGAGGAATAAGGGGATATTTTTGAAGTGTGTTTTCAGTGCAGGTGAATTTGTGGTAAGTAAATCCCTTAGGGGAGGTGCTGCCGGATTTTCCGTTGGAAGGTTCGGTGGTATTTCCCTGGGATCAGGGCTGTCTAGGGTTCCGGGGAAGGAATTCTGGACGGGTCCTGACAGTTGGTATCAGAGCTCTAGGTTCTAGTATTCCTAAGGGACTGTGCATTGTTGTGTGTCCCATCCGTGTCTAATCTCTCGTTTTACCCGTGTGAAAGCTTTCTTTCTATTTGTCTCGAAGTAAATTCGTTGCCCGAGTTTGAATAACTCTAATCTTCGAGGGTGTCAATTAGGATCATCTAGCCTAACAGGAAATTCCTATGGCCTAGTCGATGGTCGAGGATGCCTTTTCTTTTTGAAGGTCAAGCTTATCATCGTGAATGGTATCCGTTTCGTTCATGGAGGAGAAAGATGATTGTCTAAGGATGTGTGTCGATCGATCGATTTCAAGGCGTCAAAAATATTTTTCCGATCGATTATCAAAATTAAATACTTTTCAAAGTGGTATTTGAAATTAAAGGTGTTTTATTCAAGTATTTTTGGTTTGTGTTCATACATGTATCTGTATGTTATATTGTTTGATATTATACTGCACCATATGGAGGCGGCGAACCAATGTGGTCCATGTAGAGCTAGCCCCATGATCATGTTGCCTACGAGCCCGGGGAATTGGACGGCCAATATAGGCAACCACCCTGGTTTGTATTGGTAGCAGAGTGTCGGCGACAGTTGGAATCATGGATTACGTAACATGTAGAAGGTGTTGTACGTACCTCCATTACAAGCGTGCATATTTTATTTTATGCTATGGATTTTAAGATATGAATTTCAATGTGGAGTTTTAACAATTGCCTATGCAAGTTAGGTATATTTGAAAAATATATTTTATTATTTGTTTTATGTTATGGTTTTTCCAAAAGCGACTTAAGGTTAAGTATCGCCAATTAAGAATCCAAAGCAGGGTATCGTTGAGTTCAAAAAGGAGATCCTAAAGGAAGCACGTGATTCAATGTATGCGATACACCCCAAGGGTACCAAGACGTATGGAATGCTCACTGGATGACATGGTGGTTTGGCACGATAAAGGAAGTTGCAAGATCCGAATAAAGGTACTTAGGTCACCGATAAGTAAAAGTAGGGAGATGTAAATATGGATTTCGTGCTTAAACTATCATTCACAAAGAGAAGGTACGACAGCGTTTAGAGAATCAAGCAAGATCCGGATAGCGACTAAAGTTCTACTTGGTGGTTGATGAGGTTAATGAGATGAGGATGATTCCTTAGGCATGGTTGGATGTTTAAGCATGGTTATTTTTCATTCTAGAAGCTAAGATCTTGATATCTTATTTCCTTGGAGATTTAAGGTTCGTATTGGTGGTGCTTTATCGATTCAAGGTGGTTGATATTGTTGGTGATAATTTACAATGATAAGGAGTATGATTTTTGGGACGGAGTTAGAATTTAAGAAGTGTGGAATACTTTATTGGGTTAAGGATCTAGTGATTTGTTCATAGTATTGGTGGTGATGCTAGAATTAAGATTTAAATTTCTTATTGCTTGAGGTGTGGATTCATGGAATTTATTTGAAATAAGGGAAACTTAGGGTTTTCAAGAATGATATTTGGATGTTGAGAATTTTATTCATGACCTTGATGAATGTAGTTAAAAGAAAGATTGATGTTTGTCGAGGTTAAGACTATTGGTTAATCAATGAGGAGCAAGGGTTTTATAATTGTAAGTACTAGGAGGGTAATCAAAGATAAGTGAATTAATCTCAACCTTAACTTGGTGATACCAGTATTTGAGGGAATTAGACTTAAGTTCTAATCTTACCTTTTAAAGTGCTGATCGAGTCACGAGAGTTGGTTGTTGGTTTAAGGATGCATGCTTTAGATTCTCGTGGACCAATTTGAATATCCTTAATTAGTGGGCATGAGAATGAAAGTTACACAAGAGGAAAGTTACAGTCACTATTAGGCGTGATGGTCGTGTAGTGATAGTGGATAAGGCCTCTAGTATACTTGCTAAGTTACGCTGCCGACAAGTGGAAGCGGGAAAGCAGACATCGGCATGCAGCGTAATTCATGTGTTGTTGCTACAAAAGAACATCGAATACCTGTCAGTCGAGGAAGCGATGTGGAAACTCGAGGCACTACTTGTATGGAGCCACGTGCCAAATCTATACCGACCACAAGAGCCTCAAGTATATTTTCACACAGAAGGAGTTAAATATGAGGCAAAGGTGATGGATGGAGTTGGATGGAGCCCTCGTGTATAAAGGACGACTTTGTGTTCCGGATATCCCAGGACTCAAGAAGGAGATTTTAGAGGAGGCGCACAGCTCGATGTATGCGATGCATCCGGGGAGTACCAAGATGTACCGGACGCTTGTTAAGTATTATTGGTGGATTGGTATGAAGAGAGAAGTGGCAGACTTCGTATCAAAGTGTTTGATTTGTCAACAAGTGAAAGCAGAAAGACAGAAGCCTTCGGGACTACTCCAACCTTTACCGATTCCCGTGTGGAAGTGGGAAGAACTCAACATGGACTTCGTATTCAAGCATCCTTCCACACCTAGAAGGTACGATGGCATTTGGGTAATCATTGATCGTCTCACCAAGTCGGCACACTTCCTACCGGTACGAGAACGTTTTTCACCGAGAAGTTAGCCCAGTTGTTCGTGCAAGGCATACGTGGGATCAGTTCAAGATGGCCTTCTCTACTGAGTTTAGTCCTCCTGCCTACCGAGAGTTCCAGAAACTACGACAGGGGAACATGACGGTGACAGAGTACGAGAGGAGATTCCGAGAACTATCAGAATTCTACATGCACCTAATTCCCGACGATCACATGAAGAAGGTGAGGTTCATAGACGGATTGAAAGAGAGCATCGGCTACACCCTTTCTGGATCAGTACATCCCACCTATCAGTCCGCCAGGGATGCAGCGCTCGAGCTAGAGAGACAGGAGGAGATACACAGACCCTCGAGGCGCAGATCATTCGAAGGATCGTATAGCGGAGTACCTCGACAGGGGGCAGCTAAGAAGAGCCATAGCTCAGGCTCAGACAGTGATGGGTTAAGCCCACGAGGCAGATTCCAGAGGAGAGATAGTTAACGCATGCCCCAGCCAGCTCGCCATTCGATCAGTGTGGATGCAAGCTCGTATCAGCAGTCACGCATTGGTTCTCCGCGGATTTGTCCACTTTGTAGGGGCAATCATTCTGGGCAGTGTCAGATGGATGGTTTATGCTTTCGGTGTGGGCAGCCAGGTCACATAAGGAGGGATTGCCCTTATGGTAGTGGCAGTGTGCTAGAAGCAGGTCGACGGACACAGCATACAAGGGTATTTCCAGGACAGAGTTCCCAGGGGAGTCAGCCAGTAGGAGTTTCTTCGGGATCAGTCCAGCCGTCTGCAGGATCGAGTCGAGGTAGAGGAAGGAGACCCCAGCAGACAAGTCAAGGCCGGTGTTTGCTATGACGCAGCAGGGAGCCAGGACTACACCCGACGATTTCACAGATCAAGTGATGGAAGCAGACCTGATCCTGTTGGATCTATCCGGACTTGAAGTAGTGTTGGGCATGGATAGGTTGGCAAGGAACTACTTAGTCGAGGAAGCGACATGGGAGCCCGAAGCGTAGGTGCGTGATCAGAACCCTTGTTTGTTCCAGTGACGCGCGGAAATTTCGAGGACGAAATTTTTGTAAGGGGGGAAGGCTGTAACACCCCGTCCCGAATCGCACCGGAATCCGTGCACGTTGACCGTTGACCGTTGACCAAAGGGGTCAAAAGTTGACTTTTTGACTCAGTGGGAATTTCAAGTTGACCAGGGTACTGTGGCGAAGTGCATGACGCCCTGAGTTCGTAGACTAGTAGCACGTCGAAAACGGAGCTACGGTTTGAAAGTTATGGGCAAAACAAGTTGAAGGGTAAACTGTCTAAAAGGTGCCGGGAGTTGACTTTTTCTTGTGATGTAATTGTGAGTTGACTCTTGTATGGTTGTAAAGTACTCGTCGATACGAGTTCATAGACTAGCGGCACGCTTAAATCGGACATGTGGTTAAAAAGTTATGGACGTTTGAAGTTTACCGGATACTGTATTATTTTAATGTTTTTGGGTCGTGAACAGTGAAATGCCACGTGTCAGCTTCTGAGTGGTCCACGTGGCATGAACAGTGTCATGCAGGGTTTTAATTTTGAAAAACTCTCGGGGAAGAGAGAGAAAGAGAGAGAAGAGAGAGAAAGAGAGAGAGGAGAGAGAAAGAGAGAGAGAGGACTCGCCGGCCGCCGGTCATTTTCACGTTTTTCCGGTCGAGTTACTGTACACGCGCCGGACAGAAAGCTTGCCCACCTCATTTCCGGCAAAACCTCCAAATTTCACGGCGAACGGCCGCCGGACGCGCCCGGATCGGACGTCCGAAGTTTGGCGGCGATTTTTCCCCTCCACCGCCGGCCACCGCGAATCGGCACTATTCCGGCCGATATACAGTACACGCGCCATACACCCAGCATCCTCTCCTCAAGTCCGGCCTACCCACCAAAAATCACGGCCATCGGACCACCGACGCGCCGGGATCGGAGCGTTTTCCGGCGATGGGTCGAAAATCTTCAAACGGTGATTTCTCCGCCGTCCGACCTCCGTTTTGCTCACCGTCGGTCCCGTTGGATTGCTCTCCTCACGATCTACAAATCTGCAAAATTTCACAGCAAACGGCCACCGTCGGAAATTACTGTTCCGGCGACGGTTGCCGGTGACGTGGCGGCCGCCGGAAATTACTGTTCCGGCGAGTACCCCGAAAAATCCGGCCAGCTCCAGTCCGCAGTGTTCGACCTCCTGAACCCAAATCCGACTTCCGTTTCCACCAATTCGCGACGGTTTGGGAGAATTGCGGAGCCGAAACCCGAAAAGCTTCCTGATAAAATTCCGACCCCGTCGGGTACGATCATCGGAAATTAAGACCGGATCTGTGATTAGCATCACTCGAGCTTCGATTCGGTATATAATTCGTAAATTTTAGTTATCGTTTGGTGTTCGCTCCCCGGGTACCCATTTGGGAATTACCCGAATAAAATATTAATTTATTTGACTGTCTGTGAATTTTGTTCTAGGAGCACCGGTGAGTCGTAGAATTGATCCCGTTGGATCATGGGTTAATTGCGTGCTCCAGGTGAGTGACCCACCTTCGAATTAATTTTGGGAATTTAATTGGTGAATATATAATGTGTGATTTAAATATTTGGAATTTAATTTCTATGTGCCAAATATTTATTTGAATTATTGTGGAATTATTTGTGAATTTATCGGATTTAAGAAAATGTGTATTTCACCAATTTATGCCATGTGAAATTATTTTATGGTTTTGAGGATTTTGAAATTGGTGTGGTTTTAATGGTAAATTGGGCATGATTTGATTTTCAAATATTTCGAAGAAAATATTTGGTTATGTTGGTGATTTCAATTTTTATAACATATGCCCATGGAATATTATGAGATTTGATTATGATATTTCGAGAAATTATTTATGCTTGGAAAAATGTGGATATTTGAATTGATGGATTTGGGAGTTGGTGGATTTGAAAATCATGGAATTTATGGTATTAATTATAAGGAAATTGTGGAGAATTTCCCGGTTCAAGCGGATGGATTATGCCCGCTATGCTTATGAAAAATGTGAAATTTGTTTTATGATTTAAATTATGGATTTTATGATTTTTAGATGCACCGTGCACGTACTGGTGTTCTGATTATGTGATATGGTATATGTGATATGGTTAGTGTGCACACGGTTGTGATTAGCGCGCAGGTGGGTGTGAGTAGCGCGCGGTTGATATTATGAGGGTGTCCTGTGGATGCCATCGGAGAGGGCGGCCACCCCCCATTGGCCGGGACACCAGGTTAGCAGCGGCGCAGTGGGACGCCACGCGACCGTATGCCGGTTTCTTTCTATAACCTCCTGTCTGGCGGTACCTTGGGACGCTGGGTACTGTTGGCGCCACTGGTATATAGTGGGTGCATCAAATGATTTTCAGAACTGTGTTTTAAAAATAAAATGTTTGGAAACTGAATTGGAATTAAAAATATAATTGTTACCGCTTCTGGTATTTAATTGATGTCTTGGTTTTCGGGGAATATGGATAAAGGGTTTTGTGAAATTGTTTTAAAAGGGGAACCTTTCCAACTGAGAGAATTGTAAGGGTTTTGAGAGAAAATATTATTTCCAAATAAGTATTATTTATACTTATTACTGTGATAATATATGGTATAGTAGTAGGGTCGCTCACTGAGATGATTAGCATCTCACACTCTTAAATTCCGTTCCTCTAGGTACCAGGTTGTCGGTGTTCATTCGGAGCGGACTCGATCTTCATCGCTGTTTTACTTCGTGAAGTACCATGTTCTTCTTTATTGCAGTTGTACTATTTCTTTCACTCTTGTTGTATTTATCTTGCACTGGATTACTGTATTTTTGTTTTGAAGTGCTGAAATTTGTGGAACCAATTTGTAGTTTGTGGGAGGAATAAGGGGATATTTTTGAAGTGTGTTTTCAGTGCAGGTGAATTTGTGGTAAGTAAATCCCTTAGGGGAGGTGCTGCCGGATTTTCCGTTGGAAGGTTCGGTGGTATTTCCCTGGGATCAGGGCTGTCTAGGGTTCCGGGGAAGGAATTCTGGACGGGTCCTGACAGACGCATTGTTTCAATAATGCGTCGCCTAACACTATATTAGCCAATGTTTGCTGTATTAGTACAAATAAGTGATTTGGCCTAGTGGTGTGGTGATTTCCTGAGAGTGTATGAGGTCCTGGGTTCAATTCTTGTTATGGTTCGATTTTGATTTTATTTTTTTTAAATGTTTAAACAAAAAAATTGAAAAAAAAAAAAGAACAGGCGACGCATTTGTTGAGGAATACGTCGCCTGTTCTTGTATTTGGCGACGCATTGTTTCAATAATGCGTCGCCTAACACTCTATTAGCCAATTTTTGCTGTATTAGTACATATAAGTGATTTGGCCTAGTGGTGTGGTGATTTCCTGAGAGTGTATGAGGTTTTGGGTTCAATTCTTGTTATGGTCCGATTTTGATTTTATTTTTTTTAAATGTTTAAACAAAAAAATTGAAAAAAAAAAAAAAAACAGGCGCATTTGTTGAGGAATGCGTCGCCTGTTCTTGTATTTGGCGACGCATTGATTCAATAATGTGTCGGCTAACACTATATTAGCCAATGTTTGCTATTTTAGTATATATAAGTGATTTGGCCTAGTAGTGTGGTGATTTCCTTAGAGTGTATGAGGTCCTGGGTTCAATTCTTGTTATGGTCTTATTTTGATTTTATTTTTTTTAAATGTTTAAACAAAAAAATTGAAAAAAAAAGAACAGGCGACGCATTTGTTGAGGAATGCGTGTTCTTGTATTTGGCGACGCATATTAGCCAATGTTTGCTGTATTAGTATAAATAAGTGATTTGGCCTAGTGGTGTGGTGATTTCCTGAGAGTGTATGAGGTCCTGGGTTCAATTCTTGTTATGGTTCGATTTTGATTTTATTTTTTTTAAATGTTTAAACAAAAAAATTGAAAAAAAAAAGAACAATAGCGACGCATTGATTCAATAATGCGTCGCCTAACACTATATTAGCCAATGTTTGCTATATTAGTACATATAAGTGATTTGGCCTAGTGGTGTGCTGATTTCCTAAAAGTGTATGAGGTCCTAGGTTCAATTCTTGTTATGGTTCGATTTTGATTTTATTTTTTTTAAATGTTTAAACAAAAAAATTGAAAAAAAAAAAAAAGAACAGGCGTCGCCTGTTCTTGTATTTGGCGACGCATTGATTCAATAATGCGTCGCCTAACACTATATTAGCCAATATTTGCTATTTTAGTACATATAAGTGATTTGGCTTAGTGGTGTGGTGATTTCCTTAGAGTGTATGAGGTCCTGGGTTCAATTCTTGTTATGGTCCTATTTTGATTTCATTTTTTTTAACTGTTTAAACAAAAAAATTGAAAAAAAAAAATGAGGAATACGTCGCCTGTTCTTGTATTTGGCGACGCATTGTTTCAATAATGCGTCGCCTAACACTATATTAGCCAATGTTTACTGTATTAGTACAAATAAGTGATTTGGCCTAGTGGTGCGGTGCTTTCCTAAGAGTGTATGAGGTCCTGGGTTCAATTTTTGTTATGGTCCGATTTTGATTTTATTAAAAATTGAAAAAAAAAAAAAAGAACAGGCGACGCATTTTCCTAAGAGTGTATGAGGTCCTGGGTTCAATTTTTGTTATGGTCCGATTTTGATTTTATTAAAAATTGAAAAAAAAAAAAAGAACAGGCGACGCATTTGTTGAGGAATGCGTCGCTGTTCAACAAATGGGTCGCCTGTTCTTGTATTTGGCGACGCATTGATTCAATAATGCGTCGCCTAACACTATATTAGCCAATGTTTGCTATTTTAGTACATATAAGTGATTTGGCCTAGTGGTGTGGTGATTTTCTTAGAGTGTATGAGGTCCTAGGTTCAATTCTTGTTATGGTCCTATTTTGATTTTATTTTAATGCGTCGCGTCGCCTAACACTATTTTAGCCAATGTTTGCTGTATTAGTACAAATAAGTGATTTGGCCTAGTGGTGTGGTGATTTCCTGAGAGTGTATGAGGTCCTGGGTTCAATTCTTGTTATGGTTTGATTTTGATTTTATTTTTTTTAAATGTTGAAACAAAAAAATGGAAAAAAAAAAAAGAACAGGCGACGCATTTGTTGAGGAATACGTCGCCTGTTCTTGTATTTGGCGACGCATTATTTCAATAATGTGTCGCCTAACACTATATTAGCCAATGTTTGCTATATTAGTACATATAAGTGATTTGGCCTAGTGGTGTGGTGATTTCCTTAGAGTGTATGAGGTGCTGGGTTCAATTTTTGTTATGGTCCTATTTTGATTTTATTTTTTTTAAATGTTTAAACAAAAAAATTAAAAAAAAAAAAGAACAGGCGACGCATTTGTTGAGGAATGCGCCTGTTCTTGTATTTGGCGACGCATTGATTCAATAATGCGTCGCCTAACACTATATTAGCCAATGTTTGCTGTATTAGTACATATAAGTGATTTGGCCTAGTGGTGTGGTGACTTCCTGAGAGTGTATGAGGTCCTGGGTTCAATTCTTGTTATGGTTCTATTTTAATTTTATTTTTTTTAAATGTTTAAACAAAAAAATTGAAAAAAAAAAAAGAACAGGCGACTTCTTGTTATGGTTCTATTTTAATTTTATTTTTTTTAAATGTTTAAACAAAAAAATTGAAAAAAAAAAAAAGAACAGGCGACGCATTTGTTGAGGAATACGTCGCCTGTTCTTGTATTTGGCGACGCATTGTTTCAATAATGCGTCGCCTAACACTCTATTAGCCAATTTTTGCTGTATTAGTACATATAAGTGATTTGGCCTAGTGGTGTGGTGATTTCCCGAGAATGTATGAGGTCCTGTGTTCAATTTTTGTTATGGTCCGATTTTGATTTTATTTTTTTTAAATGTTTAAACAAAAAAATTGAAAAAAAAAAAAAGAACAGGCGACGCATTTGTTGAGGAATGCGTCGCCTGTTCCTGTATTTGGCGACGCATTGATTCAATAATGCGTCGCCTAACACTATATTAGCAAATGTTTGCTGTATTAGTTCATATAAGTGATTTGGCCTAATGGTGTGGTGATTTCCTGAGAGTGTATGAGTTTCTGGGTTCAATTCTTGTTATGGTCCTATTTTGATTTTATTTTTTTTAAATGTTTAAACAAAAAAATTAAAAAACAAAAAGAATAGGCGACGCATTTGTTGAGGAATACGTCGCTTTTGATTTTATTTTTTTTAAATGTTTAAACAAAAAAATTGAAAAAAAAAAAAAAGAACAGGCGACGCATTTGTTGAGGAATGCGTCGCCTGTTCCTGTATTTGGCGACGCATTGATTCAATAATGCGTCGCCTAACACTATATTAGCAAATGTTTGCTGTATTAGTTCATATAAGTGATTTGGCCTAATGGTGTGGTGATTTCCTGAGAGTGTATGAGTTTCTGGGTTCAATTCTTGTTATGGTCCTATTTTGATTTTATTTTTTTTAAATGTTTAAACAAAAAAATTAAAAAACAAAAAGAATAGGCGACGCATTTGTTGAGGAATACGTCGCCTGTTCTTGTATTTGGCTATTTTGATTTTATTTTTTTTAAATGTTTAAACAAAAAAATTAAAAAACAAAAAGAATAGGCGACGCATTTGTTGAGGAATACGTCGCCTGTTCTTGTATTTGGCGACGCATTGTTTCAATAATGCGTCGCCTAACACTATATTAGCCAATGTTTGCTGTATTAGTACATATAAGTGATTTGGCCTAGTGGTGTGGTGATTTCCTGAGAGTGTATGAGATCCTGGGTTTAATTCTTGTTATGGTTTGATTTTGATTTTATTTTTTTTAAATGTTTAAACAAAAAAATTGAAAAAAAAAAAGAACAGGCGACGCATTTGTTGAGGAATACGTCGCCTGTTCTTGTATTTGGTGACGCATTGTTTCAATAATGCATCGCGTAACACTATATTAGCCAATGTTTGCTGTATTAGTACATATAAGTGATTTGGCCTAGTGGTGTGGTGATTTCCTGAGAGTGTATGAGATCCTGGGTTTAATTCTTGTTATGATTTTGATTTTATTTTTTTTAAATGTTTAAACAAAAAAATTGAAAAAAAAAAAGAACAGGCGACGCATTTGTTGAGGAATACGTCGCCTGTTCTTGTATTTGGCGACGCATTGTTTCAATAATGCGTCGCCTAACACTCTATTAGCCAATTTTTGCTGTATTAGTACATATAAGTGATTTGGCCTAGTGGTGTGGTGATTTTCTGAGAGTGTATGAGGTCTTGGGTTCAATTCTTGTTATGGTCCTATTTTGATTTTATTTTTTTTAAATTTTTAAACAAAAAAATTGAAAAAAAAAAAAAAGAACAGGCGACGCATTTGTTGAGGAATGCGTCGCCTGTTCTTGTATTTGGCGACGCATTGTTTCAATAATGCGTCGCCTAATACTATAGTAGCCAATTTTTGCTGTATTAGTACATATAAGTGATTTGGCCTAGTGGTGTGGTGATTTCTTGAGAGTGTAGGAGGTTCTGGTTTCAATTCTTGTTATGGTCCTATTTTGATTTTTTTTTTTAAATGTTTAAACAAAAAAATTGAAAAAAAAAAAAGAACAGGCGACGCACAATCTTATTGGTGCGTCACCTGTTAACTATATATATATATATATATATAAACCTCAGTTTTGGTGCACTAATATTTTTATTGATTGTTATTATTAAAATAAAATTAGATTGATTAAAAGATCTAAAAAAAATTAAGTGAAAAGAGAACAGGCGACGCACAATCTTACTAGTGGGTCGCCTGTTACACGTATAACAAAAAAGAAAAAAAAAAAATCAACCTCAGTTATGTTGCTCTAATATCTTTATGGGTTATTTGTTGTTAAATTAAGATTAATTAAAAGAACTAAAAAAAAAAGTGGAGGAGAGAACAGGCGACGCACAATCTATATAGTACGTCGTATATTTATTGAATTTTTACTGACGCATTAACTTCAGAGTCGCGGTTTTGTTTTTTCAGACGTGTTTGTTTCGTAGCGTCGCTAAATAAGTGTCGCTAGATATCAATTTTCGCGTAGTGATTTGTAGGTTTTCAAACTAAAAACAGAGCAAAATATGAAAGTGTGGAAATCTGGAGCAATCAGCTCTTTTCCATTTTCATCAAGTTTATATATCACATTAAAAAAGGTGATTTGGTCACCAACTACTACTTAGGGTCTACCTAACCTGTAGTGTTGCCCATACAACATGTGAGATTTAGTACACCGAACACATTATCATTTTCCTGAACAAAAACAAAACATAAAGCTAAATATTGGAAACAAGATATCTGATACATTTGTTATTGTGACAGCAAAAGTGTCACAGCTATCGACACTCCTCCTTGAAACTTTGTTGGAAACACTATCATCGTCTCTTAATGTTTCAAAACTGCTCCTTGGCAATACTTTTACCAAAATATCAGCAAGTTGGACCTCTAAAATGCAATGAACGAGCTTCATTTCTTTCAGCTTTCCTCACAACATGATATTTAGTTGGAATATGTTTTGCCGCAATGATAATTGTTGACTTGTTATAGTAGAAAATAATTGTTGCTTTTTCTTGTCTGTAATTCAAATGACAAACAACTTTCTCAGCCATAAAGTTTGATATGAAGCAGTGGCAGCAACGATATTGTTATACACATAGCAATTAAATAATGAATTTTGACAGAATATAAATTAACAGAAAATAAAACGGAATACCAAAGATTTAACATGGTTCAATTAGAAAGGTTCCAATATACATCCATGGTCGAAGGCGCAAAGAAATTCCTCTATCAATTAAAGGAGAATACAAAAAAGTTGACTAAACTATCACAAACTCAAATCCCATATGGACCCAAAACACTCTCACTCAAACTAACAATGAAGACATCTCCAAAACAAAGAAGAAAACCAAAAGAAAAATATATAAATATTTTTCTATTTCCAAAAAGAAGCAGCGAACCCAAGTTTCCCAAATATTTTCAATGGAGGTCTTCACAGAGAGTTTAAAGCATTCTTTTTGCTTTACCAAAAGTGAGAGTGGCGGCACTACTAAGGGAAAGGATGAAAAATATAACCAAAACCTAAAAAAAATCTTTTGATTTGCTTGGTCAAGTCACTTGGCTATTAAAGCCACATATGTAACAAATTTCCACCTTGGCTAAAATAGCACCAGGACCTTGAAAATGGAATTTCACTAAGCGTCTTCTCCAAATGACCCATGGGCAACTCACAAACTGCATGAACCAATCAAGTCCTAGCAACACTTGAACTTGCAACAAACAAAACTCACAAATGTCATATCATCCAAAATCCAAACCAATTTACGAAAAGCTTTTTCAAGCTCCACCTGCATACAAACACTGTGGTCTAAACCAACACCAAAAGACTCAAAGTTCCATACAAATCGCATGGCATGCTCATGAAAGATCAAGTCTTTGCTTACTATAAACATAAGTGACTTAGGTTTAACACACCACAAACCATAGCCATTCACCTTAAATTCAAATCCTAGGAATCCAAACTTTTTTGCCTTTCCATCATGTTCATCATCATCAACATATACATATACAGGGTAATCAAATATTTTCAAATAATTAGTAGGACAACTAAGCCGTACCTCAAGCAAAGTCTTCAAACCAAATACAGTTGATGGAGACCCAAAGCAAGAATGGTTACCGACTTTATCATAAAACTCCAGACCAACCAAACTGAGAAAGCAAGCAGCAAACTTTCTCCAAAAGGTTACTTGCATACATTCTGCAACTACAAATTATTGTGTTTTCCACTGTCTCACTATGCCTTCAATATTGCACAAATTACCCTTATAACAATACACACAAAATTCCCTAAAACAAATTCATCAACATCCAAATATGGCAAAAAATAAACATTAGCATCACTAATAACTGTATCTCCATGGACAACATACAATTCATTATATAAAAGGTTTGGATTACTCCCCTTAATGAGATAAGCTTTTAGGCACTATGGAGTTAGCCTTTTAAATTGGATTCCAAGCCTTAACAGGTGGAATCAAAGGTGATCGAACAGTGATAGGCCCAATACCATAATCCGCGGTCAAAACTTGATAATGGAAACCTTGTGTCATGGTGGGAGGGCAACTCCCACATCGAGGAGGCTACGCCATGAAGACTTTTATTTCAAAACTATACAATTGATTTGCGTTTCAAATGATACTTAAATTAGCTATAAGAATTAAAAATACCAAATTAAAAACAATTTCAAACAGTTTATCAAATAAGATTCATTTTGATATAGAATTCTCTTTTTGCAGTTATAAATATAAGCAATTATCATAGTAGTCATTTATCACTTATGTATGTTTGATCTCTTAAACAACATAAACATTACAAGACAAAGGTTAGTCACAATAATACAAACCAATTAATATTAGCAGACCCCCTTAACCATCTATCTACAATAAAAGTTTATATATTTATTTACTTATTTATTGGTAGAAATCTAACAATCCAATTTAGCGAAAGCAAATTAGCGTTCTTAATGAATGAATAAAAATTGTCTGGTTAAATTCACGGTTAATGATAATCTCTATCTACCATCTAGCTTAGTCATAGTCACTACATTTTGTGAACCAGATTCTTCAGTTTTTGATTCTAAGCTTTCATCATTTGAACTCCTTTCAGTGAAGAAACCAGGCTGTTTAGGCTGAGGCAAAGTTGCTCCCCTATTTTCCAACATGAAAACAATAGAGGACATTGTTGGTCTGTCTTGTGGAAACTTTTGAACACATGACAAACCCACTTGAATGCATCTCAATACTTGAGATTCAACGTATGAGTCCCTGAAGCTTGCATCCATTAAGATCCAAGGCCTTGTCTTCATTCCAAAGCAACCATGCCTATCAAAATAAGTTTGGCTTAATTGGTAATATTCACAAAAGACTGCTGTGGACAAAACCAGGTTTATAAGCCAAAAGATAATTTATTTTTTTCTTACCTACATGTCCTAGAAGGTTGTGTTGGTGATCAGGGTGGCTGAACCTTCTATTCCTTCTCCCACTCACAATCTCAAGCAAAATTACACCAAAGCCAAACACATCTGATTTTACAGAGAACTTTCCATCAATTGCATACTCTGGAGACATATACCCACTGCATGAAGTATGACTAGAATTAGAAAACTTTCACCAGAAAATGTCATTAGTAATGGAAAAAATTAAGAGGTCTCTAACTTACTATGTTCCAATGATTCGCCTTGTCTGGGCTTCTTTTTCATCACCTCTAAAAATCCTTGCTAAGCCAAAGTCAGAAATCTTAGGATTCAAGTCATTGTCCAGTAAAATATTACTTGCCTTGAGATCTCTGTGAATAATTTGAAGTTTAGAATCTCGATGGAGGTAGAGAAGGCCTCTTGCAACCCCCATTACAATATTAAACAGCTTTTTCCAACACAAGATACTAGCTCTTTTACTATCTGCAACACCATTTCACCCCTTGTTAAACTTCAAATAGACAAGTTTTAATAAATGCATATTAATTGAAATCAATCTGCAACGATTAAATAGATATATAAAGGCCAAGAAATTTTAACTGAAGATAAAATGATCCAAGCTTTTGTTGGGCATATATTCATAGATTAACATCCTTTCTTCTCCTTGAATGCAATAGCCCAAAAGAGCAACCAGGTTCCTATGTTGAAGCTTTGCAATTAAGTCTATTTCATTCTTAAACTCTTTAAGACCGTGTCCAGAATTCTTGGATAGTCTCTTCACAGCTATTTCTTGTCCTGTTGAGAGTTTCCCCTGCATAATGGCATTATGAATAAAAAATTATCGAATTTAATTTTAGCAATGTTCTACTACAAATGAATAGACATAGAATTTAAATATTGTTCAATTTAAACTGCTACCTTGAAAACAGAACCAAAGCCACCAGACCCAATCATATGTTCAGGAGAGAGGTTTTCAGTAGCAGAAGAAACAGTAGCCAAATTAAATAAAGGTAATTCTATATCTTCTTTCTTGTTTTTCAAACCTGTTACATTGCACATTGTTTTCAGTAAATTCATCAATTGGTCCTTTTCGCATTGCATGTACAAATTTGCAAAGTTAAGAAAATTGAGTCAAGTGGAACAATTTACTTACCGGTTATTTTTTATCTTATTTTCCAAATTATGAAGCAAAGAACCAGGCAAAAGATGCACGCAGCCACAATTGAAACTACAAGGATGATCTTTAGTCTTTTCTTCATATCAGTGTCATGAATGGAGTCTAGAACAAAGACACGACAACACCAAAATATCATATAGTGTAAATATTCTCTACACTACTACTCTGTTTTCCCTTTCCCTTTGTACATGGGGTCCATCTATTTAATAGCATTCCTACTTGGTTTCTTCTCACTTTTCCAGTTTTATTTATTTATTTATTTTTTCCATCAAACTAATCTTATCTATGGTTATTAGAATGCAATATGAGAATGAAAAGAGGGGGGAAATTGCAAAAACTTACATTTTCTTCCTATATTCTTATACGATTAATACTTTTCTTCAATCTAAACAACAAGATGTAAAATCCATTGTACTTTCTTTCGATTTATTTTTATTATTATTTTTTTAAAGCCTAGATTGCTAAAAACAGATGTGTTCATGATTTTCATATGCAGTGAAAGTAAAAGCAACACAACAAGATATACACTTACTTATTTCGGAAGCAGACAGCCGTATATATACATCCTGCTCAGTAGATTTTACTCTCAGCTCACGGACATCAATAAGGTGACCAAACCACATCAAACAGCCGCTGCCTCCATCTCTGATATCAGAATTAGCATAATCTATACAAGAACAGTTGTTCAGGCACATCTGCTTACATTCCTGGAGGCTCATACTGTTGTTCAACCAAAACTCCAACAAGTCAGGCAACTTCACCCCCTCAAGCTTTATAAACCCTTCTCCCCTCCGGCAATCTAAAGCTATTTTCCTCACGCATCCATTTGACCAATTTAGCACTTCCCATTCCTCCTGAGACCTTGGGACAAACCCTTCTAAACATTCACATATTGGACTCCCGTTGATTCTGCAAATACCATTTGCACCACAGTACCCATAACTGTCACATGGCTCATATGGCTCTCTCAACATGATACCCCATTCCTTGCTTCCCTTATGCAATATAAGGCGTTCTAATGAACCAGAAGGATCCAATTTTAGGCGTGTAATGGCTGTATTAACATTTGGCTCGAAGCTATAGTACGACTCTTTCTCATTAAATACACTAGTTGATTTGAAAACTGGTTCAGGAGGCATCACAACACAACCAAACCGCGAAATTCAACTCCATTCCAAAGACCAGACAGAATCTTTCTGGTTGATCCTTGCGCCATTATGGTCTGAGGTATCCCAGTGATGTTCAACCGGTAAGTAAAGTCACCAACTGATGGGTCATTAGAACTTTTCCATGTCACATATCGTTCCAGACCTGTTTTCAATTCCCATCCCAGCTTCATGCCTGCTAATAAGTTGTCTGATGGATAATCAAAGCTCTGCCATGCATATATCTTTGAGTTTAGGCTATCTCTGCTTCCAACTACAGGATTCCCTGACTCCAAAAGCTGAGCAACTGGGTTTTTTGTTGTTTCCATGAATGATGTATTCGAGGACCAAATGATGCTCCCAGTTCGGTTGAGAAGAAGAAGACTTCCATTGTTGGTGATGGTGAATTGACCAGATGAATCAGTAAGAGGGTTATTTCTGTTTGCAACCCAGACAACAACATCAGGTGTAGTCTTGTACCATATTCCTACATACCTGTTCTTGGAGGTGCTAGGAGAAAAGAAGCCTAACTCAAAGCTCTGTCCGGAGGAAACTAAAATTTGTCCATCTGAGATCGGCTGTGCAGGAGTCATGAAATCAAGTGCTGTACAACAATATAATTTCAAGAACAAGTGGATGAGAAACACTAAACCATTGAACATGGAAAAGGTGTCCATTAGCATTTGGTTTTTTGGGCTACTGTATTAGCAGATCGCTCAGGAGGAAAAAGAAGGAAGTATAATTCTGATACAGTGGGTCAATGCATTCTTTATGCTTTGACTCTGTATCTTGAACCATTTGTATTATGAACTTATTTACTTTTCGAATTTTACAGTACTTTTTTGGGTCTATAGTATTTGTTAGAAAATCTGATTTGTGTACTATATTTTAATTATTTGTAATATGTTAAACCTCCCATATTGTATATATTTTATAAGTTTTTGTTCCTGACTAACAAATTAAAGTGAGTTTCTTTTTCAGGCCCAAATCTTCCCACTAGAAAAATTATTGGTGCTGTGTACATATGTTTTTAATCAAATCGGAACACTATGATCATATTTATAAAGGTAAAACACATCTACCCTTCCGAACTTTAACTTGATTATCACTCTGCCATTAGAACAAAAAATTTTGACACATTGTTGCCTATGTTTTTGTTTTGTTATCACTTTAGTACAATTTCAAACGGGTGTTAAAAGAAATGTTACATAATTCTAACATGTGCACCTCACATGACCAAAATCAGGGCATTTGATGGAAGAAAAAAGTTCAGGTTTCCATGTTTGAGAAGCAAAAGACAACACGCCAAAACAGAGTCGTCTGGTACAAAAATAAAAACCTCTAATTTTCCTTCCCTGCTTATAATTTCTTTGACAGAAGATTTTCAATCAAAAGATTAGAATAATAATTTTTTAACTAATAATCGGCGCCAAAATTACCCTATTTAGTTTAGGTGTCAAAATTAACACGGTAAAGTTCTGAGGAGTAAAATGTACTTTACCCTATTTATAATTAAGTTGGCACGGATTTCCATAAGTTGAAGAAATAGTAATGCATAGCAATTAGCAAACATGGTTAATTGGCCAATTTCTTTAGGAAAGACTCTAAGCCTAAAAAGGATAATAATAATAATAATAAAATAATTTTTTCTATGGAAGACTGTCGCCATTATTGACTTCACCACCCAACATCAAAGCAAGGGACCTATCAACGTGGGCCGTGATATGAAAGGCGTTCTCCAAAGTGAAAACATAACTTACAAATTTACCATGAGTAATCGAAATGGACGTTTTGATAGCTACCCAAAGTATTCCAACCAAACACGTGTTGGGAAAAAATTAAAAAAAAAAAAAATCAAAATCCACCTAAGAATCCCTTTGACTTACTTCCCAAGTTTGTTGACCTATAAGTTTATGGAGTGTGATTGTTGTAATGGAAAAGGGGGATGGAATGGGATTTCACTAGGATTTTCATTCCATGTTTGCCTGGGGTTGTTTTTAAACTCTTGTTATTGGCTTATAGGAGAATTAGTATTCATTTTTGTGCGATATACGATTATATAATTATAGATGATGTAACCTTAATAGATAAGGTTAAATATAATATATAATAATTAATTATATTTAAAAATTTTATTACTAATAAGTTTATTTGAATTTTTTTTTAATCTAAAAGTTTGTTAAAAACTTAAATTTGATTTCTATATATAATATTATTAAATTATGAAATTCAAATTCAAAAATCACCTATATAATTTTTTTATCAATGAAATTTTTCTATTTAATTTTTCCATCTATAGAAATTAAATTCAAATTCAAATGAATTTATATAATTTAATTTAGATTCAAATGTATTTAAATAGTATTTTCCATCTATGGAATTCAAATTCCAATTCAAATGTACTTTTCCTTGCAAATAATTATTTTCATATATTAAATATTCATAATGTAATTTAATTATTTATTTATTATTATTATTATTATTATTATTATTATTTATCCTATAGATATATTTTTACCTTATAAGGCAACTTATTTATGGAATTCAATTAAAAAAATTTTACCCATTTAATTTTTTTACATATACAAAATTCAAATCCAAATTCAAATCAAAATGTATTCATATGATTTAATTCAAATTCAAATGTATTTATATAGAATTTTTCATCTATGAAATTAAAATTAAAATTAAAATATATGTTTTGATTTTTTGTAAATAATTAATTTTTGTATGTTACATCTTCATATTTAATTTGATTAGATAAAAAATTCGATTTAAATGAAATAATAATATCCTCTATATCTCTTCCATTATCTAATATGACAATGATTTTGAGATTATAGAATTTTTAAAGTAATTTAATTTTTGAATTTTAATTTTTTTTAATGATTTTGGAAGGAACATAATGAACATGAAGATGACACGTGAAAAATTTTTTTGCTGACGCTTTTATTTTTATATATTATATAGATTATTATTATTATTTATCCTATTAAATACTCAATAGAAATTAATTGTCTCACTTATTTTTGTTTACTTGCATGCTTGACCACCAACTCATTTGAAGTATCATTTTTTATGCATTTTAAACCTTTCATTTGCGGCGTCTATTTTTGTTCTGACCCCAAAAAAAGTAAAATAAGTAGAGAATAAAAGAAAAAAGGAATTTATAGACAACAAAGTAAAAAGGAAAAAAAAATTAATGTGTTTCTCTATATTAATATTTGATATGTAAATTTCTTTTAAAAGAAAATTTTCAAAATAGTAGGCTAGAAAATAAATTTACAGGGTATATAAACATATACCATGACATAATAATGCTTTAAAGTTGAATTATAAGTTGATTTATTTTACATATTTCATAGAAAATTATTCCAACTAGGGCCCTAGTAATTCTTTACATTCTTATTCATCAGGTTTTAGTTCTTCTGATAAGATAATTCCCTACATTTAATAAGAATATTAAAATTCTATTGGTGGGAAGATCTGAATAAATACTGAACATAAATATAATTTTGGAGAAATCTATTTATCAATAAATTTATGTGACAAACAATACTTACAAATAAAATAGTCATGGAAAGAGGTGATTTTGTTGGTAAATTGATATTTATCCTCAAGTAAAATAATTAAAATTTAAATAGTTTTAGGGTTAATAAAATAGGTCAACATTTTCCTTATTAGTAGTTAATTTCCTTATTTTATTTATATATTTTTTTAAATAGACATTATAATATATATGTATATATTTAGGCCATCTAATATTAGGCCTCTGCTATAATATATATGTATACTAATTAGTTCATAAATATATAGTTGGTAAATAAGATAAAATCAAATATTTTATTTATTTTCAATTTCTTTCAAAATTATTACCATATATAATTTTATCAATTGTTTGATAGTTATGGATATTTATATCAAAAATTAATTATATATATATATATTTAGTTATATTCATAAAAGGTAAGATAATGTATAATAAATAATAACGAAGAATAAATAAAATAAAATAACTATAAAAATGGTGCTTTTAGAGGGAATTCGGAAGAAGAATATGTTGAGATGTGACGTTTACACTTCTTCTTTTATATATTATATAAATTTTTCATTAAATATAATATTCGGTAAATATATAAATTTTATATTCTTTAATAATTTATCCGTTCCAAAAGTTATAATTTGAGAATTAATTGAGATAGCTTATCAAATTCACTTTATAGCATAATCAAAATTTTACAATTAAAGTTACAAATATATCCTTCAATCAATAATAAAATTTATTTTTATCCTTTTATATATGATAATATATATATGTACAAAATTAAATAATTATTCATATCTATTTTGGTCATTATATATAATTAAAACAATTAAGTAGTTTTTTACCTAATGCTCAAATTATAATTTTGTAACTTTGAGCAATATTGAAATAATAGTTTGTCAAACACTAATCAAATTATTAGAAAAACTGATTGTTGGTTCAACAGAGTTTTTGTCGATTATTTTATAATCTACAACAATCGCAAATTAGGCTTCCATTCTAGCAATGACGATTGGTCCTATCTGCAAGCCTATTGGAGTTCTCTTTCCTTGTGTTTCATAAAAAGGAGCTCATCGGCGATCCTTTTTAAACCTTTATTTTAAGCAGTCCCTGCCCCTTAATCAAGTAGAGGTTCTGTAATGTAGACCTAATGCCTTTTTCTCCTTACAATTGTAAGGCCAGACATAACAGAATGACTTTTTTAGACATTTCTCCTCAACTTAGATAGGTCAAATATGGCGTGTATAAGGTTAAGATGGAATAAGGCTTGTAATAGATGTAACACTTTAATGTAATAAGCTTTTAGCTAAGCAACTCCCATTTTGCTAATCCTAGTTTTAGCCAATTAAAAATACTATTATATCCTTAGTCAATACTCTTTAAATTTTAACTTAACTTAAAACCTATTTTCTCCCTCCTTTGTCTCTATGATTATTTCACTTAATTTTTCCTCTATATTTTCTCTCTATAATTTTATTTCTCTCTAGATTTTATATCTCTACTTTTTCTCAATATTTTATCCTTTTAAATTTTCTTCATCTACTTTCTTTCTCTATAACATCCCATATCCACTGGTGATCTTGTTACTCTCTGCCAATATTGTCCCCAATTTAACCATTGCATTCTGTATGAGATTTTTTGTCAATGTAACTACTGCACTCGGTATGAGATTTTTTGTTTAAAGCTTTCTAAAAGGTCATCCATGCTAGAATTGCTCTCTTTTGAGCACACTTAACTTTGGTTTCTCCTCTAAAACGCTCTGTCTCCATTGGCAGACCTGTCACTATTTACTGATATTATTCCTAATTTAGGGACTGCACTTGTTGTAGAAATTTTTGTTTACAACTTCCTATGAGGTCACCCATATTGGGATTACTCTCGTCTAAGCAAAATAAACTTCAGATATATATATATATATATATTTAATTTTGAAACCAACTTCTCTGAAAAGGCCTCGGTATTATGAGAGTGACTATTATTATATTTGAATCATCCCCTCATCTACACTTGAACAGTGTGAAATTTGACACCAGGTAGTCTACTGATGCCCCGCATCCGCCCACACTGGTCATCACAATCCACCCCCTTTGGGCCCAACGTTCTCAATAGCAATTTTCAATCGGGTATAAACATTGATACCATTTGTAATACTCTGCCTCCATTGGCAGATATGTCACTCTCTGTTGATATTGTCCCTAATTTAGCTATCATACACGGTATGAGGCTTTTTATTAAGAAATTCTCTGGAGGTCATCCATCTTAGGATTGCTCTCATCTAAAATGCTTAACTTTAGAGTTTTTTGAATCCCGAAATCAACTGCTTTGAATAGGTCTCGGTGTTATGAGAGTGACTATTATTACATTTGAATCATCCTCTGATCTACATCTGAATGATGTAGGATTTGACACTAGGTATCCTGCCAATGTTCCACACTGACACACACTGGTTGTCACACCCTCTATATTTTCTCCCTCAACTTTCTCTCTCTATATTTTATGTCTCCATTTTCTCTCTCTATTGTTTATTTTCTCTTTCAACTTTCTCTATCTATATTTTATCTCTCTATGTTTTAACCATATATATAATATTATATTTAACAATAATTTCATATTACCAAGCCCAGGAGGACATGGAGATATCAAAGCGAAACGACCATGATAAAGCATGTTTTTCACTAGCATTTAATAAATATGAGTGGGATCCCCACACCTATTTCCAAGTCGTGTACATGTTATTAGCATTTACTTTTGAATAAACTTCCCGTTTCTTCCCAAAATTAGCACATAAAAAATAAAAATTAATATATCCATGTATTACTTGTCATGATCAAATAATACATTTTTAACTGAGAAACAAAAATAAGTATACAAATATTTCAAACAACCACAAAACAATCAATACTTGATGTGAAATTTTTTTATACACTGTACAATTCTAGGTACAACAAAATTAGTTGACGTGTCTAGAAATTTAGAGAATAATTAAAAGAAAATGTTAAAAGAGATAAACTAGAAAATAGTCAACATGAAAAATTACAAGGATAAATATGTGAGAGAGGGAGAAAGAGAGAGAGGCAGGGAGTATAAAAAGTTTTCTCAGCACCCAAAAAAAAAAAAAAAAAACAAAAGGTGTGAAAAAAGTTAATGAATATATAACATGGTGAGGAAAATTAAAGAAAGTAAAGAAAGAAAGAGAGAAAAAATTGAGAGAAATATTTTGGTAAAAAAAATTTAATTATAGATAGTCTAATTAATTAAATTATATATAATAATATGATGTCAAGGTGATTTTTGCCGATGTATTTTGTTTGCATTGTTCATTCAAGTCTTACTTCCATTATTCAGCCAAATAAAGTAATTTATTCAACTCCCTCTATGGTTCCATTCTTTATTCCATTCCATTCCATTTTCCTTTTCCATTCCATTCCATTCCACAAACTCAATGCCATCTTATACTGCAGCTTTCTCTGTTCAAAAAACAAAAATTTTAAACATGGAGGCATTGGCGGACCCACATGAGGGCCAGGGGGCACGTGCCCTCCCTCAATTTCTTTTCTTTTATAATATTTTAATATTCCATGTTATAATTATTTGCCTTTTCACCTTGTTAGAATAGAAATCTACAATTTTGCCCCACTCTCTCTCCCCTTACACCCGTTAACTAGGAGTGGACAAATAACCGATGAAACCGACCCGAACCGGTCAACCCGATCAAATTGAGCGCTTACGGATCGGATGGGTTCGGGTCGGTTGGGTGGTTGGTTTGTCTGAAAGGGAATAAATAACAATTCAGTTCGATGTTCGGGTTTAATATTGAGATATTGTCGAACTGTCCGAATGGAACCGAACCAAAGAAGTTAAAATATATATAATTACATTTTCATATATATAATAATTTGATTTAAGAAAAAAAAAAACTCTCTCTCATTGTCGGGCCTCTTTTGATCTCCCCTCCTCTTTCACTCTTTGTCTTTGAAAAAAAAAAATGAGGGTAAAGCTCTCCGAAAAGTGAAACTAAATGTCACTCTTGATCACCACTCACTCACTAGCGACTACCGATGAGCAGCTCCTCCGGTCCCCTACCATCTCTCTGACGACCGACGGTAATCTCCCTTATCTCTTTCTTCCATTCTTTCACTCTCTCTCACCATTTCACCCTCTCGATTGGACCTCTTCACTCTCTCTGTCTCTCTCTATCTCTATCTCTTGCTCTAAAATCCAATCTTTCTATTTTTTTTACTCTCACTTTCACTTTTTCACTTTCCAATCTATCCATTCTTGGCTTAAGCTGGCTGATTGAAATTCTAGCTCTATCACCATTACTCTGTGGTGGGCCGGTGGTTATGAGACCATCAAATACCTTGATTACCATCATCTAGTCACCAACCATCATATTAATTCTCAGGTAATTTTGCAAATTTCCATTTTTCCCCCTTTTTTTTTCATTTTAGGGTTTAATTTCTAGAAAATTACTATTTCAAAATTATATATTTTTCTTTGATGATCTCAATTCTCAAATATTACTTGTTTACTGATTGTTGGATTTTAATTTTTGAGAAAATTGGCTGTTCAAGTTGAAGGATTCAAAAGGTGAGGGTGAGGCAGCACCATGGCTTGAAGGTGGTTGTGTCATGCTTATGTGTGGCACTGGCTCTGTGCTCAAAGCTGCAATAACTTAAGGTAAGTTGTTCTATTCTCTCAAAATCTCATTGGTTGTGGATGGATAAAGTGTGGTTGAATTGATTTTCTAAATTTGACTCAAAATTTAGAAACTAATTGCTTCTATGAAACTGAATTATTTCAGTGAAATGTTGAATTGGTTATAAAATAGTTTTATTATGACAGTTCATATGGTTTTAAAATGGTTTTAGTGTGAAAGTTCATATGGATTTGAAATGCTAAATTGTATTTGTGAATTGTCTTTGAAACTCTATTTTTATGAAGTTTTGAATTCAAATCGTGAGACTGTTTGCAAATAGAGTCTTTGTGACTCCAAAATTTCTGAAATTGCAATTTTAAGCAGGTTAGCTTACATTTCAGAGTCTTTGTGACTTTGAATTCCTAAAATTGCAATTTTAAACAGGTTAGCTTTCATTTCAGAGTCTTTGCGGCTTTGAATTTCAAAAATTCCTAAAATTGCAATTTCTATATATAATGGAATATTGTGGAATTGAAATTGAAATTAAAATTGTTTAAACAAATTATTTGCATGTTTGTAGTTGGAATTGTGCAATTTTAAACAGGTTAACATACATTTCAGAGATTTTGTGACTTTGAAATTTGAAATTGCTGTTTAATTTGTAATCTTTGTGGAGATTGTGCAATTTTTGAATATTGTGGAATATTATGGAATTGAAGTTGAAATTGGGACTATTTAAACAAGGTTTTTGCATGTTTGTAGTTAGAATTGTGGAACTTTGTTTTTAGGGAGCCAGTTATTTATGTATCAATATTGTACCAGACATCGGTTGATTGGTTCTATTTGTTAAGCATTATTGAGTACTAGGAGTCTAAGAGATAGTGATTTTTTCAAAGCTTTAAAATCGTCTCTCTTTTATTTCATTTCATTGCATTGTTACCAGTACATGTATTGCGTTGAAGTGTTCTGTAATTGTTGTCTTGTTTTTGTTTGTTTCTTCTTATGTAAGCAGTGTCCTACCAGATATGCTTGACATAGACCCAGATTTCCAATCATCAGTTAATGCACATTCCTCTCAAATCCTAATAGGCCAAAGTCCATCATCACCACCACTGTCAAAACCTACATCGTCCGATGCCAAATCAACATTATCTCCATGACCTCCATTAAGGGAGGAAAAAAAAAAAGAAAAAAGAAAAAAAAAACCTTCTAGGCTAACAAGTGATGTATGGGATCACTTTGTCAAAATAGAATATAGTGATCCCGATGACCCTAGATATGAATGCATATACTACCATAAGGATTATGCATGTGGCTCTAAAAAGTGTGGAACTAGTATCCTAAGGAACCATTTGAAGCAATATTAGAAAAATCCTTATAAAGTAGAAGAAAAGAAGTAAAAGACCTTAACTTTTGATAAGAAGTCCGATGGTAGTGGCAGCAGTTTGGTAGCAATAGTTTTCAACAAAGAGGCATGTAGGATGGCATGTGCCAAAATGATAATAGTGGATGAGTTGCCTTTTAGTTTTGTAGAAGACTGTGGGTTTAGACATTTTTGTAGTGTTACATGTCTAAAATTTGATCCTTCATCTAGAGGAACTGTAACACCCCGTACCAAAAATACACATAATTAAATAAGTTTGACCAAGTGAACAATATGTGGGTCCAAGTTGACTTTTTCAACAATTAATATTTTTGGTTTGAATGAGGTACCATTGTATAGATCTTATTGTTACGAGTTCATAGACTGGCGGCACGCCAAATTCCGAGTTACGGATAAAAAGTTATGGTTCTGAGAAGTTTTAAACATAAGTTTTATATCAGTATCCAAACAAGTCCCCAATTTTTATCTGTTAGTGATTTAGGCTCTATAATCCTCGGTAAGTGTGCCAAACAGGAAGAAAAAGCTCAAAAACCCGAGAAAAACACCCCAGACCCACAGGCTCCAACAGACCATTTTTACCTCCAATCGGGTTTACACCGTTTGACCCATCTGCGGCCACCACCTTGCTACACGTGCTGGCCAGAGAGGAACAGGGGATGGAGGTGAGCTCGGCCGCAAAATTTCACTGCCACCGGTCGCCGGACGCGCCCAGATCGGGAAGGAGAAGACCGACGGCCGGAAATTTTCTCTCTCCACTTTTCTTGTGTTTTCCGGCCAACCTAGCTCGACCCATACCTTTATCCCACCATTTTTGACCCCTCTGAATCCATTTCCGTGGTTAGATTGCCCAAAATCCCCACCATTTGAGAGATCTCTCAAGTTCAAGTTCGGCCGAACCTTTACATCAATTTTTCGGTCACCGGAGGAGTCACCGAACCAAGGTAAGACCACTGGTGAACTTTTTTGCCTCTTGGGCTTTCCATTGACATATAATTTGTGAATTTTGGAGGTCGTTTGATAATTTTTCTATTTTTGGGGTTATTTGGTTAATTTTCGGAGAAATTGGGACTGTGTTTGGATGGTTTTGGATAAATTGGTTAGAATTGAAGTTAGATTAGTGAAATTGGATAATATTAGGACCTAATTGGGGTTCAATTTTGAAAGATTAGGCTCCGAGTGAAAATCCCCAATTTTGGATACCGGGTTCCTAAGGACACGCAGTATAATTGGACTGTCCGGTGTCCAATTTATGTAATTCTATAGTACTATAAATTATTTGGAGACATTTGGATCACACAAGTGTCTTTGGTTTAGTTGTTTGGAGCCTGAGGAATATTTTATTATATTACAGGCATTTGAGTTGAGCCTGGAGGCAATCCTATTGAGGAGCAGGCATGAGCATCTACAGTACTGTGAGTGGTTATATTATTTTTAAATGATTTGGGTATATAGTATAGTATATATGTGGTTTAAATATTTTATGTATATATCATTTGATTGGAATGTTGTTTTATGCGTATATAAATATTTGCTTCACATATATGTGTTATCATTTTATATGACTTTTGATAATATTTTAAATGATTTTCAAATTTTAATGGGTTCATAAATGGACTTGTGGTATTTAAATATCTTGGTAATTAAATTGAGATTTTAAATCATTTTGGAAACTATTTGGTTTGAGAAACTAGATTGACAATCATATAATTTTAAGCACGATCAAATATTTTATAATTTTATGTGCTTAAAATTGGTTTATGGTGAATATATTTCACTATGGTATTTCTGGTTTTAGTATGAAATAATGTTTTGAGATTTTGAAGGATTTAATTAAGCAGTGGAAGTTTAAATGTTAAATTATAATTTATGATACAATATTGTCTGGAAAAGTATATATATACAATCTTACAGTATTGTTTCATGTATACTGTATTGGTTATTTTAAATTGATGTACCTTGTAATGCCAATATCGTGGATCAGTATTATATTATATTATATTAAAGCACGCTGGGATTACCACGGTGCTGTGAGGTTTGTTTCATCCAACGGTCATCTATTATTACCACGGACTGTGAGGTCGAGTTTATCCGACGGTTTATTATTATTGCCACAGTGCCGTGAGGTTGGTTTCATCCAACGGTCATCTATTATTACCACGGACTGTGAGGTTGGGTTTATCCGACGGTTTATTATTATTACCACGGTGCCGTGAGGTTGGTTTCATCCAACGGTTATCTATTATTACCACGGACTGTGACGTCGGGTTTATCCAACGGTTTATTATTATTGCCACGGTGCCGTGAGGTTGGTTTCATCCAATGGTTATCTATTATTACCACGGACTGCGAGGTCGGGTTTATCCGACGGTTTATTATTATTGCCACAGTTCCGTGAGGTGGGTATCATCCAACGGTTTATTATTGCCACGGACCGTGAGGTTGGGTACGTCTCGATGGTTATTTATTATTTCCACGACATCGTTCATATATTAAGGGTCGTGAGGTGGGTGTATCCCACGGTTTGTATATTTGTACATTGTATGGTACATTGTATATGTTTGTATATATTGTTGATTTACAAATATTGTGGTGATTTCTGCATTTTCATATTTATTTGGTGGAACTGTAATTATTATAGTTTATGCTCAAATGTTTATATCTGGATTTGAAACATTTAATGATATTACAATGATCGTTCATTCATACTTTTGAGTATCGATTTTTATGATATTAATTGGGGTACAAGTTTGTGTTCTGCGAAATGATTTTTAAACGGGGAACTTTTCAACGAGTGGAATGAGAGATCTTGAGAGAAAGATTTTTCAGAAATAAATCATTACTTTTCTATTATACTATGCCACTCATTGAGATTCTTTGTCTCACGTTTTATTGTTTTAAATTTGTTTCCCCTAGGCCCAGGCAGCTAGTAGCAGTCTACCTCGCGCACAGCTTACCGCTTGTTTCCTTCCACTACAGCAGCCGTATTTATCCTTTCTTTACCTATTGTTATCTTCTAGACTTATTTATTACTTATTTGTACTCATAGACCTTGTTGACACTCTTAGAATGCTCTGATTTTAAATATGGAACTCAGTAGAAACCATAGTACTCATGTGTGTTGTTATGGCCTGTAGTACAGTAGGCCGGTTGTGGACTTATTTATATATTTGGGGTATTAATGTTAATGCTGGTGTTGATTATCTATATTGTAAGGTGAGGTTCCATTGGATATTTTCTAGAGATTGTCCAATGGGACTTCACTAGGCAGGATCACCCAGGAGGTCCTGAGAGGGTTCCCAGGGCGGGTCTTGTCAGGAACCATCGCGAGGAATTTATCAATTGTACTTGGATAAGAAGTTGGTTTTAAGATCAATGTTTGTTGCAAAGCAACAAAGAGTTAGTCTTACAACTGATACATGGACTTCTATTCAAAATGTTTGTTATATGTTATTGACTGCCCATTATATTGATGATGATTGGAAGTTACATAAAAGAATTTTAAATTTTTATATGGTTTTTAATCATAAAGGAGAGGCAGTTGGAAAGCTAATTAAGGTTTGTTTGCATGATTAGGGTATTGAAAAAGTGTTCACATTAACCCTTGATAATGCAAGGCAAACAATAATGTAATTGCATATCTTAAGAGGAAAATGTTGCATTGGAAAAGTTGTGTATTGGATGTTGTTTTTTTGCATATTTGATGTAGTGCACACATTATCAACTTGATTGTGTGTGAGGGTTTGAAAAAATTAGATGACTCAATTGCAAGCATTCGTAATGTTGTGAGATATGATAGATCATCTCCTTCTCGATTGCAAAAATTTAAAAAGTGTATAAGTCAAGAGAAAATTGACAGCAAAGCTTTAGCATGTTTGGATTCCAACAAAATGGAACTCTGCATACTTAATATTAGAGTCGGCTTTGAAATTTTAGAAAGCCTTTGAGAGAATGGAGGAGGAAGATGGACATTATGCTTCCTAGTTTGGAGAGGATGATAGTGGTAGAAAGAAGGTTGGACCTCCTTTAACTTGGCATTAGGATGATGCAGAAGTTTTTGTCCAATTTCTTAAGGGCTTTTATGATGTGACTCTTAAATTTAGTGCCTCTCTTTGCATGTTACCTCCAACATATATTTTCATCAAATTTCTTCGATACAAAAACAATTGGATGATTTATGTGTTAGTGAGGATGACCGGTTGTGCGTTATGGCAAGGAAAATGAGAGAAAAATATAATAAATATTATGGTTCCATGGGAAATGTCAATAAATTGCTTCTAATTGTAGCAATGCTTGATCCAAGATATAAGTTGGATTATGTGTCATTTAGTTATGGGATGCTTTACAACAATAATGAAAGCATGGTTAATGAATTGACAAATGGTTTGGAAAAGACTTTAATGAGGCTATATAATTGGTATAATGAAAAAGATAATAGTTACCAATCTTCCACTAGTATTGAGTCTTATGGAACTAGTTTGGATTGTAATAACAATTTATTAGAATAGGCCCACTATGCTGACCGGGTTTGGATTGCTTATTTGAAGAAGAGAGAATAAAGCCAAAGTAAGGAGGTAAAAAATGATGTAGATAGGTATCTGGCCGACCCTTGTGAATCTAGTTTAAATAAGGATTTTGGTATCTTAAATTAGTGGAGGGTCAATAGAGAGAAGTACCCTATGTTAGAGAAGGTTGCAAAGGATGTTTGCGCCATTCAAGCCTCCACTGTGGCTTCTGAGAATGCTTTTAGCACTGAAGGCAGGATGCTTGATCCTTTTAGGAGTTCTTTGACTGCTAAAATGGTGGAGGCTTTGATATGTTGTCAAAATTGGCTTAATGCTTCTCCAAGTTTGGACAAATTCTTTTTTAAAGAGATGGAGTATTATGAAAGTTTATATGCAGGTAATGTAACATGCAACTGAGACTAGCTTTTGTTTATATGCATATTGTATTATTTTTGAATGTTTTTATAATATTTGCTTTTGTTTGGTGTCAATTCAAGACCTATGTCAAACCCAAACAGTAGTAGCAACTCCGGATAGCATCACTAGAAAAGATTTATTATGCATTGTGGAGTGGATAGACTTGAAACTTGAAACTTGACAGCAGCACCAAAATAACTCTTTTTGTTTTATTTTTTATTTCTTAATAATCATCACATTATTAAATTAATACCGTATTGGTTTAATTTATTTTGGTTTCCTTTGTGATTGTAGGCTTTATAGCAGTGGTGGTGGCAATAGGAGAGTGGCTTTGGATTTTTGGAGGGTTTGGTAGTGGCACTTTGGAATTGTAATTTTTTATGTTGATATTTGTATTTTGTGTCTGCATTTCTCATTTCCAATTTTAACGGTAGCAGTGGCAGTGGCACTGCATTTCTCAATCTTCAATTTTCGTTTAATATATGTTGAATTCTTGATTAATTTATATTTGTATTATTAAATATTAGTATTTTCAATTTGAATCTATGTTGTAACTTGTAAGCCTGTAATATTTAGTTAAATGCTTGTATTTGATGCAGTAGTAAATGTAAAAACAATATAGAAATGTAATTTTTTTTATTTGTTTAAAAACTATAATTTGGTTATTAGGTCCAAAAACGTCCAACACTCCAAATGTGCCCATTAGAAAAAAAAAAAATATATATATATATATATATATAATTGCCCACACTTAAAAATTGGCCATTTCATACCTAAAAAATTGGATGAGATAGATATAGGTATGAAAGTTGGTTCAAAATTGTAGGCCCAAAAATAGACCCAGCCCGACCAGTTCAAAAATAAGCTCAAAATTATAGGCCCAAAGAGAAGCTTAGGCCCACTAAATGGAAAATAAGCCCAAAATCAGAGGCTCAATGATAACCCCAAACTGACCAACCCGAATCCAAACCAAACCGACATATTTTACTCAGTTAAATATCTGGTTCTACTCTCATTGGATCGGTTTGGATTCAATTTTAAAACTAACCGAATGATCGGTTCGTTTGGAATTTTCGGGTGGAACCAATCCAACCTGAACCGTAAGGTTGTCCAAATTTTGAATTTTTTTATTCCCTTTCATTTCTTTTCTTGATTTTAATACTTTTTTTTTCTCACTTATATATATATATATATATATATATAGATATACATTGGTTTATCTACCACTTATCTCCGGCAAAAATTATTTTATATAAATATAAAACTTATCTACAAATTCATAGTTATATACTAGTTAATTAATTGTTATTTTTTAACTTATCTATATTTATAATTACTTCAATTAGTTAATGACAAAAGAAAAAATATAATTTAAACGATAATGCGTTTAATATTTTTTTTTTAGTTTTTAATTTATTGTGGTTGATTAATTCCTAACTAAACCAAAATATATATATATATATATATATTTTTTTTCTTTTGCATCAAAAAGTTTTTTTTAATAATTTGTACTTAAATTATTGTGAACATAAAATCATGTTTTTCTATTTTTATAGAAAAATTAAAAATATTTTCACCCTACTTGTTTGGTTTTGTGACTATTTTAACTTTTTTTTTTTTTTTTTTGGTTTCCGTAACAACTCATACATAGTTTTGTATCTCTAACATTAGATAATGTTGCCATCCTTAAACATTTTTTTGGGATTCGCCACTGCATGGAGGTTTAAACTCGGAATGTTTGTGTTATAGCATTTAGACGTCAATACATTTTACGTAGACTAGGTACCAATGAGAGGTTGATGTTTTTATATTGTTAGCTGGCAAAAAGTTTTATTCCTACTATCATGTGCTTTGTTGAAGAGTCTTAAACATCTCCATTTGCTCTTTTTATTTATTTATTTATTTAGGAGATTTTGATATAATAAGTGAAACAGAAGAGAGAGAAAGAAATTGATAAACGAACAAAACAACAATAACATAGAAACATCTTGTCTATTTTGGTTGAACTTTGACAAGTTTCTAACTCGAAATTTTCCAGCAGATAAGCTAAGATTGAGCCATAATGCAATGAAATGCAATGCCAAGCTGATAAGAAGCTTCTATTTGGACTTTTCTTGCATAATAATCAGCTAGGAAACTAAAAATTATCAAGTTGGATTCTGCCCAGAGATTCTAGCATGCCCTGCAGTGAAAACTTCATGTTTCATTTGAACTATACAAATTTCCCAGCCAAGGGCTAACTTCCAAATGGAAGATCGAAGTGTTTCACCTAATTTTTTTAAAACTAAAAATATATATGGAAAAGTAAACTCATAAAATCAACCAATTAAATTGTCAAAGTTGATGGACTACCAACAAGCACAAGTAACATTTTTGAAAGTTCAATTAAATGAAAGTGAATCATGTGATTATAAGACTTCATTTTGATAATATAAGAGGTGACCCCCACAGAGGAAATTTCAAAGTGACCTCCAAAGTCCCAACAAGGAAATTCTACCCAAGACAAGCCAGATTGATACAGAGAAATAGACAGCTGTCAGAGAATAGTTTGGTGTCTTTTCCTTGCTTGTTGAAAAGGGGAATAATGAAATGAAGAAAATGAATAGAATGAACAAAAACAAAATCAAGTCAAAAAAAAAAAAAAAGAAAAGAAAAAGAAAAGTTGTCGCAGTTGTGGAAATTAAAATTACACGTTAACATAATTGTTGGGACCAAGTCATCTTAACTATCAAATAGACCCTACGAACACCACGACAAACACTCAATTCAGTGTATTAGATACCAGGTTCAACCAATGCCTTTGTTCATCCGACACACACATAGTCAACAATTAACAATTCCCTTTATAAACTAGCTAGCTTGAGTTCTATGTAACAACTTCGTTATGTAATATTGTTAGGAACTTCACAAGTTAAATTAACTCATTCAATAAATTTGTGTAGTAGTTTAAATTTATTACTGAAAGGCACTCATTTAAAAAAAACAATGTGCCAATTAATTATGCTTCTTGTATGGACAAGAAGTATCTGCTGAAATTAAGGGTTTGTGATAAATCTCTGTCTACCATCCAGCTTCATCATATACTTGGCACATTTTGAGAACCCAATTCTTCATTTGTTCCCGCTGAGCTGTCATCATTTGAACTCCTTTCTGTGAAGAAACCAGGCTGCTTAGGCTGCGGCAATGTTGTTCCTTAATTTTCCAACATGAAAATTACATATAACACTGCACCAAAATAGTAAACTAGCGATACTAATTAGGCAATACTATACAAAAGCTGCATTTGTTCCACAAAAAAAATAAATAAATAAAAGGCCACTACGATTAAGATAAAGCGGCAGCTAAAATGCTAAAGTTATGACACTTTCACAATACATGTGTAGCTTAATAACATTAATAAACGAGGCTATTTTTTAGCTTTGTTTATTTTATGAATAAAAATATTAACCAACGCTTTTATAAATAAAGTGTCAATAAAAATAATTAATATTAGATGACGTTTTCATGATGAAAGCGTTGGCTATTATAATTTATTTTTTTTTCATTTCATCTTCTAATTGTATTTAATTTTAACAATATGAAAAAGAATAACTATAATAAAGAAGAATATAATATTTATTTTATTTTATTTATGATCAAAAGGTATTAGGTGATGCTTTTGTATGTAATTTTATATTTTAATCTTAGTAACATAGTTACATATATTAATTAGTAATATAAAACAAAAGATTAACAAATATATATTGTTTTAATAATTTGTAGAGTAGCTAGGTTATGCTTTTAGTATTAAAACTGTCACCTATTATTATTATTATTATTTTGCAATTTTAATTAATGTTAAATATAGTATGTGAATATCTTGAAAATATAGTTAAATATATTAATTAACAATATGATGCAAAAGATTGATAAAGATTTTTTTATTTTTATTTTTTAATAATTTGAAGAGTAATAGATAAGGCTTTTAGCATCAATAATATCGCCTATTATTTATTTTTTTAATTTAAATTAATGTTAAATATTTTATTTAAACATTTTGATAATACAGTTAAATATATAAATTAGTAATATAAACCAAAATAATTTATCTTTTCGTTTCATTATTGGACTTTTATTTATTTTACGAATACCATTTGCCCCACATTATCCATCATTGTCACATGGCCCATATGGCTCTGTGAACACTCTAGTCCATTTGTTGCTCTCATTATCCAATACAAGACGATCCAACAAACCAGAAGGATTCAATCTTAGGCGCGTAACAGTTGTGCTTAAATTGGGTTTGAAAGAAGTATACGACTCGTTCTCGTTAAATACAATAATTGGGGAATAAGCAGGGTGAGTAGTCACAACTATACCTGCAAATCTAACCCCATTCCACAACCCTGATCGAAGCTTTCTGGTTGATCCCATGTATACCTGGCAATTCGTGTTCGTGGGTCGTGTTCGTGTCAACACATTTAATAATTGTGTCAAAAATGCTTAACCCGAACACGACCTATTTATTAATCGTGTCAGGTATCTAAAACACTAACCCGACCTGTTTATAAACAGATCAACACGACATGACCCGTTTAACACGATTATTTTAACGGGTCGTGTTGACCTATTAACCCGTTAACCTAAAATTGACCTATTAACCCGAAAATTAACCTATTAACCCGTTAACCTGAAAATTAACCTATTAACCCGAAAATTTTTTTTTATTTTTTATTTTTTTTATGTTTTTGTTTTATTAAAGATGTATTTTTTGTTTTTAAAAAATTAGTAATAGAAAATTATTTTTATAAAATTTTTAATTTATAATATTTTTTAGTTATTAAATATTATATTAGTGATAAAATATTAATTTAAAATTAAATTTAAATGAGTTGTAATAGGTGTATAATCGTGTCGGGTTGAAACTGACACGTTTAATAAATGGATCGTAAAGGGTCAATTTCGAGTTAAACAGGTCAACTCGAAAATGACACGATTAATAATCGTGTTAAACGGGTTGACCCGATTATGACCCAAACCCATTTATAATAAACCCAAACCCATTTATTCCGTGTCGTTTTCAAGTCATGTCGCCGTGTCATGACCCAAATTGCCAGGTCTAATCCCATGACAAGTATCCCCGGAGGTATTCCTGTACTGATATTCAAGAAGTGACACCATCTGCATCGATCATCAGCACTTTTCCATGTTGTCATATATCATTCCAGACCACTTCTCAGGTCCCATCCAATTTTCATGTCACCTAAAGATGCGTCTGATGGATAATCAAAGCTCTACCACACATAGATCTTGGAGTCTAGTCTTTCCTGTTCCCAACTATAAAATTCCCCCCTACTCTAAAAACTGAGCAACTGGGTTTGCTGTTGTTGTTGTCGTCGTTAATGATGTATTTGAGGACTAAATGATGCTTCTGTTACGGTTGAGAATAAGAAAACTTCCATGGTTGTTGATGGTCAATTGGCCATAAGAATCAGTAAGTGGCTTTTGTTTCTATTTGCAACCCAGACAACAGCATCAGGGGTAGTCTTGTACCATATTCCTACATACCTATTCTTGGAGCTCCCAGGAGAGAAGAAGCCTAACTTAAAGCTCTGTCCGGAGGAAACTAAAGTTTGTCCATCCGAGATTGATTGTACAGGAGTCAGGAAATCAACTGTAGTACAACGATATGATATAGAAAACAAGTGGATGAGAAAGAACAGAGGGTTAACATGGTAAAGCTATGATAGGCTTCTATTTTCTTTGTATTAGCATATCTATTAGGCGGAATCGGAAAACTATGTATAATTTTAATGTTGTGGGTCAATCAATGCATTGATTATCTAGGAGTCAAAGCTTGAATTTATTTACTTTGTCCCACTAAAACAACGATTTGGTGCTGATATTTTTTCTTTAATCAATTGGTACAATGTGTTCATGCCTTTTATAATTAATTTGGTATCCCATGGATTTTCTATTAGTAGAAGAAATAATTAACATGCTTTATTGGACAATTTCTAGGTGAGCCATTGACTCTTATCGACCTCGATATGGAACGCCGAATTGTTGGGATAAAAGCACATACCATACTCACGCTAAGGCTCTTTTGTGTACGCATACATACACAAAAACATATATAGGGCCATAAAGTCATCTTGACTCTCTTAATAGGCCCATGTTAAATCTTACACATAAACTAATATAAACCCACAAAGTCATCCGTGACTTTCTAAATAGGCCCATATTAAAGCATTCTTACTCGGCCTATCCTGACGCCACTCACGCTCACACGTTAGCATTCTGCCTAGACTTGCTCTCACTCACACTAACCGAAAACCTATTTTCAGATTAATTAATTCAAATATGAGTTTCAAGCTTTAAAAATTAAAGAATGAAAATTCAAAAGAAAGTAGAATATTTACATTTTGTTTGAAATTCTATTAAAGTAGGATTATGTTGTTTTAAATTTAAATATGTTTTTATAAGTCTATATAAAGACTTCTATGTATTCTATGAGGGGGAAAAAAAAAGTATTGGAAAAAGAATAAAAAAAAAAAAAAGTGAGGTGTTAAAAACTTAGTGATGAAAAATGACAGGTCCTGGCAAAATGAAGTGTTAAAAAAAATATATATATATATCGGAAATAAAATAAGGTTTTCTGTGTTTTGTTCTTTGCTTCTTATATATTATGATCTCATATTTTATATTAGATTAATGCTGAACACGTTTGAATTAAAAGAGGGTTTGCTGGATAAATTAATTCAAACATGAAATTGAAGATTTAAAGTTGAAGAGTTCAAATTTAAAGGGAAGTTGAACTCTTTTATTCCTAGGTACCTGTTTTTGGAGCTGCCAGGAGAGAAGAGTTGAAGATGGTGAAGTTATGATGGGATTTCTATTAGAATTTTAGTTTTTGTGTCCTCTTTTGGACATTTTATTAGCATCTATGATGGGGTTTGTGACATAAAATATTCTTGCTTTTATGAAGAAGTAGGTGAAGAAACTCTGTAGTCTTCCCTTTTTTTTTTTTTTTTTGGGTAATAACTCTGTAGATTTCATATATAAGAACTGCTGGCGGCCCCTACAGAGGAAAAATCAATGGCGGCCCCTACAGAGGAAAAATCAATGTTAACCTCCCAAGAAGGAAATTGAGAGAGTCAGACATATAGTTTATATGAACTTTTTCAAACTTTATCGAGAGTGAAATGGTGGAATGGAGAAAATAAAGGAGGAGAAATAAGGAGATCGTTAAGTCAAAAAATTTGTCTAAGTATAAATAAGTCAAAAAGTTGTTAGGGGCATACTTAGGTATCCTTAATGTGTTTGGAAGCAGAACCCTTAATTATACATCCAAAATATAAGATAAATGTCCACCTAAATAAAACAAAAACATAACAAAAGTATATGAGTTAATTGAAGCAAATTTAATGGTTAATGATTAAAATTCTCTATCTACCATCCAGCTTTGTCATAGTCATTACATTTTGGGAACCGGATTCTTTGTTTCTTGATATTGAGCTGTCATCGTTTGAACTCCTTTCCGTGAAGAAACCAGGTTGCTGAGGTTGAGGCAATATTGTTCCTTCATTTTCCAACATGAAAATCACAGAAGACATTGTTGGTCTGTCTTGAGGAAATTTTTGCACACATAACAAACCCACTTGAATGCATCTCACCAGTTGACATTCAACACTTGAATCATTTAAGCTTGCATCCATTAGATCCAAGGCTCTCCCTTCATTCCAAAGCAACCATGCCTGTGACAATCTTTGTTAGCTTGTCATTCCCTAAAAATTGCACCGCATATAACAGATTCAGTAAGCCAAACCAATCTTCTTTCCTTACATGTCCCAAAAGGTTGTGGTGGTGATCAGGATGGTTGAACCTTCTATTCTTTTTCCCACTCACAATCTCTAGCAAAAGCACACCAAAGCTAAACACATCCGATTTTACAGAGAATTTTCCATCAATTGCATACTCTGGAGACATATATCCACTGCATGAACAAAATGATTAGAAAGCTCCAATCTTTTAATATGTAATTACTCGTTATTAATGGAAAAAATAAACTAACTTACTATGTTCCAATGATTCTCCTTGTTCGGGTTTCTTTTTCATCACCGCTAAACATCCTTGCTAAGCCAAAATCAGAGATCTTAGGATTCAAGTTGTTATCCAGTAAAATATTAGCAGCCTTAAGATCTCTATGAATAATTTGAAGTTTAGAATCACGATGTAGGTAGAGAAGACCTCTTGCAATCCCCATAATGATATCAAACTGCTGTTTCCAACACAAGATAGTACTTCTTTTATTATCTGCACATCATTTGCACCACTCGTTATACTTCGGATAGCCAGATTAGTTCTAAGTATATTCACATCTGGCAGTATTTATGAAATAATCAAAATGGTTCTGCAATAGTGAACTAAATATGTAAAGGCAAACAGGTTCTAACCAAAGATGAAATGATCCAAGCTTTTGTTCGGCATATACTCATAGATTAACATCAGTTCGTCTCTTTGAATGCAACAACCTAGAAGTGCAACGAGATTCCTATGTTGAAGCTTTGCGATTAAGTCTACTTCATTCTTAAACTCTTTGAGACCCTGAACAGAATACTTGGAAAGTCTCTTGACAGCTATTTCTTGTCCTGTTGAGAGGTTCCCCTGCATATTGCCATTAAAAAACATCAAAAAGTATGAAGCTAGTTTTATCCATACTTTCATACACTGAGATGCATATGGATAACTATATTGTTCAATATATAATAAGAAACAAATACCTTGAAAACAGACCCAAAGCCTCCAGATCCAATCATATGTTCAGGAGAGAAATTTTTTGTAGCAGAAGAAATTGTAGCCAAATCAAATAATGGTAATTTTATATCTACTTTCTTGTATCCCAAGCCTGTTACATTATATAATGATTTTCAGCAAATTCATCAATAGGTCTTTTTCTTTATTTTTTGGTAAATTCTTCAATAGGTCCTTACAAATACATTATGCGCACAAACTAATAAAGTTAAGAAAATGGAGTCAAGGGGAACAATTTTCTTACCTCTTTTCTTGTTTCTTGCTTTCCAAATTATGCAGCAGACAACGAGGGAAAAGATGCAAACAGCCAGAATTGAAACCGGAATAATGGTCTTTAGTCTTTTCTTTATGTTTTCATCTTGAATAGATTCTAGAAAAAAGATAAGACAATACCAAAAGATCATATAATGCAAATATTGCCTATACTACTTATGTTTAGCCTTTGTACAAGGAATTTATTTTCTCTTTTACCCTATACTACTTATGTTTAGCCTTTGTACATGGAATTTATATTCTCTTTTACAGTTCTGTTTCCCAAATAACTTATCTTATATGAGAGACAGAAGCAGAAAGGACCTGAAAGCATAAGTTGTTTACAATAATTTATATTTTCTTGGTATATTCTTATAATTTTTTAACATCTTCTAGACAAGGAAAAATAAAATCCTTTTATTGCTGTAAACAAAATCTCAATGACTTTCCCTTTGCAGTGAAATTATAAGCACTTACTCATTGCGGAAGCAGACAGCCGTATATATACATCCTGCTTACGAAGTTGTACTCTCAACTCACGAACATCAACAAGGTCACCAAACCACAACAAGCAGCCACTGCCTCCATCTCTGATATCAGAATTAGCATAAGCTGTACAAGAACAGTTCTTCAAGCACATCTCTTTGCACTCATGGAGGCTCATGCTCTTGTTCAACCAAAACTCCAACAGGTCAGGCAATTTCACCCCCACGAGCTTTATAAACCCTTCACCCCTCCGGCAATCTAAAGGCATCTTCCTCGTGCATCCATTAGACCAATTCAGAACTTCCCACTCATTCTGAGACCTCGGCACGAACCCTTCCAAGCACTCGCATATGGGACTTCTATTAATTTTGCAAATACCATTTGGACCACAGTATCCATAACTGTCACATGGTTCATATGGTTGTGTGTACATGATATCCCATTTCTTGCTTCCATTTTCCAATACAAGAAGTTCATACGAACCAGAAGGATTCAATTTTAGGCGTGTAATGGCTGCGTTAACTTTTTGCTTGAAACCAACATATGACTCGTTCTCATTTGATACAAAAGCTGCTTCAAAAACAGGGTTAGTCACCACAACAATACCGCGAAATTCAACTCCATCCCATAGACCAGACCGAGTCTTTCTGGTTGAACCCGCGGCAGTTATAATTTGTGGCATCCCAGTGATGTTCAACCGGTAAGTGGAGTCGCCAATTGACGGATCATCAGCGCTTTTCCATGCTGTTATATGTCGTTCCAGACCACTTTTGAAATCCCATCCGACCTTCATGTGTGCTAAAAAATTGTCTGATGGATAATCGAAGCTCTGCCATGCATATATTTTGGAGCTGAGGCTATCTCTGTTTCCAACTACAAAATTCCCTGACTCCAAAAGCTGAGCAACTGGGTTGTTTCCTGTTTCCATTGATGATGTATTTGAAGACCAAATGATGCCCCTGGTTCGATTGAGAAGACGTAGACTTCCATGGCTGGTAATGATCAATGAGCCATTTGAATCATGAAGTGGGTTATTTCTGTTTGCAACCCAGACAACGACATCAGGGGTAATCTTGTACCATATTCCTAAGTACCTGTTCTTGGAGCTGCCAGGGGAGAAGAAGCCAAGCTCAAAGCTTCGGTCTGAAGAAACTAAAGTCATGCCGTCGGTGAGGGACTGTGTTGGAGTTATGTTGTCTGCTGCACTACAGAGTAAGAACAAGGTCGGGAGAGAGATCACCGAAGCATACAAAATGGTGAAGAAATTAGAGGTTCCCATTTGGAATATTTTTTTATAAAAAAACAGATAAAAAGTTGCAGTAGCTGTATTTTGAATGAATATTATATAAAACTTATTCCCCAAAAAAAAAAAAAAAAAGGCACTTATTGGCATGGGTCTTCGCCCCTGTACATAGAAGTTGCATGTTCATTGTTCTTTTTCTGCTTCTTCTTTTTTTTTTTTTTTGGGGGGGCACATTCACTTTGCAATTGAGTATTGTAAATTGAATCTATAAGTTAACGCGCTCGAGAATAGTCAACGGCCAAGAAGGATGATTGGGAGAAATGTTTTGGTACACGATGTGTACTGACTTTGAATTTTAACCTGTTACATATTGACTAAGCTATATAATGCCACCATTACCACAAAAAAAAAAAAAAAAAAAAAAAAAAGGTTATACATTGCGATTTGCATCATTAATTATATGTCTCGTTAAAGTCTGCATCATTTATTTTACCTCCAATAGATCCATCCAGATCCATAGACGTGTGGATAGGATAGATCACTGATGTCTTTATTTTCTCAGTGCATTTTGTTTTACACCTTATTCATTCATGTATAACTTTGATTGAAAGCCATCTGTGTTGACTGCATCTTGTACCGTGGATGCTTGAACCATAACCATTTTATTTCATTTCCTTTTTTTTTTTTTTTTTTTTTCCCTTTGGACTCTTCTCTTTCTACCTTAGCGCTCAGAGTATAAACAGAAGCATCAGTTTCCTCTTTCAATTAAATTAACTTGATTGCTCTTTTTAATTTTTAATTTTTTCTATTGCATAATTAAACCAGCATAAATATAACAAAACCACATGATTGAGAAGAACTTGCTGGAGTGGACAGCGGATAGATGGATGTGCTGGTGTGCATAGCCACCGGATAGAAGAAAAACAAAAAAATAGATGCAAAATTGGAAATTAACGGTGTTAGTCTTTTAATATGACGCATAGTATTTTTTATTTTATTTTTTTTAAATGTGATTCGCCTTTAATTTTACATGGGAACTACATGAGTAGTTATGTGTACCAAATCAGCTGGTAAACAATTTGTACTCAAAAATTCCTATGTCCCTGACATTGATGTTCTACGGCTCATTAAGTAGGCATGATTATACTGTATTAATTTTATATGTATGGATGTGTGCTTGGTTAAGAAAAACATTATAATAATTATTACATTCAAATCGAATAGATTAATTGATTATATTATTTTTAATAAGTAAAGATTATATTATTAATATTTTGTTATTAATTTTATAATTTTAGTTGATATTATTTGGTATTATTATAAAAATTAAACAATTTAAATGTTCTTTTTAATGTGTGCGAGAGTGCTATTTAAATTCAATTACAGAAATTTTAAAAATACAAGATAATGAAATAATAAAAGTTATGCAAAATAAATTTGATAAAAATCAGGTGATTATATTAATTTGCATAGAACAAACAAATTAAAGATTTTTAGATTTCTTGTTAAAAAAAGATTTTAAATATAAATTTTTAAATGCCTTGTAACAAAAAGAACTTTAAATATTAATTTAATTAACTAAGTGAAACAACAAAAAATAATAATATGTTTTTTAGAGAATAAAAACATATTATAACAAAATTGAAATTAAAGAGGAACATTGTTTCAATAATTGTATATTTAATTGATTAAGAGTTAAAAGATCACTTGCTCAACTACCTATTTATAGTTAAACATCTTCAAAACATGATAAAGACAAAAATATTATTTTGAATCATGAATGCAAATTTTCTCCAATACCTAAATTAAGTCATTATTCCAAATCAAAGCTTTTTTCTTTTATTATTTGAATCAATTTAAAAAATGATCATGCATTATCACAATCCTTCTCAATCTGAATATTATAAATTTAGCTTTATTTATGCTTATTCATTTAAGGAAAAATATTTATTTATTTTCAATATAAATAATTAACCTTATTCAAGATTCATTTGCTCAATGAAATAATTATTATTCCAAAAGGATATTATTTGTGTCTTTCAAATTCATTTATTATGTTCCAAAAAATAAAAGCAGTTTTATTCAGGCTCTTTTAATTCCATAATCAATTCTCAAATTTATTATTATTATATAAAAATCGTAATTTGGATGTTTAGGAGAAAAAAAACATAATTTAGGTGTTTTATGCCAACATGCCTTAAATAATTGGCTAATTTTTTTTTTCCATATTTAGAAACTTAAATGAAATTAAAAATAGCCTAATTACCATTAATAATATTAATTGTAAATAGATGATATTTAATTAATATTTATAAAGTAATTGAAAATTTTTTAATTTATTACTTGGAAGGTGTTTATTCAAAATTTATTATCCTAATTTTTACTTGATTAAAAATTCATTTTTAAAGCTCTGGGATTAATAATATTCTTTTTATGGGTGAAAATTTTCAAATTTGAAATTTTAACATTTCAGTATCATAATTGATAGTTCAATATGATATTTTTTTAATTGCTTATATTAATTACTTATTTTAATAATATGTACAGTTTGAAGTTTGATTAGTTTTATATTGGAATTGTTCTTTTTAAATTATTGGAATATTTAATATTGGCAAATAATATCCATGAATAATTTATTTGGGCAAAATTTTAAATTTTAAATTTTGAAGTTTAAAGAGTTTTATATTGAAATTTTAAAATTTTAAATTAATGTGTATTCAATATGGACAATTAATTTAATAATTTATGAAAATAAAAAAATTATATAGGTCAACACTTTTAAATTTTAAATTTTAAAATTTTAAATTAATAATTAACTAATCGTGTGTATTTGTAATGTCAATAACATATATAAGATAATAATTTATTTGGTGAATTGTATAATATACTTTTCTTTGTCTATTAAAGGATTGTATTTATGTAGTTTTTCCATAATTTATTAATATTTTATTTTCTTATATGGAAAATATTTTTCATAATTTATTATCATATTTTTGCTTGATTAAGAAAATATATTTTTAAAAGTAATAAAATACCAATATAAATATCACTTAATTAATATTTAGGAAGTAATTGTATACAATATTGGACAAATATATCTAAACAAATAAATTAATTAATATTATATACTGTTTTTCTTTTAGAAGAAAACTATGTAAATTTTTTATTGACTATCTAACTTTTATATATAATATAGATATTAAATTATGTTATAAAGTATTCTACAATGTTGGATGTTGAAACGTACTGAACAACAAATTTTTTTAAAAAATTAATTTTAATTAATAAAAAAATAAATTTAATTTTTATTATTAGGCATATAGTTTTTTTTTAAATAATAGCGTTACTCAAAATAGATCAAACTCATTTTTTTTTTTTATCATTATTCATGTAATACTTTTATAACTATATCATCCATAATATATTAAATTGAGTTGGTTATTATTTATTATAATAATTCCATTAAAAATAATTAGTAAGTTTAAAATTAAAATCAATAATTTTTTAATTTATAGAAATATTTATATTTTGAAAATGTTTTATGCATCAATAGATAAAAAAAATTTTTGTTAAATAAAATAGCTTTGAACAATATTTTCTTAAAAAAGATTTTATTTGATAAAGCAAAAAAAAAAAAACTATAAAATAAGAGAAAGACAAAAATAATAATAAATATAAAAAATCACCCGAATAGCTTTATAGGGGTAAAAAGGGCTGCACAGAGGGTTTGAAATGCAGGGCCCTACACAGATTTGATCTGCTTCTTGTGGCATGCTTTTTGAACCAAGCATTGTGTAGCATTAAATTGGTGTTATATATATATATATATGTAGAGAGTGACTATGCTCCGAACATCCGGATGGAAGGAAAAAAAGGATGAAAAACATGCTGCAAATGTTTACCGTTGGATATCACTAAATTACAATGGATGGCCACGATTAGAGCTTGTTTTTCCCTCCCATTCATTCTCCTTCCTCTCCCACCCCTTTCCACCCGACACCACCTCTGTTTCGGTCAAAATTAGAAAAAAAATTTCCCTCCCATTTCCTTCATCTCCCACCCTTCTTCTATCCTATTTAACACCACCTGCCACCATCTTCTCTCCCATTTTCGGCAGCCATCACCCACTATGATTAAAATAGCCATTAGCCACCAGCCACTGTGATACAAATTGTACTTGTAAAAAAAAAAAAAAAATTCCTTCCCATTTCCTTCATCTTCCACCCCTTTTCCACCTGACACCACCTGTTAGTTCAGTCAAAAATAGAAAAAAAAAATTGTCTTCCATTTCCTTCCTCTCCCACCCCTCTTCCACATCATTCAACACCATCTGCCACTCTCTTCTCTCCCATTTTCGACAGCCATCACCCACTGTGAGCCCAACTGCCCACATTGCCAAGAAATTTTTCCTTCCTCTCCCACCCCTTTTCCACCCCATTCAACACCAGTTGCCATCGTCTTCTCTCCCATTTTTGGCAACCATCAGCCCCTGTGAGCCCATACATACCACATTGCCATCCCGGCTATAGATAAAAAAAAAAAAAAAAGTTTAAACAGGGAGACAGTGGAGAAGAGGAAATATCCAACATAGGAGATGAATGGAATAGTGGAAGCTCCAATGTCAGGAAACAAAGGTATTCGTTGCCAAAAAAATTCGCAAAGTGAAATTTTTTTAATTATATGACTGGGTCTCATAAGTCACTTTAGGTGTGCCGAGTAGTTTGGTTTAATTTTATTGCTTCCGAGTTTGCTGTTGGCCGAGCAGTTTGGTATATAAGTCACTTTAGGTGTGTCAAGTAGTTTGGTATAGAAGAAATAATTTATTGAGCTGAACTTAGCTAGATACAAGAAATGGCTTATTGATATCATTCATTGATCGATACTAAACTGTATGCTTTCTGGAAAAGTAATGTGGAATTCTATGCTTTCTAGCTATGTGATTGAAGTTATCAACTATACATACAAACATATGCCATGCTTGGCAATTTGGAATTCTATGCAAACTGATAGATATTGGACACCGATGCTATGTTGTTATGTTGTTATGTTGTTATACAAATTTATATTATTTATATACTGCTGGTTGTTGTTTTGATAATTATGTTATTTTGATATTAGATGGCAATATGAATGATTTAGAGCTAGAAGCAAATAATCATCATATAGGAGTTGAAGAAATAACACTGCTGTCATGTTCGAATTCCATTGATAATGTTTACATTCCCCAAGTGTTAGAAGATTGCAAACCAAAGGTTGGACAAGAGTTTGGATCAATAGATGAGGTTCATGAGTTTTACAATAAATATTCAAAAGAGGCGGGGTTTGGTGTTCGTACTAATTCTAGTAAGAGATGTAAGGATACTAATGAATTTGTTAGGAAAGAATTTGTGTGCTATAAAGAAGGAATGTCTTCTACTAAAGCCGGTGAGAAAAAAAGGTGTCGGGGGATGACAAGAGAAAGTTGTAAGGCAAAGCTTGCTGTGGTGAGATCAAAATCTAGGAAATATGTTTTCAATATATTTGTTGAAGGATATAGTCATGTATTATCAACCCCTAAGAAAGTACATTTATTGAGGTCACATCGTAACGTGCCCGAAGCAAAAAAATCGCTAACTCAGCAATTTTCAGCAGCAAATGTACCAACCCACCAGCAAATAAATATTCTAGAATTTCAAGTTAGTGGTATAGAAAATATCAGGTGTACAAAGAAAGATATCTACAACCATGAAACCAAGTTGCATAATAATGAGAGGACAAGATGCAGAATTGTTAAGGGAATATTTCCTAACATAGCAAGAAAAGGATCCATCATTTGTTTTTGAAATTTATGTAGATGAAGAATGTAAACTAAAGCGGTATTTTTGGGCTAATTCGGCTTGTAGAAGAGCTTATGGATGTTATGGTGGTGTAATTGTATTTGATACAACCTACAACATTAATTAATATAGCATGATATTTGCACCATTGGTTGGGGTTAACAATCATGGTCAAACAATCCTATTTGCATGTGTATTCTTAAGTGATGAAAGAACCGAATCTTTTATTTGGTTATTTGAGCTCTTAAAGAAGACCATGCATACTAATAGTCCAAAGATGGTTATCACCGAGCAAGATCCTGCAATGACAAAGGCTATGGCTCATAGCCTACCAAATACATTTCATAGGTATTGTAGTTGGCATATACTTGAGAAGTTCTCTATACAGATAGATGCAATCACTTATAAAGATTTTTAAAAGGACTTTAAAAAATGCATATGGGAATCAGAATATCTAGAAGAGTTTGAAAGAAGGTGGGTGAGTATCATTGACATGGAAAACTTATGTGAGAATAACTGGTAAAATTGATATTTGATATACATTCAAGATAGGTGCCTGCATATGTTAATCATATATTCTCAGCCGGAATGTCAAGTAGTCAACATGCAGAAAGCTCTCATGCATTTTTCAAGAATTATGTTTCGAAGAAAAACTTTTTGATGGATTTTATACTTCGATTTAATAGGACACTTGCACATCAACATCACGAAGAGTTAATGCTGATCATGTCGATGTTAATGAGAAGCCTATTTTGAAACTACCATTGGAAATGAAAAAACAGATGGCTGAAACTTACACACGCAAGATTTTTTACAAGTTCCAAGATGAGTTGTGGCGTAGCTTAGAAATAATTGTACAATTTATGCATGAAAATGACACCCATAAAATGTATAAGGTCGATAGTAGTCCAACTGAAGGGGTCCTAATAGTACAAAAAATTGCTTACGATAAAGGTTTAGACTTCGCATCTTGTAGTTGTAAAAGTTTGAGAGTCAAGGAATTCCATGTAGACATGTTTTCGCATATTTGTGATTCTTTGGTAATATTCCATTGCCAAATCAATATATAATGAAAAAGTGGACTAAAGTTGCAAAATCTCAAGTAGTAGTTGATAAGCATGGTGTTGAGATAAAATGGAAAAGGTAGTTCAATGTTTACATGGCGAACTAAACTATTACAACTTGCTGCAGAAGTTATTGATGAAGCCATAAAAAATGAAGATGCAAGTGTAATTGTAAAGGATGATCTTGAAACTCTTCGTGATAAGATTAAATCCGTAGTTCGTAGCACAAAGAGTAAAGGCATTTCTGAAAAAGGTAGTAACGTACATGAGACAGCATTGAACGACCCATCTCAAGTGAGGGAAAAGGGATATGGAAGAAGATTAAAGGGGGGAAAAGAGAAGGCAACAAGTGCTGTAAAGTATATGGGTCGACGTTGCAATGGATGTGGAAAAATTGGTCAATCGCACGACAAAAGAAACTGTCTAGCCCTTAACAATCGATAAAAAAAGTATACATTTATTTTACATTTATTTGATAATAAGAAACTGTCCAGTCATTATTTTTATGGAATTATAATGATATGTTAAAATACAAACTATTTTGTATTTTTATGTAGGTCCTCACAAATTGAGGACAATCCTCGACAAGCCTCGGAATTTGAATCTGAAGCTGATAGTTTTAATTCTGGAGGTGTGAAACTAACTTAATCATGTCTTCACGGTTGATACATTGTCAAAAGTAGTTTTCATATAGTATTCAACATTTTTTTGAACTGACAACTTGCTTTTGAAAGCAAGTCAGCTAAAATTTGCTTTGTTGTGGTAGGTTTACATTAGTTTCATGAGGGATGACCCCTTGGCAGCTTTTTAGGTTTGTATTACATTCCTCTAGCCTTTTACCAGAGGATATTGGAGGAGCTGAGCATTCAGATCATGCTTATTAAAAGCTATACTTTAACCTGAAGCCGATGCAATGTGCCTTGAGATATCATATTATTTGATCAAACTGAAAGCATTGTTTTTGAAGTTTTCACTTTCTGATTTAGAATAAATAAATGAAGTTAAAAATATGTAGAAACTATTTTTTTTCCCTTTTGTATTATTTTGTTTTGGTTGCAAATTGGAATTCCACTTCGTGTTGTCAACGAGTAACTCATCAAGCCACTGGCTCTATATGTCTGGTTTTTGGTTTCTGGCACTTTCATCTTAACAGATAAATTGAATATTTGGTTTCTAGCACTTTCATTTTCATTTTCATGTATTGAGGCTCCTATTCTGGCACATTTTAAAACATAAGAAACACAAAGAGAGCATATACTTCAGGCTAGGAATGGATTATCAAATTTGAATAGAAAAAACCACTCAGTCATTCTGTTTTCATTGTGCATTTAGCATAGGATTTGACAGTGAAATTGTATCTCACTTGCTGCATTCTGATAATTTTATACTAAAACTAGTTTGTCATTTCTGTCAACAAACTACTGGCCAGATTCTAATATAGTTTCATGTTTTTTTATTCGTGGACACTCATGAGCAATTGATTTACTAGAAGTATTAATTTCATTTAATTTAATCTTGTCTGCAACCTGATCTGGATGCAAAAATTACTGGGATGCTTCTGGAGATAGACAACTTCGAATTGCTCCATTTATTGGAGTCACCGGAGTACCTGGCCAATATGCACTTCATCCAAGGTACCTGTCTGTTGAGGTTGTAGTCAATTGAAAAGAGCATTTCTAATCATGTTAGAAATAATATTTTTTTGAGGGTTAGAGATTTTATTGTTCAGTTTGCTTTGCAGAGCAAATTTTTTCATATACATCGATGAATCTTCTCTGTATCTGGTACTTAGTTTCTTTAGTTTTATATCATAGTATGTTTCATTTCTGAAGAACATTTTATGTCTGCTTGATATGGAGACAAAAAAACTTTGGTTGTAATGGTCATTTCAGCTATACTAACAATTGTAAGGATGTTTTTAGAAACTTTTTTTCTTTTTGGGTAAAGATTTTTAGAACCAATTGCATATGGTGCTTTTCTGCCTTCATGGCTTTTCTTACAGGAGCCTTTGCCGATAGATAGTTATTAACAAGGTGAATTGTTAGAAAAGTTAAACCTTGAATGAATGTAATAAAGGATCTTCATTAAAAAATAATAAAATAAAATACAATAAAATCCATGGCTATAGAAGAATATCAACAAGTAGCCAGTGTTGAATAATTTTAGTTCACAGCTGCAAATGAATACTTAAAAAAAAGTTACAAACTCTGTTGATATAAAGGCTCAAATCAAATGACCATGTAGCTATAGAGTAACAAATCAAATGGCCTAGGGTTGCAAACAAACTGATAGGAACTGCTACATAACTGAATTGATATATCTGCAACATCCTTCAAAGTGCTAGCTTCATAGGCTCCCTGTTGAAGCAAATAATTAATGGTTGACAAACCTCCTTTGCAACTAGTCAGGATAAGTTAAATGGAATTGGACCGCCACCACCACTTAATAGAGGATTAAAAATTGAGGTTGTAAAGGTCACAGACTGCTAATCAGGATGTGGCATGAGCTTGAGCAAAATAAGACCAAGAACCAAAAAAACAGCATGAATTAGAAGCTGGAACACAATTGTAAAGGACGATGAAGATACTGGAGGAAGCTTGAAGGAAATCTCAGTTCCAACTTGGACAGATAAATTAAACCCAAAAGTAAGCTATGAAACTTTATCTCTAGCAACATATGATAAGCATAAGAATCAAAAAAATTATACAGTTTATCCATCATGTTCGCACAGCCACATAACTCTACTTCTAATGATACTATTTAAACATAAAAAAACTGCTACCCAAACTACCACCCTTATCTCAATATTTATCCTGTAAAAAAAGGCTAAGATAAATAAATATATCACATCACAAACAAATCATATGAAACAGCAATACAAATCACTTTTTCAATTGAAAAAAATAGCAATTGAAAAGAAGTCATAGCTTTCTGTTTGGTTCCTATGCTTTTTCCAAATGAATGTCATCAAGTTAGGGCTCTTTCCTCATTGTAAACAGCTGCAAAGTAGGTCAAGTCCCTCTCACCAAGTAGCACATATGTATTAGATAGAGTTTAAGTGAGAAAAGAGTATACTACCACATGTAAGTAGTGATGAAGGTAATTAAAAATAAAATGTTGCAATGACAAAGCAGAAGTTCACCATCCAATTCTAACAAAACAAGTCATAAAGTATTTAACTGGGATAAAGTATAATTTAGTACATGTTTAGTTTAATAACAGCTCCATATATGGTCACTAGCCAAATATTTTAAACAAAATAAATAATAAAATTACAACAACTATAACAATCTTAAGTTCGTTTTGATTACACCTCTTAGGGTTATTTTGAATTACTTCAAGAGTACAATTTTATTTTTCCAACCTGCAAAGATAAACAACGAACTTCACCAATAAGTACATCCATTTTGTCAACTTTAGCTTCTCCTTGTTTCACCCAAATGAATTTACCACATCCTTTTTCCTCTGACAATTAAACATATATAATTAAATTATTTTATAGGTGAAAACAAATGAAAATTCTAAAAATTTACAATTATGTACGACCTGTTCTCCATCTAAGCATTTTCAAAATTGACGATTTGGATTCTTACCTGTCCTTGAAGTTGTTAAATGCATATATTGTCCACAAGAGCAAACCCACATCGGTTGTACCTCACTAGTACTTGATGAAATTCTTACACAGTTAATCTCCACTTATGAGTTCTAACGAAGACAATACAAGATTAAATAATCTATTAAATTTTACACAATGCAAGAAAATGCAACAAGAACAACAACCTTTCTATTGAAATATTTCTACTCTAACAACTAAGAAATTTGGTTAATTTGTAAGTGAATAATAAATGGCCAAGGCTCTAGTTTGGCACTAATTAAGAGTGTTCTTTTCATAATGACATAAATATTAATTAAGAGTGGTGCAATTGATACTTCATTGTTCGTGGCTTGAACTTTGAACTTTACAGTATACCATGTGGTTTTTTTAATAGCCGAATTCTAACAAGTCATGGTAATACACGAATAAATAGCATAGTAAACACCTATTAAATCAAAGCCCCTAGGAAATGTACCTCTTAATCTCTATTTGAGATCAGAATTGCATCAGATAGAATCAAAATGTTCATGACATTTTCATCCAAAATGCAACCTATACCAAGGACTTGATCTAACCAGTAAATAAATTAGGCTTCCTAGTCATCAAGGTCCTCATGCCACAGTACAAAAACAATAAATTTTAAACAAATACAAAACTTCCCCTCCAAAACCACAAACCCTAAATATATAAACTATATATATAAACTATATATATATAGACAAAGAAATCGATCCAAACCCAAGAAAAAAAAATTCAAAAAAAAAAAATTGAAACAAATCAAATAAGGCAAGATCAAACCCTAGCTCGTCTGGATTTGGGAACATCGATGATCTCTGAGCGTTGGCCTGGGCCATGGCTCCTTTTTGCTTGGCAGTATGTATGGGCTCACAGGGGCTAGTGGTTGCCGAAAATGGGAGAAAAGACGATGGCAATTGGTGTTGAATTGGGTGGAAGAGGAAGGAAATGGAAGGCAAAATTTCTTGGCAATGTGGGCAGTTAGGCTCACAGTGAGTGATGGCTACTGAAAATGGGGGAGAAGAGAGTGGAAGATGTTGTTGAATGGGTGGAAGAGGGGTGGGAGAGGAAGGAAATGGGAGGCAAGTTTTTTTTTTCTATTTTTTACTAAAATAACAGGTGGTGTTGGGTGGAAGAGGGGTGGGAGATGAAGGAAATGGGAAGGAAATTTTTTTTTCTAATTTTGACCGAAACAGAGGTGGTGTTGGGTGGAAAGGGGTGGAAGAAGGGTGGGAGATGAAAGAAATGGGAGGGAAATTTTTTTTCTAATTTTGACCAGAACAAAGGTGGTGTTGGGTGGAAAGGGGTGGAAGAGGGGGAGAGATGAAAGAAATGGGAGGGAAATTTTTTTTCTAATTTTGACCAGAACAGAGGCGGTGTTGGGTGGAAAGGGGTGGGAGAGGAAGGAGAATGAATGGGAGGAAAAACAAGCTCTAATCGTGATTGTCCATTGTAATTTATTGATATACAATGGTCAACATTTACAGCATGTTTGTCACCCGTTTTTTTCTCCCACCCAGTTGCTTCAGGAGTGATTGCTAGTATATTCTTCTACCCACTATTGGCATCTTCTTCCAATATATGGCTGCTAATTCCAGTTTAGATTTTGCTATTTATTATAATCATTGTTGATTTTTTAATTTAGGATTTAGGGAATATAGATCGTTGTTGGTTTTGATATAATCATTGTGATATACATCATTACTATAATCATTGTTTTATATGGTTGTTGATCATTGCTGGTTATAGTAATGATGTATACCACAATGATCATTACTGGTTATTTAATCATTGCTGGTTTAGGGAATATAATCATTGTGATATAGTAATATAGCTCGTTCTTCCAATATATGGCTGTTGTTATTACTATAAAACTTTTAACTTGTAAACTATCAAATTTTTGCATTAATAATGTTCTAATAAAAATAAATATATTGTTATTAAATATGTCAATCAAAAATTACAAAATCAAAAAATTGGCAAAATTGCTTCTTCTTTTTTTTGGTTTTTTTTTCCTAAAATATAAAAAGGCAGTTGGTATAAATCATAATCAATTTCCAGCCTCTCAAACCCACTCTTCAAACCCACTCTTCATTCTTCAACTTCATATGCAAAAAGGAGACTCATGCAAAATGATTAGCCAACCACTTATCTATGTTTACATAATAACAAAATTTAATTATATGAATACTATAAAATAGATGAAAATAGGTGTCGTTTATAATATAAAATGCATTACTTAATATTTGATATGATAAAAATGGGGAAATCGCTTAACTTGCAAAAAAGCAATATAACTGAGGTTGTTGTTCAATTATTTAATTTTTTATATACAGTTTATTTTTTGTTAATTAAACTTAAAAATCTCTTAAATTGTATTTTTTTTAAAGATAAAAGGAACAGGCGACGCAACAACTTCACGTCGCCTGTTCCCTTTTTTTTTTTTTTTTTAACAATGAGATTTTTTTTCAACTTCAAATAACCATTGAAAATATTTAAACAATATAACCGAGGTTGTTGCTCAACTATTTAATTTTTCATGTACAATTTATTTTCTGTTAATTAAACTTACAAATCTCCTGTATTTTTTTTTTTAAATCAATGTGATTTTCTTTCAACTTCAAATAATCAGTGGAAATATTTAAGTAATATAACTAAGGTGGTTTTTTGTTTTTTGTTTTTTTTTTTTTTTAAAGATAAAGGAAACAGGCGACGCAACTGCTCTATTCCACATCACGTGTTCCCTATTTTTTTTTTTTAATCAATCTGATTTTCTTTCAACATCAAATAAACAGTAAAAATATTTAAGCAATATAATTGAGATGGTTTTTTGTTTTTTGTTTTTTGTTTTTTTTAAACATAAAGGTAACAGGCGATGCTACTGCTTCATTCTGGGTCGTTTGTTCTCTTCTTTTTTTTTTTTTTGTTTAATCAATCTGATTTTCTTTTAATTTCAAATAACCAGTGAAAATATTTAAGCAATATAACTGATGTGGTTTTTTATTTTTTTGTTTTTTCTTAGATAAAGGGAACAGGTGACGCAACTGCTTCATTACGCGTCACCTATTCCCTTTTTTTTTTTTTTTTCTAATCAATGTGATTGTTTTCAACTTCAAATAACCAGGCAACACATTTGTGAACAAATGCGTCACCTTTTCTTATTTTTTATTTTTATTTTTTTGGAGACACGTGTACAAACCCATCCCTTTTTTTTTTTTTTTAATCAATGTGATTGTTTTCAACTTCAAATAACCATGATTTTTTTGTTTACATGTGTACAAACTCATTACAAAAAAAAAATCAGATAGGGTCACGCCAAGAATTGAATCCAGAACCTCTTACACTCTCAAGGAATCACCACACCACCAAACCAAATGACTTGGCTATAAAAATACAACATGAAATAACTAATAAAGTTTTAGGAGACACATTGTTTTAAAAAAGAGTTGCCAAATAAAGGAAAAGGCGACCCATTGCTCAACAAATGCATCTCCTTTTCTTATTTTTTTTCAATTTTTTTTATTTTTTTATTTACACGTGTACAAACCCATAAAAAAATAAAATCTGATAGGGCCATGCCAAGAATTGAACCTAGAAGAAATCACCAAACCATCAGACCAAATGACTTGGATGTAATAATACAATAAAAAATAACTATAAAGTTTTAGGCGACGCATTGTTTTAAAAAAAAGAGTTGCCAAATAAAGGAAAAGGCAACCCATTGCTCAACAAATGTGTCACCTTTTCTTTTCTTTTCTTTTTTTTTTCAATTTTTTTTATTTTTTTTATTTACACGTGTACAAACCCATAAAAAAAATAAAATAAAATCAGATGGGACCATACTAAGAAGTGAACCCAGAACCTCTTACATTCTCAAAGAATCACCACACCACCAGACAAAATGACTTGGATGTAAAAATATAACATGAAATAACTAATAAAGTTTTAGGCGATGTATTGTTTTAAAAAAGAGTCACCAAATAAAGGAAAAGGTGACCCATTGGGCGTCGTCTTTTTTAATTTTTTTTCAATTTTTTTATTTACACGTGTACAAACCTATAAAAAAAAATCAGATAGGGTTATGCCAAGAATTGAACACAGAACCTCTTACATTCTCAAGGAATCACCACACCACCAGACCAAATGATTTGGATGTGATAATACAACAAGAAATAACTAATAAAGTTTTAGACGACGCATTATTTTAAAAAAGAGTCACCAAATAAAGGAAAAGGCGACCCATTGCTCAACAAATGCATCTCCTTTTCTTATTTTTTTTTCAATTTTTTTTATTTTTTTATTTACACGCGTACAAACCCATAAAAAAATAAAATCAGATAGGGCCATGCCCAGAATTGAACCTAGAAGAAATCACCAAACCATCAGACCAAATGACTTGGATGTAATAATACAATAAAAAATAACTAATAAAGTTTTAGGTGACGCATTGTTTTAAAAAAAGAGTTGCCAAATAAAGGAAAAGGCGACCCATTACTCAACAAATGTGTCACCTTTTCTTTACAAACCCATAAAAAAAAAATGCATCTTCTTTTCTTATTTTTATTTCAATTTTTTTACTTACACATTTACAAACCCATAAAAAAACATAAAATCAGATAAGGTCATGCCAAAAATTTATCCCAGAACCTCTTACACTCTCAAGGAATCACCACCACCACTAGACGAAATGACTTGGATGTAATAATACAATCAAAAATAGCTAATATAGTTTTAGGCGATGCATTGTTTTGAAAAAGAGTCGCCAGATAAAGAAAAAAGCGATGCATTTTTCAACAAATGCATCCTGTTTTCATTTTTTTTTTCACACATGTACACACCCATAAAATAAAATAAAATTGATAGGGCAATGCCAAGAATTGAATCCAGAACCTCTTACACTCTCAAGAAATCACTACACCACAAAACCAAATGATTTGAATGTAATAATATAACAAGAAATAACTAATGAAGTTTTAGGCAACGCATTGTTTTAAAAAAGAGTCGCCAAATAAAGGAAAAAGCGATGCATTTTTCAACAAATGCATCGCCTTTTCACCAAACCAATTTTTACCTTTTTTTTTTAATTTGAAAGTTATTTTTAGTAATTCTTTTGAATTTTGCAAATATGCTTCTTTTTTTTTTTTTAATTTGTAGATGAGCAATCAAAAAAACTAATTAAAGATTTTAAAAAAAAAATGGAATAGGTGACACTTTTGGATGGAATTGCGTCGCATGTTCCTTCAATTTTTTTATTTTTATTTTTTTTTGAAAAGAAATTTAATAGGCTTTCAATTTTTAAAAACAAGTAAGCTATCATTAAACACAAACACATGAAAGTTAAACTCATTTAACATACTTATGTAGATAAATTGGTCAATAAATCCTTGTTGAATTAGAATTCTATATTTGATACCCTATCTTAAATTAGGTCTTGAGATATTTTGTGTCTCGTCTATACACATATATGTGAATAATTGAGAAGAGTATTGACAAAACTGTTTTTTGTTTTTAGATCAATGGAATTTATGTTCATTGGATTGCTACATGAATATATCTATAGATGAACAATTAAAAAACTATTTAAAGATTATAAAGAAAATATAAAAAATGAAACAGGCGATGCTTTTCGACCATAATACATCGCTTGATCCCATAATTCAAGAACATGCGACCCTTTTTGAAGAAAATGTGTTGCTTGTTCTCTCAATTAAAAACAATAAAAATTTTAAAAGACATGCAAATTTTATAAAGAATAAATGTGCACTTGAAAAACAGAAAAATAAACAACAATCTTCGATATTTTGTTTTGTATTTTTAAAAAATATTTTCAGCATTTATTTGTAGATGAAAAATAAAAAATTAATCAAAGAAAAAAAATGAAATTGAGAGAAAAGGCAACGCTTTTAATTGTAAATGATCGCCTGTTCTCTTAATTTAAAAAAAAAACATTTTAATACTTGTAACTTTTAAAAGCAAATAAACTATACTTGAAAAGCAAATTAATAACTATTAAAAAAGGAAAAAATAAAAAGTAACTGGCGATTCTTTTTGCTTTTTATGCGTCGCCTGTTCCATCAAATTAATGAACCAAAAATAAAACTTAAAACAGGCGACGCTGTCTGTTGTAAATGCCTCGCTTATTCCCTTTTTAAAGAAAAAAATTTGAAATTTACAAGATTCTAAAGTAAATAAACTATACTTGGAAAACAAAATAATTAAACTCCCACTTTGGTAATTTTGTTTAACATATATAAGAAATATTTTCAGTAGTTATTTTTAGATAAAGAATAAAAAACTAATTAAAATAATGATAATAACATTGATGGAATAGGCGACGCTTTAAGATGTAAATGCATCACTTGTTCTCTTAATTTAAAAAAAAAAAATCTTCAAAAGGATCGTCTTTTTGCCATTTTCTGAAAATTTTGGTGGTTTTAAAATTTTTACACAGGCCTTTGAATTCCTTTTCTTTTCTAAAACTACATCAAGTACACTACCTAATAGATATTAGATTTAGAAGCAATCGAAAAGAGACTTGAAGAGTGGGATATTTTGGGTTTCATTTTTCATTTGCCTACGTTGATGTTGGGAAGCTGGGTTTCTCTATGTCGCCTTCATGGTTAGCTAGGTTTCTTCTTTCTTCATCTTCATCATTTAGGTGAGTTTCTTTTTTTCTTTGTGGTTGGCAGAGACATGTGGTTGATTGGTTTTTTTTATTTTTATTTTTTTTTCATTTTAACCTTAGGTTAGGTTCGTTGGGTTTTCTTAATCTTGCTTTTGTAGATATTTTGCTTATGATGTTGCTTGACATTGTTTTGCTAAGTTTAACAAGTATTTTATGTCGAAGATCAACTTGCTTCGATATGGTCTATTGTTTTAACTTCATCACAACATCATACTTTTGTTGAAGAGGATGTTCTTGGAGATACTACGATGGCTCACAATCCATTTGTCATACAATTGCCAAGTGTCGATGAAAATGATAATGATGACTGTGAGTAGATATGGATAAAACATATCTTATAAATAAATTGGTACACAGATTTATTACTTCTGTTTTAAGTAATATTTATGACATTCATTATTATTCATTTAATTAATTTTCTGATCCGCTTCATTATGAGTTTTCTATTTTTAATTAGGAGAAATGTGCCTCGCCAAATCTTAAGACAATTGTAATATTCTTTAAATTTTCATTTACTAAACTACATAATTTAATAATAATTAATATTATTTATTTTGCATAAGTGTTAATAATTTTTTTAATTTTTCCATATGTAGTATGAAAGTGTAATATAGTCAACAAGAGGACGTCAACTTCCATCTCAATGAGTATACATTCATTGAAGTTTAATTAATATTGAATTTTTTTTTTTTGCACATACAATAGTTTACCAAATTATGTAAAAATATATAAATAAGATAATATTTAATTTATTTGATAATTATTTTATTATGAAAATATTTATTTTAAATTTTTGTATTCTAATTATTTTGGATGAAGCTAGTTTTAGTTTTTTTGTATTTTAATTATTTTTATATTTTTACTATTTTAATCAATTTTCAAAAAATTAAAAATAAGCAAATTAAAAAATAAAAAATAAAGGGCGACGCATTAAAACAAACAACATCACCTAACATATTTGGTAATGTTGTTTTTCCACCTTTAGCGATGTTTTTCGAAGAGTCTCCTTTCATTGGCAATTTTATCGACGCTTGAAAAAACAGTCGCTAAAAGACTTTTTAGTGAGTGTTTCGTAACGAATAGCTAAATGTTAAATGAAATGAGTCGCTAAAAATGGACAATCAAATTTGACTCATACGTTGAATGCGTTGCTAAAAGTGCATCTCTAAAAATTTGATAAAAATTTTGACGCATAAAATTTGATGGAAAATCTGATGCATATAATAAATGGGTCGCTAAAAATATGATGAAAAATCTGACACTTTTGATAAATGCGTCGCTAAAAATCTAATGGAAAATCTGACTCATTTGAATCTAATGGAAAATCTGACGCATTTGATTCATGCATAGCTAAAAGTCCACATGTGTCGCCAGAAACTCAAAAAATAGGCGACACTATTAATGCGTCGCGTATTATCTTATGGATTTAATGACAGGACATTAGGCGACACCATATAATACATTGGTCTTTATTTTGTGCGACGTATTAATTGCATCATTTATCAATACGATTCTAGTAGTAACAGTTTAGAGATATTTGATTTTTTAGATTTTAAAAGAGTCTATACAAGTTTTATGATATTCAATTTAGATTTTAATAAATTTTATAAAAAATTTATTAAAACTCAGGTGTATTCAATTAAAACTTTATATAATTCTTTTAAAATCTAAGAGAGGTGTATTCAATTAGGAATTTAATAGATTTTAAAAGAGTTAAAATGTTTGATGGAATTCATGGATTTGCTTAGAATTCAATAAACTCCACATGAATTTTATCAGAATCATATATGGAGTTTAATGGAGTTTGTGGGACTTATATTATAGACTTTAACAGATTTTGATGGAATTCAAATGATTTTAAATATTTTTATATGATTTATTTTACTATTTTGGTGAATAATATAATTTATCCTATACTATAAGCATAGTAGTTTTATTATTATTTTTTATTTATTTTTACCATACCATTAGCATTGTTGAACATTTATGATATCGAACAAATTAACAAATAGGCAAACAACATATACATGAATATTAAACTTTAATAATATTATCCTTAAAATATTTTTAAAAAAATGAAAAAAAAAACATTGTCAACATAAATTAAAATAAAATTAGATAAATATATCAAATAGTCTTATATCATCTCTATTATTATTATTATTATTATATGCAAAATTTTATTTAAGACAAAAAACAAAAAAACTCATTGCTCATTACTTTGATTTCTTGCATTTTGGGCATCCATCCACATATTTGAAGCCATTGTAGTTCTCCATTCATTAGCATTCTCTCGTTGTTGCTCTTAACTTTTAAACAGCTCTTCAAAATTATTTTCTTCATTTTCTTGTGTTAATAACGATGATGGAGATTCATCATTTGGCTCTATTGGAAACTCATCAGAGCAACATTCCTTGCAAAGAAAATTGTGCAATCTTGCACAAGCTAAAACTAGCTCTGCTTGTGTCTTAAATGGAAATAGAGGTGCAGACTTAAAAATTATGAATCTAGATTTAAATATGCCAAATATCCTCTCAATTATGTTTCTTAAAGAAGAGTAACGGAGATTGAACAATTCAGCTGCAGTTTCGGGGTGACGACCTGGACCAAAAAAATCTTGCAAATTGTATCAAACCCCTCGAAATGGGGCTAAAAATTATCGACAATTTGGAAATCCACAATCCACCACAAAAATATTTACCTAAAAATATAAGATATTAATTATTAATTCATAAATATTATTTTTGTAAAAATGAGTACATATTGAAAGTATATATATAACAAAAAAATATATACATTGTGGCACTTTAAGTCCATTCCTCCTTGATAAAGCATCATGTAGTAATTTTGAATCATAAGCCGAACCCTCCCATCCACTAAGCACATATATAAACTCCAAATCAAAGTTACAAGCTGCTAATACATTTTGTGAAATTTTTCCATGGTGATTATGATAGCTACTTACATCACGACCCTTTATTGTTGCCGGTATATGTGTGCCATCAATAGCTCCAATACAATCCTAAAAGAAATAATAAATTTTATAACTGACATAAAACATAAGGTGTTTTGAATAATAATTACAACACTAATAATAACAAAACTATAACAATAATAATTATTATTATTATTACTAAAAAATAAATAGATAAAACATTCATTACTTGATGTGATTCTGCCCGCGCCCACACATCCATCCATGTCTCGGAGGATATCCATACCTCGGAGGGCATCCATACGTCGGAGCACATCCACACCTCGGGGAGCATTTTTTACCTCGGACAACATCAGTCCATCCATGTCTCGGACAACACCAGTTCCTTTGGACATCAACAACACATTTATACCTCGGACAACATTCCACCTTGGCTATCAACTATATCGGGCATCTGATCTCGGACTTCGGACATCGGATGTAACTGAGCTTGGCCAGACACAACTTAGCTCGGATAGACATCAGTTAGCTCGGCCAGACACAAGTTAGCTCGGACAGACATCAGTTAGCTCGGATAGGCCATAAGTTAGCTCGGACATCAGGCAGACATAAGTTAGCTCGGTTGAAGACATAATTCATCCTAGATGTTAAAGTCAACTCGTTACCTAATTTGCGATTGACTTTATTTCTTTTTGGGTTTTTATTTATTTATTGTCTGGACAAATAACTTTAGGAAGGTTTTTATTTTATTGTAAATTAATTAATTCCTAATTTAATATAAAGGAATTAATTAATCAAACTTAGATTAGGAAAGGAAGTATAGTTGCGGCCAACTAGGTTTCTTTATGTGTGTGGCCGATTTTTTTCCTAGGGTTTTTAGGGTTTATTTTGTTTCTTTGAAAGCCTATTTAAAGGCTTATTTTTCAATAAGAATACAACTTTGATTTGATTAAGAAAATACTTGTGGGATTAATTATCTCTTTGTTCTTTGAGAACACCTAAAACACCATTAGAGAATTGGTTGTTTTAGCTTGACTTATCAATAGGTTTTCCATCCCCTATTGTGGCGTCTACATTATACCAAGGTTTCTACCCACAGGTTGGTTAGGGGTTAAGGTCCATTCCATTAGAACTTGAACTTAATTGAGATCCGGGCTAATATAATACGGGTTTAGGAGCAGGTCGTACTAGGTTCGTATCATTTGGTATCAGAGCTAAATTTTCTTCAGGTTTGATCTATCTTTATTTGCTTTATTTGTTTTTATGTGTTATTCTACAATTTTAGCATTAGGTTAAGGTTGCATCTGTCCCATACACGTTCAGCATATCTTTAAAAAAAAAAAAAAAAAATTCATTCCTAGTTGAATTAGGATTTCCTAGTTTTACCGTATTTTTTTGTTTCCTAGTTTGTTGGTAGTTTTTCATCATTGTTCTTGTTGATTTTTCTTTGCTGTTTTAGTCCTAAATATTTGCATTCATCTATTAAAAAAAAAAAAAAAGAGTTTGCGGCAGCATTTAAAAAAAAAAAAAAAAACTGCACATTAGTGTTTATCTGGAGATCACAGGTTTGGTGAATTTCTGGAGTTGGAATTGCAACTTTGGTAATTATTCTTGCTACTGCAGTTGTTTATGTTCTGTGAGTGAAAAAAAAAGGAAAAAAAAAAAAGAGGTAAAGCCGAATAAAAAAAAATAATAATAATAATATTTTGGTTTGTTGGAGTTTGATTTGTTTGTTGGAAAGTTGTTGGAGCTGCTGGATTTTTTTTGATTATTTATTTGAGTTGCCGGGAAATTATTTTTGCTGTTGGATATTTGAGTTTGAGTGCTAAATTATTTGGATTAAAATTAGTTAAAGGATTTGATACAAAACTTGAATTACAAGAACAGCAACCAACATTATTCTATATTTTTGTTCTCTTTGATTCTTGTTCATATTTGAATTCTTTTTTTGGAATTTTATTCTTAAATTCATAATCTACTACCATCTGGTGCAGTTTTCAAAAATTCCAATGTTTTTCCATTATTTTATGTGTTTTCTTGTCTAGAAAGCCGAAAAATTAGGATTTGTTGGATTCTTTTGGTATTGCCTACCTTTTGCTTTCTGTTTTGTTGATAAGCTTAATTAAAACATACTAGTGATCTAATTGCTGTTTTGTGGGTGTTTTAATTAGGACTTTGAGATAATCCATTGAGTGGAAAAAGGCAAGAGTGTGTAAGCTTAAAAGAGGGTAAAAGCCGAAACAAGTGTGCAAACACGAGTGTCAAGTCCTTATTTGAGTGAAACACGTAAGGGAGTGAAATTGGTAAGGTCCTATTTTATTTCTATTGCATTATTATACTAACATGACATAATCAAGGATGAGGAGAGGGGAGCCACCCTTGAGGATCAATGAGGAGGAGTCCGTAGCATTCCATGGCGATGCCCGAGATACCGGAAGCGGAGACCAAGTGGACATGAGAGCTGTTTTGGAGTCAATACAGCGGGTTAGTGCTCAAGTTGAGCATATGAATCAAAGAATGGAAAGGATAGAAGCCTCACAAGGAATGCCGAATACAAAAAATAGGCAAGAATTCCATGGAGGACGAGTCCGAGGACGAGGAGGTCGTGAGAGACCGAGAGAGGAATTTGATGAGGAGCCATTCGGTGGAGACTTTGAAGAAGGTATGGACGAAAATTTTGCTGTCCAAGACAGAGCTGGTAGTGGAAGATATAGGAGGGAAGATACAGATGATGATTTAGGAAATATCAAGGTTAACATCCCACCTTTTATGGGTAAAAGTGATCCCGAAGCTTATTTGGAGTGGGAAGAAAAAATGGAGATGATTTTTGACTGCCACAACTATTCGGAAGGTAAGAATGTGAAGTTGGCAGCAATGGAGTTTGGACATTATGCATTCCAATGGTGGACCAATGAACAAAATACCCGAAGGAGAGTTGGTGATGACTTGATTACTACATGGCGACAAATGAAAGGAGCCATGCAAAAGCGATTCGTACCATCACACTATCATAGGTTGTTGTATCAAAGACTTCAATCTTTATCTCAAGGACATGGATCCGTGGAGGATTATTACAAGGAGATGGAGATGCTTATGATGAGATTGAACTTGAATGAAGATAGGGAGGCAACCATGGCAAGGTTTCTTGGTGGTTTGAATCGTGAAATAGCCAATCAACTAGAATTGCAACAATATGTGGAATTGGAGGAGATGTTGCATGTGGCTATTAAATTAGAGCATCAATTCAAGAGGAGGGGTGTAAGATCATGGTTTGGAGGTGTTTCCAACAGTGGAAGGTCCAATTCAAGTGGCTGGAGGAACAATCCCATCTATGAAAGCAAGCCAAAGCCGAAAGTCAAAGAAGAAAGTTCAAACTGGCCAAGGAAGGAGACTAGAATCAAATCTGTCCAAGCACCAAAGAATGAGGTAAAATTAGATCCTAAACCTTCTAGAACTCATGATGTTGTGTGTTCTAAATGCCAGGGAGGAGGACACATTGCTAGCCAATGCCCGAATAGAAGAATCATGGTGTTAAAGGGCAATGACGAGCTAGAATCGGAAAGTGAAGAAAGTGAGGATGAAGCCAAGCAAGAGGAGGAGGACTTTGAGGATGAACCTGAAACCTTGCAAGCATCCAATGCTGAATTAAACTTGCTTTCTAGGAGAGTACTTGGTGCATACAAAGATGAGGATGAAATTCAAAGAGAGAACATCTTCCACACCTGATGTGAAATTCAAAGTAAGATTTGTAGTATGATTATTGATAGTGGAAGTCGTACAAATGTAATTAGTAACATTGTAGTGGATAAATTAGGCTTAACAACTATTAAACATCCAGAACCTTATAGATTATAATGGCTTAATGATACTGATGAAATAAAAGTGAATAAACAAGCCAAAGTAAAATTTAATATAGGTAGATATGAGGATGTAGTTTTATGTGATATTGTACCCATGATTGTTGGACATATACTATTAGGTAGACCATGGCAATTTGATAAAAATGCTACTCATTTTGGTCGAGAAAATAGTATTGTTTTCAGGTTTAAAGGGAAGAAGGTCAAGCTGGAACCATTATCTCCTAAAGAGGTTTACAAAGACCAAATACAAATCCAACAAAGGAGAGAAGCCGAAAAGCTCAAGAAAAAAGCAAGTATGGCACCAACGGCTTCACCATCCTTTCAAGAAGGTGAGATTGGGGTTGCTGATCAAGGTAAGCTTTCTAAAACCCAAATTGAGTCGAAGAACCAAGAAAAAGCTGAGAGAGTGGTGAGAAAAGAGAGCAAACCCGAGAGCACAAAAAATCTGGAAATTTCCGCCAATGCGAGCCAAACCGAGGAAAGAAAAAGAAAAGAAAGAAAAGAGAGGAAAAACCAGAATATTTATTTGAGTTTTAGGAATATTAATAAGGCTATTGAATGTACAAAACCCTTGTTGGTCATGATTCATAAAGGAAATTATTTTAATGATCAAACTAACTTTGAAGAACTTGAATTGCCAAGTTCAATGATTTCTCTTTTGAAGGAATTTGGAGATGTCTTCCCAAATGAAAGTCCAAGTGGACTACCATCCAGTCAAGAGGGAAAAGGCGAGCTTGCTGTCCAAGGTAAGTGTTCTAATACTCAGGTTGTGTGGGGAGATTTTAATAAAACCTAGAGTGAGAAATTTGGTGCAAAAGCCGAGAGTGAGGAAGGTGAGATGACCATGAGTGAGAAAGGAAAAGGAAGACAAGAAAGGAAAAATATAAATTTTTATCTTAGCTTTGGTGATGTTAATAAAGTGATTATGAATAAGCAATCATTGCTGACCATGAATTTCAAAGATATTTATTTAAAGATGTCTTTATTGCGTAGAACTTTACCTGCATTGTTGAAAGCTTTACTTAATGGAAATTCAAAAATTTGGAAAAGATTATTTGCTAACTTCAAAGAAAGTCATTTTTGCTATACTGAGCATGTATTTTTAGTTGTTATTGTGATAGTGTTTGATCCAGGAGATTTGCACCTAAGAAAGGAAAGGTTTCCTGAGCAAGGGAAGTCCAAGCTTATGCTGCGTCGAGATGGAAATTTGATTTGGTATGATTTGCCGGGTGAGTATAATGTTCATACTACATTTAATGTTGCTAGCTTATCTCTTTTTGCTACAGGTGATGCTCTTGATTTGAGGACAAATCCTTTTCAAGAGGAGGGGAATGATGTGATTCTGCCCGCGCCCACACATCCATCCATGTCTCGGAGGATATCCATACCTCGGAGGGCAACCATACCTCGGATACCTCGGAGGGCATCCATACGTCGAAGCACATCCACACCTCGGGGAGCATTTTTTACCTCGGACAACATTAGTCCATCCATGTCTCGGACAACACTGGTGTCATCCATGTCTCGAACAACACCAGTTCCTTTGGACATCAACAGCACATTTATACCTCGGACAACATTCCATCTCGGCTATCAACTATATCGGACATGTGATCTCGGACTTTGGACATCGGATGTAACTTAGCTCGGCCAGACACAACTTAGCTCGGATAGACATCAGTTAGCTCGGCCAGACACAAGTTAGCTCGGACAGATATCAGTTAGCTCGGATAGGCCATAAGTTAGCTCGGACATCAGGCAGACATAAGTTAGCTCGGTTGAAGACATAATTCATCCTAGATGTTAAAGTCAACTCGTTACCTAATTTGCGATTGACTTTATTTCTTTTTGGGTTTTTATTTATTTATTTTCTGGACAAATAACTTTAGGAAGGTTTTTATTTTATTGTAAATTAATTAATTCCTAATTTAATATAAAGGAATTAATTAATCAAATTTAGATTAGGAAAGGAAGTATAGTTGCGGCCAACTAGGTTTCTTTATGTGTGTGGCCGGTTTTTTTCCTAGGGTTTTTAAGGTTTATTTTGTTTCTTTCAAAGCCTATTTAAAGGCTTATTTTTTAATAAGAATACAACTTTGATTTGATTAAGAAAATACTTGTGGGATTAATTATCTCTTTGTTCTTTGAGAACACCTAAAACACCATTAGAGAATTGGTTGTTTTAGCTTGACTTATCAATAGGTTTTCCATCCCCTATTGTGGCGTCTACATTATACCAAGGTTTCTACCCACAGGTTGGTTAGAGGTTGAGGTCCATTCCATTAGAACTTGAACTTAATTGAGATCCGGGCTAATATAATACGGGTTTCGGAGCAGGTCGTCCTAGGTTCGTATCATTACTTACCTTGAAGTAAGGGTAAAATCTTGTATGTTCTCTTATTTTACTTGGCACTGTAAATTTTGGTTTAACCATCATATCTGGTGCTATTGTGTTCAAAACCCTCAAAACTTTGTTGAAGGTTTTGCTCATTGTGAAATGTGATCGACTAAACATTTCACGACTCATACGATAGCAAGAATTTTGACCTATAATAAGTAAAAATGTTGCAAACAATTCTTCAATGCAAATGAATCTTGTATCCTATAATTATATTTTTTCTCTAATAATTTTACATAACTTCAAAAACACATTAGGATACATCCTATATAGTTGCCAAAAATGTTGAGGATCTTCTTTCAATACTTTATGAATATAATTATACCCCTTAGGAGTGATTGGTTGTCGAACCAGTGGACGTTTGATATATTCATCACATATGCTAATCATTAGTGCATCTAATACCTCAAGTATTACTTGAATTGCCAACAATATTAATTTAATGGTTTCATAAAATTCTCCATCTTCTTGTGTATCTCTTTCTCCCAATTCTTCCTGTTCCATTTCTCTATTAATCTAAAACATAAATCAAATATTACTAGAAAATATGAAATGTAATAAAAATTAATAATATCAGGAAGGGAAAAAAAAACTCTTAAATGAAAAATTCAATTCAGTAAAAATTGAACAATAAAGCAAATGAAAAAATTCACTTAAACAAACTAGAGAGAAAAATATATCAAAACGAAAAACCTATATCATAAAATAGTTATAGTTAAATATATGTTTTAACACTCATTCCATATTAAATGATATCCATTCTGAGTGCTCTTTAGGTAACATCTTCAAGAATGTATCTTTGACTCCCATTTTCTGAATCAATGCAAGTGCTTTATAGCGACCATGATTATCTAAATTTGGAATTTCCTTAAAGCATTCCAAATATCATTCTTTTTCTCCTTTTAACCATGATTATCTAAATTTGGAACGTATATCTCATTAATCTCATCATATACATAGTCATCTATCCTAACATGTGTACTTTCATCTTGCCCATAAATTCTTGCATCTGTATTGTATCCCAATCCAATAGAGTTTTTTTCCAATGGTAGTTTCATTTCCAACAGCAATTTTTAAATCCTCAAAGTCAGCAGCAGTGTCTGTTCGAAGATGTTTCTAGTTTGGATGAGACTGACAAATATAAAAAAAGAATAATAATAAAATAAAATAAATATAATATTTTGTTAACATATAAAAATACAAAATATATATATATATATATATATGGATATATAAGATATAATAATATAAAATACATTCTTATGAAAATTTATAACCTCACCTTAAAGTAATTATCCCATATTTCATCTGTGGCAGTGAATCTTTGTGTGGCTACATCCCATTCAAAACCAGAGTTGAAATGCATGAGTTGAGAAAATATTTGATAAAGCATTTTAAACCATTTCTAGCGACTTTGATCTGAGTATAATTTTTATTATACCCAAGTGCTTCATTGAGCTTAGGAAGTATCTAACTTTCCACAGTTAGTTTGCTAAATACACCATTATTGTCACGCCATCCACGATTAGCAGCATCAACCATCAGTTCCAACAACATATTACTCTCTTGCAAGGTCCATGTGTTATATGCAGTTTTACCTTTTCGTTGTGAATCTCCCATTGTCACAATGAATATCTAAATATAAAGCCCATGAATAGTTAAAACTCACATTTATATATATATATATATAAATTAAACATATAATAAATAAGATCAAAATATTCACATTCCAACTCATCAAACTATAAAATGAAATTAAAAGTATTTAATAAATCATATTAGATTCATAATGCATTTTAAAAGACTACTAACTGTAACAAAAAATAATGTATTTTTCTAACTTTTCTGAAATCATATATATATATATATATATGCATGAACATGTAGTACTAGAGCGCAGCATATATTTTTTGAGTGCAAGTAGGCAGTAATATTTCGTAACACATAATAATAATAATAATAATGGAACACTAAACATGGTCAGCCATTCACAGTGAAATAGAAACCAAAACACAAATTTTTGGAGAAGTGTGTTTAATTAAGTACAAGAAACTATATATATATATATATATTATAATATAAATTTATTAATTGATAGAAAATTGTGTGGCTAGCTTTTGATGTGCACACTCATTGTGCCTAATCTACCAACTCTTTTATTTTTATTTTTTTTCATAACTATATAAATTTATTAATTGATGGAAAATTGTGAGGCTAGCTTCTAACATGCACATTCATTATGCCTAATCTACCAACCCCTTTTTTTTTTTTTTCCCACAAGCGGTGATCATCACTGTTTCCTTTTTTTACTTTTTTTTTTTTTTTGGTACAAAGAAAATAAATTGATCACTGATCTGAGATGAGATGATCTTTACCCTCCTGAAAACTAACCCCTCAAAGTTTTTGTAACCTAGCAGTTATTTCTATGCTCCTGCTTTCGTCTGTGTGTTTATGGCTCGAGGAAGGAAAGAAAGGGGGGGTCTTTTGTCTGTGTGTTTATGGCTTAAATGGCTAAAGTTGTGTGTGTGGCTAGTTTTGTTTGTTGCGGAATTGGTAAGTGAATTTCTGAGATATCCATTTGATAATTTTGAATAAATTTCAAAAGGTTTTTAATAAATTCATTTTGTGCTTTTTGGGGGGAATTCTGAGGGTTTAAAGGGTTGTTTTTTGATGATGGATTTCTTGCTTGCAGGTCGATCTGTGGGATGAACATTGATTATGGGAAGGTGGAAAGGTGGGGGATTGAGAACAGAGGTACGGTACCCATTTGAGAACAGGTACTAAGTATGTGGATAACTGCTCAAATATCATGGATTCAGAATGGAACTGTTGAAGAAAACATTCTCAGGGGTTCTTCTTGATCGTGCTTTTGATGCTCACATTAGATTGGAACTATTTAAGGTTTGCGAGCACTACAATATGTTTTCTTCAATGACTTATTTTTAATCAAGAGTATCGAACTGCTAGCTATAAAATTTTCATTGCACTATGAAATTTGCTTCTATAGTCTTCCGATGTTATGTTGATCTTATTATGGTAATGAGATGCGATGATAGTACAATTAGGAAAGTATGACGAGCTTCTAGATTTAGGATTGGATTTCGAGCACCAGTAGCTAGCTGCCCATGAAACCTCCATGGATCAATAACCCACAAAAAGGAAAAGTAAATTCTCCTTGAACAACTAGATGTGTATCATCTTCTAGCCATGGATGTGCTACACCACCTTTTATTTCTTTTTACACTAGGGCTAAACACATACACAGCATATATGTATATATTTACAATAGCAGATAACAGATACGTTCCTTAGAAACTCAAAACTTCTCACTCTTTTTTTTTTTTTTTTTCAACTCAAAACTTCTCGATCGGAATTCAAAATTTTCACAACATTGATTTGGGTTTTTATCAAACAATAGCAGGATAATGTGAAAAAAGTAGAAAAATTGAATCATACCCAAAAAACCAGATCAAGCAAGGAAGCATGGGGAGAGAGCCCACAGGAAAGACTGCTATTTTGGTTGCCGTCAGTTTGCCGGTTTTGTTCGACCGTTCATCTAGTGGGTTAGGTTTGTCCATTTGTTCTTTGTTCTTCATTCTGTCTCAAAGCAACGTCTCACTCAATGCTTTGTTTTTTAAAATCCGATGAAATCTCTAGGGTGGAGACTGGATTTGTGAAAGGCTTGAGTATTTATACCTAGCGTCTCAAAATCCAATCAAATCCATCAATTTATATAGATTCTATAGGATTCTGAATTGAATACCCTAATATTTTAATAGATTCTACGGAAATCTTAATTGAATACCTTTGAACTTTTAAAATCTTTTGAAATCCATTAAATTCCTAATTCAATACAAAAATTATTTTAAAAAGTCATTGTTCTTAAAGAATTTTAAAAAATAATGTATTTTAATGGATTTTAAAAGATTTTAAAAGTAAAGCTGTAAAAAAAATTGTTAATATGAAATCCAGCTTTATCTTAAAGATTTTGTATAATTCTATTAAATTTTTTAGGAAATCTGTGGAATTTCATAATAATGCATCAAATCCTTTAAAATTTATAACTTATTTTAAATCATTAAACTCTGAATTAAATTCACAATCAAAAAAATGTTCAAAGTAAAAACAAGTCAAAAAAAAAAATGTTAGGGGCGTCCTTAAAGTGTTTGGCAACAGAACCATTATTATGCATCCAAAATATAAGTTAATTGCCAAAATATAAGTTAATTGTTAACCTTAACAAGACAAAAACAGAACAAAAGTATATGGGTTGATTAAAGCAAATTTAACGGTTAATGATTAACAGTCTCTATCTACCATCCAGCTTTGTCATAGTCAATACATTTTGTGAACCGGATTCTTTGTTTCTTGATGTTGATCTGTCATCATTTGAACTCCTTTTAGTGAAGAAACCAGGTTGCTGAGGTTGAGGCAATATTGTTCCTTCATTTTCCAACATGAAAATCACAGAAGACATTGTTGGTCTGTCTTGAGGAAATTTTTGCACACATAGCAAACCCACTCGAATGCATCTCAGCACTTGACATTCAACACTTGAATCATTTAAGCTTGCATCCATTAGATCCAAGGCTCTCTCTTCATTCCAAAGCAACCATGCCTGTGACAATATTTGTTAGCTTGTCATTCCCAAAAATTGCACTGGACATAACAGATAGAGTAAACCAAACCAATCTTCTTTCCTTACATGTCCCAAAAGGTTGTGGTGGTGATCAGGATGGTTGAACCTTCTATTCTTTTTCCCACTCACAATCTCTAGCAAAAGCACACCAAAGCTAAACACATCCGATTTTACAGAGAATTTTCCATCAATTGCATACTTTGGAGACATATACCCACTGCATGAACAATTTGATTAGAAAACTTCAATCTTTTAATATGTCATTACACATTAGTGATAGAAAAAAAATAAACTAACGTACTATGTTCCAATGATTCTTCTTGTTCGGGTTTCTTTTTCATCACCACTAAACATCCTTGCTAAGCCAAAATCAGAAATCTTAGGATTCAAGTTGTTATCCAGTAAAATATTAGCAGCCTTAAGATCTCTATGAATAACTTGAAGCTTAGAAACACGATGTAGGTAGAGAAGACCTCTTGCAATGCCCATTATGATATCAAACTGCTGTTTCCAACACAAGATGGTACTTATCATTTTCACCACTTGTTATACTTCAGATAGCTAGGTTAGTTCTAAGTATATTCACATATGGCAGTATTTATGAAATAATCAAAATGGTTTTGCAATAGTGAACAAAATGTGTGAAGGCAAACAGGTTCTAACCGAAGATAAAATGATCCAAGCTTTTATTGGGCATATACTCATAGATTAACATCAATTCTTCTCCTTGAATGCAGCAACCTAGAAGTGCAACGAGATTCCTATGTTGAAGCTTTGCAATTAAGTCTAGTTCATTCTTAAACTCTTTGAGACCCTGAACAGAATACTTGGAAAGTCTCTTGACAGCTATTTCTTGTCCTGTTGAGAGGTTCCCCTGCATATTCCCATTAAACAACATAAAAAAGTATGAAGCTAGTTTTATCCATACTTTCATACACTGAGATGCATATGGATAACTATATTGTTCAATATATAATAAGAAACAAATACCTTGAAAACAGAACCAAAGCCTCCAGATCCAATCATATGTTCAGGAGAGAAATTTTTTGTAGCAGAAGAAATTGTAGCCAAATCAAATAATGGTAATTCTATATATTCTTTCTTGTATCCCAAACCTGTTACATTACACAATGATTTTCAGTAAATTCATCGATAGGTATTTTCCTTTTCTTTTTTTTTTTTGGGGGGTAAATTCTTCTATAGGTCCTGACAAACTAATATAGTTAAGAAATGGAGTCAAAGGGAACAATTTTCTTACCTCTTTTCTTCGTTCTTGCTTTCCAAAATATGCAGCAGAGAACGAGGATAAAGACGCAAACAGCCACAATTGAAACCAGAATAATGGTCTTTAGTCTTTTCTTCATATTTGCATCGTGAATAGATTCTAGAAAAAAGAAAAGACAATACCAAAAGATCATATAATGCAAATATTGCCTATACTAATGTTTAGCCTTTGTACATGGAATTTATACTGTCTCTTTTACGGTTCTGTTTCCCAAATAACTAATCTTATATGAGAAACAGAAGCAGAAAGGAGTTGAAAGCGTAAGTTCTTTACAATAATTTATATTTTCTTGGTATAATCTCAGGATATTTTAACATCTTCTTGACAATGAAAAATAAAATCCTTCTATTGCTGTAAACAAGATCTCAATAATTTTCCTTTTGCAATGAAATCATAAGCAAAAAATGCACGTACTCATTGCAGAAGCAGACAGCCGTATATATACATCCTGCTTGGTAAGTTGTACTCTCAACTCACGAACATCAACAAGGTCACCAAACCACATCAAGCAGCCACTGCCTCCATCTCTGATATCAGAATTAGCATAAGCTGTACAAGAACAGTTCTTCAAGCACATCTCTTTGCACTCATGGAGGCTTATGCTCTTGTTCAACCAAAAATCCAACAGGTCAGGCAATTTCACCTCCACAACCTTTATAAACCCTTCACCCCTCCGGCAATCTAAAGGCATCTTCCTCGAGCACCCATTAGACCAATTCAGAACTTCCCATTCATTCTGGGACCTCGGGACGAACCCATTCAAGCACTCGCATATCGGACTTCTATTAATTTTACAAATACCATTTGGACCACAGTATCCATAACTGTCACATGGTTCATATGGTCGTGTGTACATGATATCCCATTTCTTGCTTCCATTTTCCAATACAAGAAGTTCATACGAACCAGAAGGATTCAATTTTAGGCGTGTAATGGCTGCGTTAACTTTTTGCTTGAAACCAACATATGACTCGTTCTCATTTAATACAAAAGCGGCTTCAAAAACAGGGTTAGTCACGACAACAATACCGCGAAATTCAACTCCATCCCATAGACCAGACCGAGTCTTTCTGGTTGAACCCGCGGCAGTTATAATTTGTGGCATCCCAGTGATGTTCAACCGGTAAGTGGAGTCGCCAATTGACGGATCATCAGCGCTTTTCCATGCTGTTATATGTCGTTCCAGACCACTTTTGAAATCCCATCCGACCTTCATGTGTGCTAAAAAATTGTCTGATGGATAATCGAAGCTCTGCCATGCATATATTTTGGAGCTGAGGCTATCTCTGTTCCCAACTACAAAATTCCCTGACTCCAAAAGCTGAGCAACTGGGTTGTTTCCTGTTTCCATTGATGATGTATTTGAGGACCAAATGATGCCCCTGGTTCGATTGAGAAGACGAAGACTTCCATGGCTGGTAATGATCAATGAGCCATTTGAATCATGAAGTGGGTTATTTCTGTTTGCAACCCAGACAACGACATCAGGGGTAATCTTGTACCATATTCCTAAGTACCTGTTCTTGGAGCTGCCAGGGGAGAAGAAGCCAAACTCAAAGCTTCGGCCTGAAGAAACTAAAGTCATGCCGTCGGTGAGGGACTGTGTTGGAGTTATGGTGTCTGCTGCTCTAGAGAGTAACAACAAGGTCGGGAGAGAGATCACCGAAGCATACAAAATGGTGAAGAAATTATAGGTTCCCATTTGGAATATTTTTTTATAAAAAACAGATAAAAGTTGCAGTAGCAGTATTTTGAATGAATATTATATAAAACTTAATCCAAAAATGTGAGAAAAATAATCCTCAAATCTGGTCACCAATAGATATGTCTTTACAAGCTGTTAAAAAGAGAAGAAAGAAGGGAATTTTGCAGGTCCAAAACGGCATCATTGTACTGCAGCAATAATGAAGGGCAGAAAGGATATTTCATAAGTTACTTGCCACGTTAGAGCTGCTGGAGTTAGTTGAACGCACCGTTTCTTGTTTTGGATATATATGTATATTTAGTCTTCTTCTTGCTGGTGCAGATAGAAAAACAGAGAGCAAACAAGGAAAAAATTGCAGACCGTGTGTAGCTGTGTGCGAAGAGAGTCCCGTGAGTTTTGAGAGCCATTCTTTCTTGTTTTTCTTTGTGTTCTCAACGTGGGTTTGAGAGAGATCTCTGTGGAGATTGAAGAGTGAATGGGTGTATTGGGATCTTGGGTATTGGTTTGGGTATTCTTGTGTGAATCCACCATTGATGGTCTGTTATTAAGCTTGTAAACACCATTTTTCTATAGTGCAGAAGCTCAACGCTTGAGCAACGAGGACGTAGGTCGATTTTGACCGAATCTCGGTAATTTTGTGTGTTCTTGTTTAGTATTTTCTTTATTGAAGTGAGTTCAAGAATTCTACAACAAAAAAAAAAAAAAAGAAAGAAAAAAGGCAGAAGAAGAAGAATGAACATACAACTTCTATGTACAGGTGTCAACAAATTTGCCGAAGCCCCGTACCAATAAGTCTATTTTTTTTTACCTGTTACATATTGACTTAGCTATATAATGCCATTACCAAAAAAAAAAAAAAAAAATGCTATACATTGCGATGTGAATCATTAATTATACGTCTCGTTAAAGTCTGCATCATATATTTTATCTCCAATAGATCTATCAAGATCCATAGACGTGCGGATAGGATAGATCACCGATGTCTTTATTTTCTTAGTGCATTTTGTTTTACACTTTGTTCATTCACGTATAACTTTGATTGAAAGCCATCTGTGTTGACTGCATCTTATACCGTGGATGCTTAAACGATGCTCATTTTATTTCATTTCCTCTTTTCTCCTTTGGACTCTTCTCTTTCTACCTTACCGCTCAGAGTATAAACAGAAGCATCGTTTCCTCTCTCAACTAAATTAACTTGATTATTTTTTATTTTTTCTTGTGCATAATTAAACCAGCATAAATATAACAAAACCACATGACTGAGGAGAACTTGCTGGAGTGGATAGCGGCTAGATGGATGTGCTGGTGTGCATAGCATAGCCACCGGATAGAAGGAAAACCAAAAAATAGATGCAAAATTGGAAATTAATGGTGTTAGTCTTTTAATATGACGCGTAGTTTAGTTTTTTTTTTTTTTTTTTTAAATGTGATCCGTCATTAATATTACTTGGGAACTACACGAGTGGTTATGTGTACCAAATCCGCTGGTACACAATTTGTACTAAAAAATTCCTCGATGATTGGATGGTCCCTTGCATTGATGTTTTACAGCTCATTAAGGCATGATTGTACTGTATGAATTTTATTATTATGGATGTGTGTTTGGTTAAAAAAAAATAATAATAATTATAATATTCAAATAGAATCAAATTAATTAATTATATTATTTTTAATAAATAGAGATTAATATTATTGATATTTTGTTATTAATTTTATAAGTTTAGTTGATATTGTTTGGTAGTATTATAAAAATTAAACAATTTAAATGTTCTTTTAAACGTGTGCAAGAGTGCTATTTTAAATTCAATTAGAGAAATTAAAAAAATATATGATAATAAAATAATAAAAATTATGCAAAATAAATTTGATAAAAATCAAACGATTATATTAATTTGCAGAGAAAAAACAAATTAAAGATTTTTATATTTCTTGTGACAAAAAAAAATTAAATATAAATTTTTAAATGCCTTGTGTGAGGATTCTTAAAGCTCGGATTAAAGAGAAGAAGAAGAAATATCTAGTAGTTTCCTTAAGAAGAAAGAGAAAACTCGAAAGAAAATGAGAGAATTTGAGAGAAAATTTTCTTCTGTATATTATTGTAAAGTTTGCTTACATAACAAGTTTTTCACACCTAAACAACTATTTATGCAACTGTTATAACTATTTTTTACAAGCAACAAGAAACACGTGAACACAATGTAAAATAGCAAGTTGTTAAGCTGAGTTGGCATCCTTTTCAGTTAAGCTGAGCTGCTGAGTTGGCATCCTCTTCGATTAAGCTGAGCTGCTAAGACTTACTGCTGACTTGTAAATGGTGTAGCTTCAACAACCCTCCTCAAATAAAAGACTCCATATCTTCACAACACAACTTTTGTTTGAATAACAAAAAAGTCAAAACATATCAGCTAAATTCTTGAAACTTGAACAATATTCAACTTTGATCTTAAAATCAGAAAACGAGCTGGTCCAAGAGGTTTTGTAAAGATATCTACAGTTTGCTCACAAGTGGGTACATACCTAATCTCTGATAACTTATGCAAAACCTTTTCTTTAACATAACGAATATCAATTTCAATATGTTTAACTCAAGCATGAAAAATAGGATTTGAAGCCAAGGCTGCTGCACTCAGATTATCACACCACACAATTGATCTTTGAAATTGCAGTTTAAGCTTTTTCGAAAGTTCAAGCAACCAACTAAGTTCTGCTGTAATATTTGCTAATGCCCTATACTCTGCCTCAGTACTAGACCTCGAAAAAACAAGTTGTTTTTTAGAACTCCAAGATGCCAATTTTGGTCCAAAGAAAACACAATATCTTGTACAAGATCTTCGAGTATTAGAACAACTTGACCAGCCACTGTTAGCAAAACCATGAAAAACTAGTTTATTGCAGTTAGGAACTTTCAGATGTAAACCACAATCAATTGTATCTTTTAAGTACCTAAGTAACCTTTTGCAAGCTTCCCAATGGCTTATATTTGGTAAATGAACAAACTGACAAAGTCTGTTTACTGAAAAACAGATCTTAGGCCTAGTTATTATCACATATTGCAAAGCCCCTACAATGCTTCTATATTCTGTTGGATTACTCAATAAATCTCTGTCATGAAGGGATAACAACTTTCCTGAGTTCATTGGTGTAGAATAACTGTTGGCATCACTCATTTTTGTTTTGTGTAGTAAGTCTTTAATGTACTTTGTCTATGACAAGTACATGCCATTTTCAGTTCTTGACACCTCAATACCCAGGAAGTAGTGTAGATTTCCTAGATCCTTTAAAGAAAAATCTTTATTAAGATCTTGAATCAAATCTGAAATGTATGTGAGTCTTGAACCTATGATAATTATATCATCAACATACACCAGCAATATCCCAGACACATCTTCAGTTTTCAAAATGAACAGAGAAGTATCAGCAACTGAATTTACAAACCCTTTTTGAAAAAGAGCTCCTTTTAATTTGTCAAACCATGCTTTTAGAACTTGTTTCAATCCATAGAGTGCTTTATGCAGTTTGCAAACATGAGTAGGGTAGAGAGAACTTACATAGCCCTTTGGTTGTTCCATGAATACATCCTCTTGAAGATCTAAGAAAAGTATTATCAAAATCTATCTGTTTTACTGACCAATTGTAAGCAAGAGCCAAAGTTAAGATTACTCTAATTGTTGTAGGTTTAACAACTGAACTAAAAGTCTCAAAGTAATCAGAACCAGGTTGTTGATGAAAGCTTTTAGCTACAAGCCTTGCTTTATATCTTTGAACCCTTCTGTCAGAATTATATTTAATTCTATACACCCACTTATTTCCCACAACATTCATATAAGATGAATATAGAACAAGGGAGCAGGTACCATTTTTCCTCAAGGCTTCATATTCTTTGTCCGTTGCTAGTTTCCATTGTGGATTTTTCAAGGCATATTCAACCATTTTAGGTTTTGTGTTAAGAAAAATAACTTTAACAAGCTGTGTAGAAGAAGATATGTTGAATCTAGTGTCAGTTGAACCTGAAGAATTCTTATCCAGACCTTGCTGATGTGAGAAAAACACTTTGGCTTAGAAATACCACTTTTGGATCTTGTCTGCATAGAATGAGAATTTGTTGTAATTGATAAACTAGAATATAACTGTTGTATTGGTGCTGGTGCAATTGTGGTTGAAACATTATCATTCAAAATTGATGTTGCCTCAACGGTATTATCATTCTCTAAGTGTTGAATTGATGAAGAAACTTCTTTGGTATTAATACAAGGTAATGACCTATGAGTCTGAGTTGTTCCAGTAGAAGAAATTGAATTATGCAACTAACAAATTTCCCCATCATTTTTGGTTTTAACAACATAGAGGGGTGATTCAATCCAATGAGAGTCATTAGGAAGAACATATGAAACACCACCATTAGTCTTCTTTGGAAAACCAGTAGCAAAAGGAAACTCTTTCTCATTGAACTCAACACTTTTTGCAATATAGACTCTTCCAGATGAGTCTAAGCATTTGTATCCTTTGTGTTCAGTACTATAACTAATGAAAACACACTACTTGGTATAAAACTCAAACTTATGAGCATCGTAAAACCTCATATAAGGATAGCAAGCACAGCCGAATACTTTCAGTAGTGTATAATCTTAAACTTTTCCAAATAGCTTCTAATATGGACTACAATAATCCAATATAGCAGTTGGAAGTCTATTAATAAAATAGATAGTAGAGCTAAATGCCTCCCACCAATACTACAAGGACATAGAAGCTTGAGCAAGTAAGCATAGACCAACTTCAACTATGTGTCTGTGTTTTCTCTCAGCTTTTCCATTTGGAGCATGAGTATGAGGACAAAGAAGTCTAGTCGCAATACCCTGTTGCTTCAAATAAGGCATGAAACTTCTGAACTCTTCACCCCAATCTGTTTGTAAACACTTAAGTTTACATCCTGTAGTTCTTTCCACCATTTTATGAAACATAATAAAACACCTTAAAGCATCTGACTTAAGTTTCAGAGGGTATATCCGTGTGTACCTGCTAAAGTCATCAACAAAATGGATGTAGTATCGAAATCCTTCCTTTGAAAGTGTTGAAGCTGGTCCCCACAAGTCAGAATGAACAATTTCAAGAGGTCCATTAGTTTTGCGAAGAGAGGAAGAAAAGAATTGTAAACTTTGCTTGCTAAGCTTACATGCTTCATAGAATGAAATGTCTTCTTTATTTATTACTTTGAATTTATCACAAAGTTGCAGAACTTTTTGTAACACATAAATTGAAACATGGCCTAAACGCTGATGTAAAACATTCACATCTGTTTCAAGTTTTTGTGTTACAATTGGTTCTTTGCTACTTTTGTTTAAAAGTTGCACTTATTGCAGTAGAATTGTCACTAGTACAAATAGAAAGATCTCTTAACTCTTTACTGCTTTCTTCAGAAGCTGTACTTGTTACAGTAGGGTTATCATCATGATAGGTAGAAAGAACTCCTAATAGTACATAGTTTGTTTTCATACAATTTTGAAAGGCATACTTGGTAGTTATGACAGACTTGTTCATGAACATTCAGCAATGAGAGAAATGTTGATCTTCTGGTTTGTAAATCATATGGTACTTCAAGTTTGTATAATCCTTCAAAACAAGGACTCCCTTAAGAATTGCTACTGCCAGCTACTTGTCCTTAATCAGACAAAGATTAGAATGAAACTTAACTAATACAGTATTATCTTGTGTAAGTTGAGAGATGCTAATTAATTTCTTGGCAATTTGAGGAACTAGAAGGATATTCTTTAGGAGCAAAAGCTAAGTTGTAAAACAAGGTATACACGTGAAACCAGTACCAACTATCTGTAAACCTTGACCATTTCCAATCAATAACTGACTCTTACCATTATAATCCATATGCTGAAGTAAAGTTGAGCTATCTTCAACCACATGACTAGTGGCACTATTGTCCAAGTACCAATTTGGATCTCCAGCCATTATAGGTGATTGTGCATTGACAAAATTAGTGATACCTTGACCAGATGGTAGAATTCCTAATGCTTGACCTGGGATGACACCTTGTCCAAGTAACTAAGGTCCTGTAACAAAGGCTTGTTTTGATCCACCAAAAGGTTGTTGATTTCCATGAGCTGAACCAGATTGAATACCAATAGTACCATGACTGCCAACTTGAGGAAATGCAGCCGAATTCATGTTGAAACCAGAATTTATGCAACTGAAATCCTATGAACCAAGAAACTGATTGCATGGAACCATTGTACTTTGAATTTGTGGAAAACCTCACATAGTAGTTGAGTTGTTAGGAGCAGAAAAACCAAAAATGTTAGGAACATATGACACATTAGCCATTGGAACTGTTGGAATATTATTAAAGGTATTTCTGACTCCAGCATACTGACTAATAGCACTTCTAACTGGATGTCCCATAAGGTAGTAGCAGTTATCTGCAATGTGTCTTGGCTTATGATAAATTGACACCATACACGTCCTCTACTACCTCTTCCTCTTCCTCTAAAATGAGATTGCCTATTATATTGTTGACCTGTAAAATATGGATCATAGGGCCTTTGAAAATTGTAATTTAGCCTGAAATTTGACTCCTGTTCATGTCATTTCTAATAGAATTCACACCAACAAGAAACAAATTAGCTCTCTAAAGATATCCAGGATGCATCATCGAGTTGCCATAACCACCAGAATCAGCTGTTTTGCAAGACTCATCAATATCGCAAACATTGTAACTAGAATTAACATGTTGTGCAGGAAAATTGATCTAACTAGTATTTCTAACATTATGGTCATATTGTTTAGACACAAAATGTGCAAATGAGTTACTCAGATCAAAGGTTACTGATATATTCAGCTGATCCAGCTTTGACGCATAGGCAAGTAAATGATTCTAGACTTCCTCTATGGTGTACTGCTCAGGTTTTATTACCAAAATTGTATAAACAGGTTCACAGTCCGATCCTAGACCTCCAAGTATGTACACAATAAGATTTGTTTCTGAAGCTTCATCACCCGCAGCAGCTAGATTATTTACCATATCTTTCATTTTTGAAATGTACTCATCAATTCTCAGATTTCCTTTCTTAGCATTTTAACACAATTTTCTATAATGCAAAACACGATTTTGTGATTTTGCAGCATAGCGATTTTCAATTGCATGCCAGAGTAGAAATATTGTGTCTTTTCCAACAAAATATCCAAAAATAGAATGACAGAGTGTTCCTTTAAGCCATCCAACCAAAAATTGATCTTGAATATAACAATTTTCTTTCTCTTGGTCAAAAATTTTTATGTTTACAACAGTCGAACTTCTATTGTAACCAAAATTATTTTGTTCATCCTTAATCCAGTCTCAAAAGATGAAAACTCAATGAATTTATGACCTTTAAGTACAGGAAGCACCTGAGATTTCCAGATGAAGTAGTTTCCATCATCGAGCTTGAGCAAATTGCTTGGAAACGGTGAAATCATCAGGATCATACTCTGCTCCATAATTTCATCGTGCTCTGATACCATATGAGGATTCTTGAAGCTTAGATTAAAGAGACGAAGAAGAAAAATCTAGTAGTTTCCTTAAGAAGAAAGAGAAAACTTGAAAGAAAATGAGAGAATTTGAGAGAAAATTTTCGTCTGTATATTATTGTAAAGTTTGCTTACATAACAAGTTTTTCACACCTAAACAACTATTTATACATATGTTATAACTGTTTTTTACAAGTAACAAGAAACACGGGAACACAATGTAAAATAGCAAGTTGTTAAGCTGAGCTGGCATCCTTTTTAGTTAAGCTGAGCTGCTAAGGCTTACTGCTGACCTGTACATAGTATAGCTTCAATATGTAACAAAAAGAACTTTAAATATATAAATTTAATTAGTTAAGTGAAACAACAACAAAATAATAAGTTTTTTTTTTAGAGAAGAAAACATATAATAACAAAAATTGAAATTAAAGAGGAACATGATTCAATAGTTGTATGTCTAATTGATTAAGAGTTAAAAGATCACTTGCTCAACTGCGTATTTATAGCTGAAGACCTTCAAAACTTGATAAAAACAAAAATATTATTTTGAATCATGAATGCAAATTTTCTCCAATACCTAAATTAAGTTATTATTCCAAATCAAAACCTTTTTCTTTATTATTTGAATCAATTTAAAAAATAATCATGCATGATCAAAATCCTTCTTATTCTGAATATTATAAATCTAGCTTTATTTATGCCTATTCATTTAAGGAAAAAAATTATTTATTTTCAATATAAATAATTAGCCTTATTCATTTGCTCCATGAAATAATTATTATTCTAAAAGGATATTAGTTGTGTCTTTCAAATTCATTTTTCAGTTTCAAATTCATTTATACAAAATTCTCAATTATACCAATAACTTTTCTTGCATAAAGTTCACTATGTTGACAAATTTCTGATTCAAAAATTTGTGGTCTCACTCTCAAAAACTTTTAAAGCCTAAGTAACATTAGAGGTTTATAGATTATAAAAAATTAAAAAATATTGTACCCATCAGATTTTTCAAACATATATAATAGACCAAAAGCAACTCCATGCTTACTCTTCCCTTAACTTTTTCTTTGGTTCAAAGGTTCCACTCTCAACAATTAGGAAAATACAAGTCTGTTTCTTCGTTATTTAGATTGTTCCGATTGCTCTATAACTGAAAGTGGAATCTTTTCTGTTTTGAAACTATTATACAATTATTAATTAAGGATCCTGTCAGCAAAGATAGGTTGAATGAATTTCCTATTGTAGGATTTCATTTAAAAATAGAGCTTTCTGCTTTGCTTTATAAATGATAACAAAATTAACCGGAACCTTTTTACGAGTAAATTTAGCATTAGAACCTCCAAGAAAAAATACCACTACATCTTTATCGTTACAAATGCCCTATCTATATAATACATTATTTACGATGTAACCACTAAACTGTATTTCATTAGCCTTCAAAAAGTGGCCAAAACAACTATCCTCAAATGTTTTTTCTAAGCTATAGTTAGCTTGAACTTAATATTTGAGACAGCTTTCCAAAAGTTCACCTTACAATTCACTTTCATCCTAAAAATTTTCAAATCCCAAAACCTACGAAATAAATATTGATTGCTCTTCTATATCCATTTATCTAAAAAACAAATATAATTAATTAATTATAAGATATATTTAATTAGTAAACAAATTTAAGCTAAAGAAAGCATATTAAATAGGAACAAAATCTGAAAAAATTTCTACCAAAGGAAATGGTATTCCAATTGGAGGAAAATATTTACGCTATAAGAAATATTTATCCATTTATCAGAAATGATTTTTCAACTGAAATAAATGGTTTTCTGATAGGTGGAAATATTCCAGACTGGAGGAAAATCATGCTACTTTAAAAGGGAACAATAACCACTAAAATGATTAATTTAAGTAGTAAGGAATAAAAAATAAAAAATAAAAAGAAAAAAGAAAAGCCAATACAGATAAGGATATATATGGAATGGGAAACTCAAGGATTTTTGCTTGTAGATTACTTTGAATTCATGCAGCAGTACTCATAAAACAAATAGACTTCACATAGTAGCATTTAGAACATCAGTTTAATTTAACACAGTGAAAATAATTGCTTCATTGTGTATTCAGTTTTTTACTATCAGGTTACAATCTCCAATTTTCTGAAATAAATTGATGTAAAACAAAAAAAGCTCTGCCTTTAAGAAAGAGGAAACCAGTGTTGGTTAAAGAACTTTTTGTGCTCTCAGGTTATTGGTTAAAGAACCTTTTCTTTAAGAAAAGTTGGACACAAAAAAAGTAAGAAGGGCCATGGGACTTAATCATTCATTGATCAATGTGTATATATATATTGTGTCTCATTTTGTCTTGGCTTTTCTAATTTTGACTTTACCAACTTTGGAAGATCCAATGCCCTGTATATTATACATTGTATCTCTATATTATACAAAGACTTCTACAAAGAACTACATATCCCTCCATATTATACATTGTGTTTCAAAGTCAAAACTACAAGGAGATGGAAGAAAGATTACTTAAATGGCAAATGGGCGCACTTCAAATTTTAATCAAACCTCTTGATATTTCATTATCTGAATAATTAATGGCTAAGATTAATTAACATGTATATAAAAGAAAACATCGCACGTTAAGAGCTTGTTCAGCCTTTAACTAAAAAAACGTTTTTTTCTTTTTCTTTTTCTTTCTATTATAAAAAAGAAAAAACTATAAATAACTCTTCTCTTTAAAAATAAAAAATAAAAATAAAAAATATTGGTGAACAAGAACTAGATTCAATCAATATGCATGCATCATGTATTTACTTGATTATAATAATTAAATACAAAAGATGATGGTACAAAATCTACATCATTATGTACTTATTGGTAAGAACTAAAAGTTTCAAGAAATTTTGTGCCAAAAAACCACTTAACTTGAAATCGAAAATTCATTTCTAATAAAAGAAATGGAAATGGATTCAAAGTATGATCCACTTTTATTGTTGTTTTTTAGCAACCATATAAATATAAATAGACATAAACAACTAACTGACTCCTGGAGCAGCCTGTGGTTAGGATTTATGAAGTACTCTCTCCATAAAAGTTGTTGTCTTGGGAATTATGTGGTACTGAAACCCATATACATGCCTAATAAATATTATATATATTATAATATATATATATATATATTAAAATTTATACTGACATACCCTTTGTTTATTTGAGTATTACAAATTTTTGTTCCATTTCTAAATTTATATAAATCTCACTTTAAATTTCAATTTTATAACTATGTCACTTCTTAATTTTCACACAATGCTTGAAACTTCAACAAGGAAATTTTCATATATAACTAATTTTAACTAAAGTTGGCATATTCATATAAGGTCCCAGTTTGTCCTTTGTATGGAACCATGTTGACACCAATTTTTTTTTATATTTTATATTTATTATTTTTCTCCTTTTATACCGAAGTGTTATATAAATATATATATATATATATATATACACACACATAAAAATAGGCAAGACAATTTAACATAAGAATCTCAACTTTTTCACAAACTTATTCGACCAACAGTTTGTTGCTACCTTTATTAACTTTCTATATATGTTCCTTTCAATATGTCATCTTTCAGTCACCTAGCAAGCAGAACCACCCCTAAAATTTGTCATTCCACCCCCACTCCGTTTTCAAACACTATTTCCATAACGCACTATTTCCACACACATACATATACACATAACATAGAATGACCAAGTATATTATTTGCAATTGTCATATTCAGAACCCAAAACAATAGTACAAACACACACACACACACACACACACACACACACTCTCACACAAACAAATACGTACACTCATAATAGAGGGTGACCAAATATATGATTTGCAATTGTTGTATGCAGGACCCAAAACAAGAGTTTTGATATTACACATTGGAAGCAACTTAATCAGCCAAGAAACTTTGGCAGTGACCACAAAGCCTAAAGTTTGGATTATTATCGTAACTGGTTTCCTTTTCTTAGATTCAAAAAATTGTTCATTTCCACCACAATCATTGAAAGCCAGAATTATGCAATCCTTCCCTTCTTTGACCAAAGAAAAAACAGACACCCCAGCACCAAAAAAAAAAAAAAAAAAAAAAAAAAAATGCAGCAACAACAGTTCTTTCATCTTCAATCCTCTATAGAACTATGATTTTACATGATACATACATATATATATATATATATACACATTCACGTTTAACAGACAAATGGAATGAGAGCCTTGACATGTTGAGGGAAGGCTTCAAATTTGGAAAGGTACCATCCATCTCCTAGGGGCATAACTCCTAACCATCAAATAGAAAATTGTTCTTGCTGTGAATGAGAATCAAAGAGTGTTGGAGAAATAAATGACACCCCAATAAATACCATTATCTCAAACAGGTAGTGTGGGCATATAACAAGCCCAAAATTTGGCCTATTGTGTGAAAACAAAACTAAGCACAGACTAATTATATATAGAAGTAAACCCTAATAGAGAAATAGAGAAATAAATTTACCCAAAACTGGCAATGAAGTTCCATCTACTTCAGTGTTTTGAGAAACATTAAAACAAAAAAAATCTCTGAGTCCCACAAAGATGATTACTCAGAGTCCCAAAAACAAGCAAAAAACTTAATAAGAGAAAGCTACCTACATTGCAAAGCAATAAGCAATAGAGTGGTGAGGACGACGGTGGTGCGAGGACAATCGCAGTGCGAGATTGCCTCTGAGTGGGAGTGACGGTGAGGACGACGATGATATTGTGAAAAGGCTCTGGGTGGTTCTCAATTGAGCAACAAAGGCTCGTGATTGGACGACGATGGGTTAGCTTGTGAGAAGACTGTGTGAAAAGGATAAGCAGCAAAGACGAAGGAGAGAAGAACAACGAAGCAGAGATGAACGGCGAAAGGTCAGAAGCTTTAAGATTTGTTTTTTTTTTTTTTTTTTTAATTCCCATTTATCTCTATTTATATATACCCAAAAAAAAAAAAAAACCTTTTTGAGTAGGGTTATTTTATTATTTAAGAATATTTTGTTCCGAAAATGTAAAAAGATGGTTGGTGGTCAATAAAATAAATTTTTTTATTATTTATCAATTTTAATTTCTGAAATGGCTATTTGTCAAAAAAAACAAAAAAATCCCATCTACAATCCCACAAAGTCATCTGTGACTTTAAATAGACCCATATTAAACCATTCCTACTCTGCCTATTTCGACACCGATCACGCTCACACATTAGCACTCTACGTGTTCTGTGAGAAAAAAAAGTACTGGAAAAACAATAAAAATAAAAAATAAATAAAAAAAAGTGAGGTGTTAAAAAATTTAGTGATGAAAAATGAGAGGTCCTGGCTAAATGTAGTGTTAAAAAAAAATATCGGAAATGAAAAAAGGTTTTATGTGTTCTGTTTTTTGCTTCTTATACATTATGCTTAGATTAATGTCGAAAACATTTGAATTAAAAGAGGGTTTCCATTATCATTTTTGTTTTTGTTTCCTCTTTTGGAGATTTTATTAACATCTATGATGGGGTTTGTGACATAAATCATTCTTGTTTTTAAGAAGAAGTTGGTAAAGAAACTCTGTAGTTTTTTTTTTTTTTTTTGGGTAAAAACTCTGTAGACTTCATAGTTCATATATAAGAACTGCTGGCGGCCACTACAGAGGAAAAGTCAATGTTACCTCTCAAGAAGGAAATTAAGAGAGTCAGATATATAGTTTATTTGAATTTTTCCAAACTTGACCGAAAGCGGTATGATAGAATGAAAAAAATAAGGGAAAAGAAATAAAAGACCATTAAGGAGTATATTCAATTTAAAGTTTGAAAGATTTTAAAATTAAAAGTTTAGAAATATTTGATATTTAGATTTTAAAAGAGTTTATACAAATTTTATGATATTTAATTTAAATTTTAATAAATTTTATAAAAAGTTCATTAAATCATATGTGTATTCAATTAGAACTTTATATAATTATTTTAAAATTTAAAAATATTTAAAAAGTTATTATTTTTAAGAAATTTTGAAAAATAATGAATTTTAATAAATTTTAAAAAATTTTAAAAGTAAAATTGTAAAAAAATTATTAATATAAAATCCAACTTTATTTTAAAAATTTGTATAATTCTTATAAATTTTTTGTGAAGTCTGTGAAATTTTATAATAATGTTTCAAATCTTTTAAAATTTAAAATTTATTTTAAATCATTAAACTTTCGATTAAATACACAATCAAAAAAATGTTTGAAGTAAAAACAAGTCAAAAAAAAAAAAAATGTCAGGGGCGTCCTTAAAGTGTTTGGCAACAGAACCATTATTATGCATCCAAAATATAAGTTAATTGCCAAAATATAAGTTAATTGTTAACCTTAACAAGACAAAAACAGAACAAAAGTATACGAGTTAATTAAAGCAAATTTAACGGTAAATGATTAACATTCTCTATCTACCATCCAGTTTTGTCATAGACAATACATTTTGTGAACCGGATTCTTCGTTTCTTGATGTTGAGCTGTCATCGTTTGAGCTCCTTTCCGTGAAGAAACCAGGCTGCTCAGGTTGAGGCAATATTGTTCCTTCATTTTCCAACATGAAAATCACAGAAGACATTGTTGGTCTGTCTTGAGGAAATTTTTGCACACATAACAAACCCACTTGAATGCATCTCACCAGTTGACATTCAACACTTGAATCATTTAAGCTTGCATCCATTAGATCCAAGGCTCTCCCTTCATTCCAAAGCAACCATGCCTGTGACAATATTTGTTAGCTTGTCATTCCCTAAAAATTGCACCGGATATAACAGATAGAGTAAGCCAAACCAATCTTCTTTCCTTACATGTCCCAAAAGGTTGTGGTGGTGATCAGGATGGTTGAACCTTCTATTCTTTTTCCCACTCACAATCTCTAGCAAAAGCACACCAAAGCTAAACACATCCGATTTTACAGAGAATTTTCCATCAACTGCATACTCTGGAGACATATATCCACTGCATGAACAAAATGATTAGAAAGCTTCAATCTTTTAATATGTCATTACTCATTATTAATGGAAAAAATAAACTAACTTACTATGTTCCAATGATTCTCCTTGTTCGGGTTTCTTTTTCATCACCGCTAAACATCCTTGCTAAGCCAAAATCAGAGATCTTAGGATTCAAGTTGTTATCCAGTAAAATATTAGCAGCCTTAAGATCTCTATGAATAATTTGAAGTTTAGAATCACGATGTAGGTAGAGAAGACCTCTTGCAATCCCCATAATGATATCAAACTGCTGTTTCCAACACAAGATAGTACTTCTTTTATTATCTGCACATCATTTGCACCACTCGTTATACTTCGGATAGCCAGATTAGTTCTAAGTATATTCACATCTGGCAGTATTTATGAAATAATCAAAATGGTTCTGCAATAGTGAACTAAATATGTAAAGGCAAACAGGTTCTAACCAAAGATGAAATGATCCAAGCTTTTGTTCGGCATATACTCATAGATTAACATCAGTTCTTCTCTTTGAATGCAACAACCTAGAAGTGCAACGAGATTCCTATGTTGAAGCTTTGCGATTAAGTCTACTTCATTCTTAAACTCTTTGAGACCCTGAACAGAATACTTGGAAAGTCTCTTGACAGCTATTTCTTGTCCTGTTGAGAGGTTCCCCTGCATATTGCCATTAAAAAACATCAAAAAGTATGAAGCTAGTTTTATCCATACTTTCATACACTGAGATGCATATGGATAACTATATTGTTCAATATATAATAAGAAACAAATACCTTGAAAACAGACCCAAAGCCTCCAGATCCAATCATATGTTCAGGAGAGAAATTTTTTGTAGCAGAAGAAATTGTAGCCAAATCAAATAATGGTAATTTTATATCTACTTTCTTGTATCCCAAGCCTGTTACATTATATAATGATTTTCAGCAAATTCATCAATAGGTCTTTTTCTTTATTTTTTGGTAAATTCTTCAATAGGTCCTTACAAACACATTATGCGCACAAACTAATAAAGTTAAGAAAATGGAGTCAAGGGGAACAATTTTCTTACCTCTTTTCTTGTTTCTTGCTTTCCAAATTATGCAGCAGACAACGAGGAAAAAGATGCAAACAGCCAGAATTGAAACCGGAATAATGGTCTTTAGTCTTTTCTTTATGTTTTCATCGTGAATAGATTCTAGAAAAAAGATAAGACAATACCAAAAGATCAGATAATGCAAATATTGCCTATACTACTTATGTTTAGCCTTTGTACAAGGAATTTATTTTCTCTTTTACCCTATACTACTTATGTTTAGCCTTTGTACATGGAATTTATATTCTCTTTCACAGTTCTGTTTCCCAAATAACTTATCTTATATGAGAGGCAGAAGCAGAAAGGACCTGAAAGCATAAGTTGTTTACAATAATTTATATTTTCTTATATGAGAGACAGAAGCAGAAAGGACCTGAAAGCATAAGTTGTTTACAATAATTTATATTTTCTTGGTATATTCTTATAATTTTTTAACATCTTCTAGACAAGGAAAAATAAAATCCTTTTATTGCTGTAAACAAAATCTCAATGACTTTCCCTTTGCAGTGAAATTATAAGCACTTACTCATTGCGGAAGCAGACAGCCGTATATATACATCCTGCTTACGTCGTTGTACTCTCAACTCACGAACATCAACAAGGTCACCAAACCACAACAAGCAGCCACTGCCTCTATCTCTGATATCAGAATTAGCATAAGCTGTACAAGAACAGTTCTTCAAGCACATCTCTTTGCACTCATGGAGGCTCATGCTCTTGTTCAACCAAAACTCCAACAGGTCAGGCAATTTCACCCCCACAAGCTTTATAAACCCTTCACCCCTCCGGCAATCTAAAGGCATCTTCCTCGTGCATCCATTAGACCAATTCAGAAATTCCCATTCATTCTGAGACCTTGGCACGAACCCTTCCAAGCACTCGCATATCGGACTTCTATTAATTTTGCAAATACCATTTGGACCACAGTATCCATAATTGTCACATGGTTCGTATGGTAGTGTGAACATGATGTCCCATGTGTTGCTTCCATTTTCCAATACAAGACGTTCATAGGAACCAGAAGGATTCAATGTTAGGCGTGTGATGGCTGTGTTAACTTTTTGCTTGAAGCCAAAATATGACTCGTTCTCATTTAATACAAAATCTGCTTCATAAACAGGGTTACTCATCACAACAATACCGCGAAATTCAACTCCATTCCATAGACCAGACCGAATCTTTCTGGTTGATCCCTCGGCAATTACAAGTTGTGGCATCCCAGTGATGTTCAACCGGTAAGTGAAGTCTCCAATTGACGGATCATCAGCGCTTTTCCATGATGTTATATATCGTTCACGACCACTTTTGAAATCCCATCCGACCTTCATGTGTGCTAAAAAATTGTCTGATGGATAATCGAAGCTCTGCCATGCATATATCTTGGAGCTGAGGCTGTCTCTGTTTCCAACTACAAAATTCCCTGACTCCAAAAGCTGAGCAACTGGGTTGTTTCCTGTTTCCATTGATGATGTATTTGAGGACCAAATGATGCCCCTGGTTCGATTGAGAAGACGAAGACTTCCATGGCTGGTAATGATCAATGAGCCATTTGAATCATGAAGTGGGTTATTTCTGTTTGCAACCCAGACAACGACATCAGGGGTAATCTTGTACCATATTCCTATGTACCTGTTCTTGGAGCTGCCAGGGGAGAAGAAGCCAAGCTCAAAGCTTCGGCCTGAAGAAACTAAAGTCATGCCGTCGGTGAGGGACTGTGTTGGAGTTATGTTGTCTGCTGCTCTACAGAGTAACAACAAGGTCGGGAGAGAGATCACCGAAGCATACAAAATGGTGAAGAAATTATAGGTTCCCATTTGGAATTTTTTTTAATAAAAAACAGATAAAAAGCTGCAGTAGCAGTATTTTGAATGAATATTATATAAAAATTATTCCCCCCAAAAAAAAAGGGAAAAAAAAAAGCACTTATTGGCACGGGTCTTCGCCCCCGTACATAGAAGTTGTATGTTCATTCTTCTTTTTCTGCTTCTTCTTCCTTTTTTTTTTTTTTTTTTGGGCACATTCACTTTGCGATTGAGTACTGTAAATTGAATCTATAAGTTAACACGCTCGAGAATAGTCAACGGCCAAGAAGGATGATTGGGAGAAATGTTTTGGTACACGATGTGTACTGACTTTGAATTTTAACCTGTTACATATTGACTAAGCTATATAATGCCACCATTACCACAAAAAAAAAAAAAAAAAAAAAAAAAAAAAAAAGTTATACATTGCGATTTGCATCATTAATTATATGTCCCGTTAAAGTCTGCATCATTTATTTTACCTCCAAAAGATCCATCCAGATCCATAGACGTGTGGATAGGATAGATCACCGATGTCTTTATTTTCTCAGTGCATTTTGTTTTACATCTTATTCATTTATGTATAACTTTGATTGAAAACCATCTGTGTTGACTGCATCTTGTACCGTGGATGCTTGAACCATGTCCATTTTATTTCATTTTCTCCTCTTTTTTTTTTTTTTTTTCTTCTTCTTTGGACTCTTCTCTTTCTACCTTAGCGCTCAAAGTATAAACAGAAGCATCAGTTTTCTCTCTCAATTAAATTAACTTGATTGCTCTTTTTAATTTTTAATTTTTTCTATTGCATAATTAAACCAGCATAAATATAACAAAACCACATGATTGAGAAGAACTTGCTGGAGTGGACAGCGGATAGATGGATGTGCTGGTGTGCATAGCCACCGGATAGAAGAAAAACAAAAAAATAGATGCATAATTGGAAATTAACGGTGTTAGTCTTTTAATATGATGCATAGTATTTTTTTTATTTATTTATATATATTTTTTTAAATGTGATTCGTCGTTAATGTTACATGGGAACTACATGAGTAGTTATGTGTACCAAATCAGCTGGTAAACAATTTGTACTCAAAAATTCCTATGTCCCTTACATTGATGTTCTACGGCTCATTAAGTAGGCATGATCATACTGTATTAATTTTATATGTATGGATGTGTGCTTGGTTAAGAAAAAAATTATAATAATTATTACATTCAAATCGAATCGGATTAATTGATTATATTATTTTTAATAAGTAAAGATTATATTATTAATATTTTGTTATTAATTTTATAATTTTAGTTGATATTATTTGGTATTATTATAAAAATTAAACAATTTAAATGTTCTTTTTAATGTGTGCGAGAGTGCAATTTAAATTTGAATTAGAGAAATTTTAAAAATATATGATAATGAAATAATAAAAGTTATGCAAAATAAATTTGATAAAAATCAGGTGATTATATTAATTTGCATAGAACAAACAAATTAAAGATTTTTAGATTTCTTGTTAAAAAAAGATTTTAAATATAAATTTTTAAATGCCTTGTAACAATAAGAACTTTAAATATTAATTTAATTAACTAAGTGAACAACAAAAAATAATAATATGTTTTTTAGAGAATAAAAACATATTATAACAAAATTGAAATTAAAGAGAAACATTGTTTCAATAATTGTATGTTTAATTGATTAAGAGTTAAAAGATCACTTGCTCAACTACCTATTTATAGTTAAAGACCTTCAAAATTTGATAAAGACAAAAATATTATTTTGAATCATGAATGCAAATTTTCTCCAATACCTAAATTAAGTCATTATTCCAAATCAAAGCTTTTTTCTTTTATTATTTGAATCAATTTAAAAAATGATCATGCATTATCACAATCCTTCTCAATCTGAATATTATAAATCTAGCTTTATTTATGCTTATTCATTTAAGGAAAAAAAATTATTTATTTTCAATATAAATAATTAACCTTATTCAAGATTCATTTGCTCAATGAAATAATTATTATTCCAAAAGGATATTATTTGTGTCTTTCAAATTCATTTATTATGTTCCAAAAGATAAAAGTAGTTTTATTCAGGCTCTTTTAATTCCACAATCAATTCTCAAATTTATTATTATTATATTAAAATCGTAATTTGGATGTTTAGGAGAAAAAAAACATAATTTAGGTGTTTTATGCCAACATGCCTTAAATAATTGGCTAATGTTTTTATTCCATATTTAGAAACTTAAATGAAATTAAAAATAGCCTAATTACCATTTATAATATTAATTGTAAATAGATGATATTTAATTAATATTTATAAAGTAATTGAAAATTTTTTAATTTATTACTTGGAATGTGTTTATTCAAAATTTATTATCCTAATTTTTACTTGATTAAAAATTCATTTTTAAAGCTCTGGGATTAATAATATTCTTTTTATGGGCGAAAATTTTCAAATTTGAAATTTTAATATCTCAGTATCATAATTGATAGTTCAATATGATCTTTTTTTAATTGCTTATATTAATTACTTATTTGAATAGTTTTATATTGGAATTGTCCTTTTTAAATTATTGGAATATTTAATATTGGCAAATAATATCCATGAATAATTTATTTGAGTGAAATTTTAAATTTTGAAGTTTAAAGAGTCTTATATTGAAATTTTAAAATTTTAAATTAATGTGTATTCAATATGGACAATTAATTTAATAATTTATGAACATAAAAAAATTATATAGATCAACACTTTTATATTTTAAATTTTAAAATTTTAAATTAATAATTAACTAATTTGTGTATATGTAATGTCAATAACGTATATAAGATAATAATTTATTTGGTGAATTGTATAATATAATTCTCTTTGTCTATTAAAGGATTGTATTTATGTAGTTTTTCCATAATTTATTAATATTTTATTTTCTTATATGAAAAATATTTTTCATAATTTATTATCATATTTTTTGCTTGTAAGAAAATATATTTTTAAAGTAATAAAATATCAATATATATATCACTTAATTAATATTTAGAAAGTAATTGTATATAATATTGGACAAATATATCTAAACAAATAAATTAATTAATATTATATAATGTTTTTCTTTTAGAAGAAAACTATGTAAATCTAGTAATGACATGATGAAATTTTTTTATTGACTATCTAACTTTTATATATAATATAGATATTAAATTATGTTATAAAGTATTTTACAATGCTGGATGTTGAAACGTACTGAACAACAAATTTTTTAAAAAAATTAATTTTAATTAATAAAAAAATAAATTTTAATTTTTATTATTAGGCATATAGTTTTTTTAAATAATAGCGTTACTCAAAATAGATCAAACTCATTTTTTTTTTATCATTATTCATGTAATACTTTTGTAACTATATCATCCATAATATATTAAATTGAGTTGGTTATTATTTATTATAATAATTCCATTAAAAATAATTAGGAAGTTTAAAATTAAAATCAATAATTTTTTAATTTATAAAAATATTTATATTTTGAAAATGTTTTATGCATCAATAGATTAAAAAAAAAATTATAAATAAAACAGCTTTGAAAAATATTTTCTTAAAAAAGATTTTATTTGATAAAGCCCAAAAAAAACAAAAACAAACTATAAAATAAGAGAAAGACAAAAATAATAATAAATATAAAAAATCACCTGAATAGCTTTATAGGGGTAAAAAGGGCTGAATAGAAGGTTTTAAATGCGGGGCCCTACACAGATTTGATCTGCTTCTTGTTGCATGCTTTTTGAACCAAGCATTGCGTAGCATTAAATTGGTTATATATATATATATATATATACATATATGTAGAGAGTGACTATGCTCCGAACATCCGGATGGGAGGAAAAAAAGGATGAAAAATATGCTGCAAATGTTTACCGTTGGATATCACTAAATTACAATGGACAGTCACAATTAGAGCTTGTTTTTCCCTCCCATTCATTCTCCTTCATCTCCCACCCCTTTCCATCCAACACCACCTCTGTTTCGGTCAAAATTAGAAAAAACATTTCCCTCCCATTTCCTTCATCTCCCACCCCATTCAACACCACCTGCCACCATCTTCTCTCCCATTTTTGGCAGCCATCACCCACTATGATTAAAACAGCCATTAGCCACCAGCCACTGTGATACAAATTGTACTTGTAAAAAAAAAAAAAAAAATTTCCTTCCCATTTCCTTCATCTTCCACCTCTTTTCCACTCAACACCACCTGTTAGTTCATTCAAAAATAGAAAAAAAAATTTGCCTCCCATTTCCTTCCTCTCCCACCCCTCTTCCACATCATTCAACACCATCTGCCACTCTCTTCTCTCCTATTTTCAACAGCCATCACCCACTGTGAGCCCAACTACCCACATTGCCAAGAAATTTTGCCTTCCATTTCCTTCCTCTCCCACCCCTTTTCCACCCCATTCAACACCAATTGCCATCGCCTTCTCTCCCATTTTTGGCAACCAACAGCCCCTGTGAGCCCATACATACCACATTGCCATCCCGGCTATAGATAAAAAAAAAAAAAAGTTTAAACAGGGACACAGTGGAGAAGTGGAAATATCCAACATAGGAGATGAATGGAATAGAGGAAGCTTCGATGTTGGGAAACAAAGGTATTCGTTGCCAAAAAAATTCGCAAAGTGAAATTTCTTTAATTATATGACTGGGTCTCATAAGTCACTTTAGGTGTGTCGAGTAGTTTGGTTTAATTTTACTGCTTCCAAGTTTGCTGTTGGCTGAGTAGTTTGGTATATAAGTCACTTTAGGTGTGTCAAGTAGTTTGGTATAGAAGAAATAATTTATTGAGCTGAACTTAGCTAGATACAAGAAATGGCTTATTGATATCATTCATTGATCAATACTAAACTGTATGCTTTCTGGAAAAGTAATGTGGAATTCTATGCTTTCTAGCTATGTAATTGAAATTATCAACTATACATACAAACATATGCCATGCTTGGCAATTTGGAATTCTATGCAAACTGATAGATATTGGACACTAATGCTATGTTGTTATATTGATCTGTTGTTATGTTGTTATACAAATTTATATTATTTATATACTGCTGGTTGTTGTTTTGATAATTATGTTATTTTGATATTAGATGGCAATATGAATGATTTAGAGTTAGAAGCAAATGATCATCATATAGGAGTTGAAGAAATAACACTGCTGTCATGTTCAAATTCCATTGATAATGTTTATATTCCCTAAGTGTCAGAAGATCGCAAACCAAAGGTTGGAAAAGAGTTTGGATCGATAGATGAGGTTCATGAGTTTTACAATAAATATTCAAAAGGGACGGGGTTTGGTGTTCGTACTAATTCTAGTAAAAGATGTAAGGATACTAATGAATTTGTTAGGAAAAAATTTGTGTGCTATAAAGAAGAAATGTCTTCTACTAAAGCCGATGAGAAAAAAAAGTTGTCGGGGGATGACAAAAGAAAGTTGTAAGGCAAAGCTTGCTGTGGTGAGATCAAAATTCGGGAAATATGTTTTCAATATATTTGTTGAAAGACATAGTCATGTATTATCAACCCCTAAGAAAGTACATTTATTGAGGTCAGATCTTAATGTGTCTGAAGCAAAAAAATTGCTAACTCAGCAATTTTCAGCAGCAAATGTACCAACCCACCAGCAAATAAATATTCTAGAATTTCAAGTTGGTGGTATAGAAAATATCAGGTGTACAAAGAAAGATATCTACAACCATGAAACCAAGTTGTGTAATAAAATGTGAGGACAAGATGCAGAATTGTTAAAGGAATATTTCCTAATAGAGCAAGAAAAGGATCCATCATTTGTTTTTGAAATTTATGTAGATGACAAATGTAAACTAAAGCAGTATTTTTGGGCTGATTCAGCTTCTAGAAGAGCTTATGGATGTTATGGTGATGTAATTGTATTTGATACAACCTACAACACTAATCAATATGGCATGATATTTGCACCATTGGTTGGGGTTAACAATCATGGTCAAACAATCCTATTTGCATGTGCATTCTTAAGTGATGAAAGAACCGAATCTTTTATTTGGTTATTCGAGCTCTTGAAGAAGACCATGCCTACTAATAGTCCAAAGATGGTTATCACCGCTCAAGATCCTACACTGACAAAGGCTATGGCTCATAGCCTACCAAATACGTTTCATAGGTATTGTAGTTGGGATATACTTGAGAAGTTCTCTATACAGATAGATGCAACCACTTATAAAGATTTTTACAAGGACTTCCAAAATGCATATGGGAATCAGAATATCCAAAAGAGTTTGAAAGAAGGTGGGTGAGTATCATTGACGTGGAAAACTTATGTGAGAATAATTGGTTAAAATTGATATTTGATATACGTTCAAGATGGGTGCCTGCATATGTTAATCATATATTCTCAGCCGGAATGTCAAGTAGTCAACATGCAGAAAGCTTTCATGCATTTTTCAAGAAGTATGTTTCGAAGAAAAACTTTATGATGGATTTTATACTTCGATTTAATAGGGCACTTGCACATCAACGTCATGAAGAGTTAAGTGCCGATCATGTCGATGTTAATGAGAAGCCTTTTTTAAAAAAACCACCATTGGAAATGGAAAAATAGATGGCTGAAATTTACACATGCAAGATTTTTTACAAGTTCCAAGATGAGTTGTGGCATAGCTTAGAAACAATCGTACAATTTATGCATGAAAATGACACTTATAAACTGTATAAGGTCTATAGTAGTCTAACTGAAGGGGTCCCAATAGTACGAAAAATTGCTTATGATAAAGGTTTGGACTTTGCATATTGTAGTTGTAAAAAGTTTGAGAGTCAAGGAATTGCATGTAGACATGTTTTGGCATATTTGTGATTCTTTGGTAGTATTCCATTGTCAAATCAATATATAATGAAAAGGTGGACAAAAGTTGCAAAATCTCAAGTAGTAGTTGATAAGCATGATGTTGAGATAAATGGAAAAGGTAGTTCAATGTTTACGTGGCGAACTAAACTATTCCAACTTGCTGCAGAAGTTATTGATGAAGCCATAACAAATAAAGATGCAAGTGTAATTGTGAAGGATGATCTTGAAACTCTTCGTGATAAGATTAAATCCATAGTTCGTAGCACAAAGAGTGGAGGCATTTCTGAAAAAGGTAGTAACATACATGAGACAGCATTGAACGACCCATCTCAAGTGAGGGCAAAGGGATGTGGAAGAAGATTAAAGGGGGGAAAAGAGAAGGCAACAAGTGCTGCAAAGTATATGGGTTGACGTTGCAATGGATGTGGAAAAATTGGTCAATCGCACGACAAAAGAAACTGCCTAGCCCTTAACAATCGGTAAAAAAAGTATACATTGATTTGATAATAAGAAACTGTCTAGTCATTATTTTTATGGAATTATAATGATGTGTTAAAATACAAACTATTTTGTATTTTTATGTAGGTCCTCACAAATTGAGGACAATCCTCGAAAAGCCTCGGAATTTGAATATGAAGCTGATAGTTTTAATTCTGGAGGTATGAAACTAACTTAATCATGTCTTCACGGTTGATACATTGTCAAAAGAGTTTTCATATAGTATTCAACATTTTTTTGAACTGACAACTTGCTTTTGAAAGCAAGTCAGCTAAAATTTGCTTTGTTGTGGCAGGTTTGCATTTGTTTCATGAGGGATGACCCTTTGTTAGCTTTTTAGGTTTGCATTACATTCCTTTAGCCTTTTACCAGAGGATATTGGAGGAGTTGAGCATTCAGATCATGGTTGTTGAAAGCTATACTTTAACCTGAAGCCGATGCATTGTACCTTGAGATATCATATTATTTGATCATATTGAAAGCATTGTCTTTGAAGTTTTCACTTTTTGATTTAGAATAAATAAATGAAGTTAAAAATATGTAGAAACTATTTTTTTCCCTTTTGTATTATTTGTTTTGGTTGCAAATTGGAATTCCACTTCGTGTTGTCGACGAGTAACTCATCAAGCCACTGGCTCAATATGTCTGGTTTTTGGTTTCTGGCACTTTCATTTTAATAGATAAATTGAATATTTGGTTTTTGGCACTTTCATTTTCATTTTCATGTATTGAGGCTCCTATTCTGGCACATTTTAAAACATAAGAAACACAAAGATAGCATATACTTCAGGCTGGGAATGGATAATCAAATTTGAATAGAAAAACCACTCAGTCATTCTGTTTTCATTGTGCATTTAGCATAGGATTTGAAAGTGAAATTGTATCTCACTTGCTGCATTCTGATAATTTTATACTAAAACTAGTTTATCATTTCTGTCAATAAACTACTGGCCAGATTCTAATATAGTTTCATGTTTTTTTATTCATGGATGCTCATGAGCAATTGATTTGCCAGAAGTATTAATTTCATTTGATTTAATCTTGTTTGTAGCCTGATATTGATGCAAAAATTACTGGGATGCTTTTGGAGATAGACAACTTCGAATTGCTGCATTTATTGGAGTCACCGGAGTACCTGGCCAATATGCACTTCATCCAAGTTACCTGTCTGCGGAGGTTGCAGTCAATTGAAAAGAGCAATTCTAATCATGTTGGAAATAATATTTTTTTGAGGGTTAGAGATTTTATTGTTCAGTTTGCTTTGGAGAGCAAATTTTTTCATATACATCGATGAATCTTCTCTGTATCTGGTACTTAGTTTTTTTAGTTTTATAGCATAGTATGTTTCATTTCTGAAGAACATTTTATGTCTGCTTGATATAGAGACAAAAAAACTTTGGTTGTAATTGTCATTTCAGCAATACTAGCAATTGTAAGGATGTTTTTAGAAACTTTTTTTTTCTTTTGGGTAAAGATTTTTAGAACCAATTGCATATGGTGCTTTTCTGCCTTCATGGCTTTTCTTACAGGAGTCTTTGCCATTAACAGGGTGAATTGTTAGAAAAGTTAAACCTTGAATGAATGTAATAAAGGATCTTCATTAAAAAATAATAAAATAAAATACAATAAAATCCATGGCTATAGAAGAATATCAACAAGTAGCCAGTGTTGAATAATTTTAGTTCACAGCTGCAAATGAATACTTAAAAAAAAGTTACAAACTCTGTTGATATAAGGGCACAAATCAATTGACCATGTAGCTATAGAGTAATAAATCAAATGGCCTAGGGTTGCAAACAAACTAATAGGAACTGCTACATAACCAAATTGATATATCTGCAGTATCCTTCAAAGTGTTGGCTTCATAGGCTCCTTGTTGAAGCAAATAATTAATGGTTGACAAACCTCCTTTGCAACTGGCTAGGATAAGTTAAAAGGAATTGGACCGCCACCAATGGACTGCCACCACCACTTAATAGAGGATTAAAAATTGAGGTTGTAAAGGTCACAGACTGCTGATCAAGATGTGGCTTGAGCTTGAGCAAAATAAGACTAAGAACCAAAAAAACAGCACGAATTAGAAGCTGGAACACAATTGTAAAGGACGATGAAGATACTGGAGGAAGCTTGAAGGAAATCTCAGTTCCAACCTGGACAGATAAATTAAACCCAAAAGTAAGCTATGAAACTTTATCTCTAGCAACATATGATAAGCATAAGAGTCAAAAAAATTATACAGTTTATCCATCATGTTCGCACAGCCACAGAACTCTACTTCTAATGATACTATTTAAACATAAAAAAAAACTGCTACCCAAACTACCACCCTTATCTAAATATTTATCCCGTACAACAAGGCTAAGATAAATAAATATATCACATCACAAACAAATCATATGAAACAGCAATTCAAATCACGTTTTTCAATTGAAAAAAATAGCAATTGAAAAGAAGTCATACCTTTCTGTTTGGTTCCTATGCTTTTTCCAAATGAATGTCATCAAGTTAAGGGCTCTTTCCTCATTGCAAACAGCTGCAAAGTAGGTCAAGCCCCTCTTACCAAGTAGCACATATGTATGAGATAGAGTTTAAGTGAGAAAAGAGCACACTACCACATGCAAGTATTGAGGAAGGTAATTAAAAATAAAATGTTGCACTGACAAAGTAGAAGTTTACCATCCAATTCCAACAAAACAAGTCATAAAGTATTAACTGGGATAAATAATAAACAGCCCCATATATGGTTACTAGCCAAATATTTTAAACAAAATAAATAATAAAATTACAAGAACTATAACAATCTTAAGTTCGTTTTGATTACACCTCTTAGTGCTATTTTAAACTACTTCAAGAGTACAATTTTATTTTTCCAACCTGCAAAGATAAACGATGAACTTCACCGATAAGTACATCCATTTTGTCAACTTTAGCTTCTCCTTCTTTTACCCAAATGAATTTACCACATCATTTTTCCTCTGACAATTAAACATATATAATTAAATTATTTAATAGGTGAAAACAAATGAAAATTCTAAAAATTTACAATTATGTACGACCTATTCTCCATCTAAGCATTTCCAAAATTGATAATTTGGATTCTTATCTGTCCTTAAAGTTTTTAAATGCATATATTATCCACAAGAGCAAACCCATATTGGTTGTACCTCATTAGTACTTGATAAAATTCGTACACAATTAATCTCCACTTGTGAGTTCTAAAGAAGACAATACAAGATTAAATAATCTATTAAATTTTACACAATGCAAGAAAATGCAACAAGAACAACAACCTTTCTACTGAAATATTTCTACTTTAACAACTAGGAAATTAAGCTCTTCCATTTTATTTGTCAGTTCCCTTTTTTGGTAATTAACTTTGGTTAATTTGTAAGTGAATAATAAATGGCCAAGGCTCCAGTTTGGCACTAATTAAGAGTGTTCTTTTCATAATGACACTAATATTGATTAAGAGTGGTGCAATTGATACTTCATTGTCCGTGGCTTGAACTTTGAACTTTACAGTATACCATGTGGTTTTTTTAATAGCCAAATTCTAACAATTCATGGTAATACACGAATAAATAGCATAGCAAACACCTATAACGCAGAAATATTAACCTTTAAATCAAAGCCCCAAGGAAATGTACCATTTAATCTCTATTTGAGATCAGAATTGCATCAGATAGAATCAAAATGTTCATGACATTTTCATCCAAAATGCAACCTATACCAAGGACTTGATCTAACCAGTAAATAAATTAGGCTTCCCAGTCATCAAGGTCCTCATGCCATAGTACAAAAACAATAAATTTTAAACAAATACAAAACTTCTCTTCCAAAACCACACCATCACAAACCCTAAATATATAAACTATATATATACATAAACAAAAAAATTCCAAAAAAAAAATTGAAACAAATCAAATAAGGCAAGATCAAACCCTAGCTCGTCCGGATTTGGGAACTTCAATGATCTCTGAGCGTTGGCCTGGGCCGTGGATCCTTTTTGCTCGTCGGTATGTATGGGCTCACAGGGGCTGATGATTGCCGAAAATGGGAGAAAAGACGATGGCAACTGGTGTTGAATTGGGTGGAAGAGGAAGGAAATGGAAGGCAAAATTTCTTGGTAATGTGGGCGGTTGGGCTTACAGTGGGTGATGGCTACTGAAAATGGGAGAGAAGAGAGTGGCAGATGGTGTTGAATGGGTGGAAGAGGGGTGGGAGAGGAAGGAAATGGGAGGCAAATTTTTTTTTTCTATTTTTTACTGAAATAACAGGTGGTTTTGGGTGGAAGAGGGGTGGGAGATGAAGGAAATGGGAGGGAAATTCGTTTTTCTAATTTTCACCGAAACAGAGGTGGTGTTGGGTGGAAAGGGGTGGAAGAGGGGTGGGAGATGAAAGAAATGGGAGGGAAATTTTTTTTCTAATTTTGACTAGAACAAATATGGTGTTGGGTGGAAAGGGGTGGGAGAGGAAGGAGAATGAATGGGAGGAAAAACAAGCTCTAATCATGATTTTCCATTGTAATTTATTGATATCCAATGGTAAACATTTACAGCATGTTTTTCACCTGTTTTTTCCTCCCACCCAGACATCCGGAGCATAGTCACTCTCTATATTTTTATATACAGATTTGATAAAGGAAAAAAAAAACTACAAAATAAGAGAAAGACAAAAATAATAATAAATATAAAAAATCACCCGAATAGCTTTATAAGGGTAAAAAGAGCGGCGCAGTGGGTTTTAAATGGGGGGACCTACACAGATTTGATCTGCTTCTTGTTGAATGATTTTTGAACCAAGCATAGTGTAGCATTAAATTGGTTATATATATATATATATATGCAGATTTGATATAGTAAGGACACAACGAGGACATTATAGTAAGGATATTTTACATTGCAGCCATGTTAATTAAAATATGTACACATTATTAATAATTAGTTTAAAAGAATAATGATCTATTTAACCACGTACAATTAAAACACACTTGGTCAGTAACAACAACCAAAAAAAAAAAAAAACACTGGCAAAGCTTGTGATAGTCCAACTCTTTGTGGCCTTGACAGTTGCTTCCTTGACAGTTGCTTCAGTGAGTGACTGCTAGTATCTTCTTCTACCCACTATTGGCATCTTCTTCCAATATATGGCTGCTAATTCTAGTTTAGATTTTTCTATTTATTATAATCATTGTTGATTTTTTAATTTAGGATTTAGGGAATATAGATCGTTGTTGGTTTTGATATAATCATTGTGATATACATCATTACTACAATCATTGTTTTATATGGTTTTTGATCATTGTTGGTTATGATAATGATGTATACCACAATGATCATTACTGGTTATTTAATCATTGCCGGTTTAGGGAATATAATCATTGTGATATAGTAATATAGCTCGTTCTTCCAATATATGGCTATTGGTATTACTATAAAACTTTTAACTTGTAAACTATCAAATTTTTGCATTAATAATGTTCTAATAAAAATAAATATATTGTTATTAAATATGTCAACCGAAAATTACAAAATCAAAAAATGGCAAAATTGCTTCTTCTTCTTTTTGGGTTTTTTTTTTTCCCCTAAAATATAAAAGGGCAGTTGGTATAAATCATAATCAGTTTCCAGCCTCTAGAACCCAATCTTCATTCTTCAACTTCATATGCAACAAAGAGACTCATACAAAATGATTAACCAACCACTTATCTATGTTTACATAATAACAAAATTTAATTATATGAATACTATAAAATAGATGAAAATAGGTGACGTTTATAAGAAAAAATGTGTCGCTTAATATTTGATATGATAAAAATGGGAAAATCGCTTAAACTTGCAAAAAAACAATATAACTGAGGTTGTTGTTCAATTATTTAATTTTTCATATACAGTTTATTTTCTTTTAATTAAACTTGAAAATCTGTTAAATTGTATTTTTTTTTTTAAAAATAAAAGGAATAGAAGACGCAACTACTTCATGTCGCCTGTTCCCTTTTTTTTTCTTTTCCTTTTTTTTTTTTTGTTTTTTTGAACAATGAGATTTTTTTTTTAAAATTCAAATAACCAGTGAAAATATTTAAACAATATAACCGAGGTTGTTGCTCAATTATTTAATTTTTCATGTACAGTTTATTTTCTGTTAATTAAACTTGCAAATCTCTTGTATTTTTTTTTCAAGATAAAGAGAACAGGCGATGCAACGACTTCATTCTGCATCGCCTGTTCCCTTTTAGATGCACTGTTCCCTTATTTATTTATTTATTTATTTTTTTAAATTAATGTGATTTTTTTTCAACTTCAAATAACCAGTGGAAATATGAATAAGGTGGTTTTTTGTTTTTGTTTTATTTATTGTTTTTTTTAAGATAAAGGGAACAGGTGATGTAATTGCTTCATTCCGCATCACCTGTTCCCTTTTTTTTTTTTAAATCAATCTGATTTTCTTTTAACATCAAATAAACAGTAAAAATATTTACGCAATATAATTGAGATGGTTTTTTGTTTTTTGTTTTTTTTTTAAACATAAAGGTAACAGGTGATGCTACTACTTCATTCCGAGTCGTCTGTTCCTTTGTTTTTTTTTTTTTTTGTTTAATTAATCGGATTTTCTTTCAACTTCAAATAACTAGTGAAAATATTTAAGCAATATAACTGATGTGGTTTTTTGTTTTTTTATATAAAGGGAACAGGCGACGCAACTGCTCCATTACGCGTCACCTGTTCCCTTTTTTTTTCTTTTCCTAATCAATGTGATTGTTTTCAACTTCAAATAACCAGGCAACACATTTGTAAACAAATGTGTCGCCTTTTCTTTTTTTCTTTTTTCTTTTTTTTTTGTTTCCACATGTACAAACCCATCCCCTTTTCTTTTTTTTTCTTTTTTTTTTTTTTTGATTTTTTTGTTTACATGTGTACAAACTCATAAAAAAAAAAAAAATCAGATAAGGTCATGTCAAGAATTGAATCCAGAACCTTTTACACTCTCAAGGAATCACCACACCACCGGACCGAATGACTTGGCTATAAAAATACAACATGAAATAACTAATAAAGTTTTAGGAGACTCGTTGTTTTAACAAAGAGTCGCCAAATAAAGGAAAAGGCGACCCATTGCTCAACAAATGCATCTCCTTTTCTTAATTTTTTTTCAAATTTTTTTATTTTTTTATTTACACGTGTACAAACCCATAAAAAAATAAAAGCAGATAGGGTCATGCCAAGAATTGAACCTAGAAGAAATCACCAAACTATCAGACCAAATGACTTGAATGTAATAATACAATAAAAAATAACTAATAAAGTTTTAGGTGACACATTGTTTTAAAAAAAGAGTCGCCAAATAAAGGAAAAGGTGACCCATTGCTCAACAAATACGTCGCCTTTTTTTTTCTTTTTTTTCAATTTTTTTATTTTTTTTATTTATACGTGTACAAACCCATAAAAAAAATAAAATCAGATGGGACCATACTAAAAATTGGACCCATAACCTCTTACATTCTCAAAGAATCACCACACCACCAAACCAAATGACTTGGATGTAAAAATATAACACGAAATAACTAATAAAGTTTTAGGCGATGCAATGTTTTAAAAAAGAATTGCCAAATAAAGGAAAAGGTGACCTAGTGTGCGTTGCCTTCTTTTTTTTCAATTTTTTTATTTACACATGTACTAACCCATAAAAAAAAAAATCAGATAGGGTTATGCCAAGAATTGAACACAAAACCTCTTACATTCTCAAGGAATCACCATACCACTAGACCAAATGACTTGGATGTGATAATACAACAAGAAATAACTAATAAAGTTTTAAACGACGCATTGTTTTAAAAAAGAGTCACCAAATAAAGGAAAAGATGACTCATTGCTCAACAAATGCATCGTCTTTTCTTATTATATTTTTTTTATTTACACGTGTACAAACCCATAAAAAACATAAAATCAGATAAGGCCATGCGAAAAATTTAACCCAGAACCTCTTACACTCTCAAGGAATCACCACCACCACCAGACAAAATGATTTGGATGTAATAATACAACCAAAAATAGCTAATGTAGTTTTAGGCGACCCATTGTTTTGAAAAAGAGTTGCCAGATAAAGAAAAAGGTGATGCATTTTTCAACAAATGTGTTTCGTTTTCATTTTTTCTTTTCACACGTGTACACACCCATAAAAAAAAAATAAAATCAGATAGGGCCATACCAAGAATTGAACCCAAAACCTCTTACACTCTCAAGAAATCACTACACTACCAAACCAAATGACTTGAATGTAATAATATAACAAGAAATAACTAATGAAGTTTTAGGCAACACATTGTTTTAAAAAAGAGTCGCCAAATAAAGGAAAAGGCAATGCATTTTTCAACAAACGCATCGCCTTTTCACCAAACTAATTTTTACCTTTTTTTTTAATTTGAAAATTATTTTTAGTAATTTTTTTGAAGTTTGCAAATATGCTCTTTTTTTTTTAATTTGTAGATGAGCAATCAAAAAAACTAATTAAAGATTTTAAAAAAAAAACATGGAATAGGCGACACTTTTGGATGGAATTGCGTCGCCTATTCTTTCAATTTTTTTATTTTTATTTTTTTTAAAAAGCAATTTAATAGGCTTTCAATTTTTAAAAACAAATAAGCTATCATTGAACACAAACACATGACATTTAACATACTTATGTAGATAAATTGGTCAATAAAAATCCTTATTGAATTAGAATTCTATATTTGGTATCCTATCTTAAATTAGGTTTTGAGATATTTTGTGTATCTTCTATACACATATATATGAATAATTGAGAAGAGCATTGACAAAATTGTTTTTTGTTTTTAGATCAATGGAATTTATGTTCATTGGATTGCTACATGAATATATCTGTAGACGAACAATTAAAAAACTATTTAAAGATTATAAAGAAAATATAAAAAATGAAACAGGCGATGATTTTCAGCCATAATGCGTCGCTTGATCTCACAATTCTAGAACAAGCGACCCTTTTTGAAGAAATTGCGTTGCTTGTTCTCTTAATTAAAAAAAAAACAAAAAATTTAAAAGACATGTAAATTTTATAAAGAATAAAGGTGCACTTGAAAAACAGAAAAGTAAATAGCAATATTCTATATTTTGCTTTGCATTTTTAAGAAATATTTTCAGTGTTTATTTGTAGATGAAAAATAAAAAATTAATCAAAGAAAAAAATAAAATTGAGAGAAAAGGCGATGCTTTTAATTGTAAATGCGTCGCCTGTTCTCTTAATTTAAAAAAAAAAACATTTTAATACTTATAACTTTTAAAAGCAAATAAACTATACTTCAAAAGCAAATTAATAACTATTAAAAAAGGAAAAAAAGTACCTGGCGATTCTTTTTGCTTTTTATGCATCGCCTGTTCCATCAAATTAATGAACAAAAAATAAAATTTAAAATAGGCGATGCTGTCAGTTGTAAATGCGTCGGTTATTCCCTTTTTAAAGAAAAAAATTTGAAATTTACAAGATTCTAAAGTAAATAAACTATACTTGGAAAACAAAATAATTAAACTCCCACTTTGGTAATTTTGTTTAACATATATAAGAAATATTTTCAGTAGTTATTTGTAGATAAAGAATAAAAAACTAATTGAAATAATAATAATAACATTGATGGAATAGGCGATGCTTTAAGATGTAAATGCATCGCTTGTTCTTTTAATTTAAAAAAAAAAAAAAAATCTTCAAAAGCTTTGTCTTTTTGCCATTTTCTGAAAATTTTTTGTGGTTTTAAAATTTTTACGCGGGCCTTTGAATTCCTTTTCTTCTCTAAAACTACATCAAGTACACTACCTAATAGATATTAGATTTAGAAGCAATCTAAGAGAGACTTGGAGAGTGGGATATTTCGGGTTTCATTTTTCATTTGCCTACGTTTCCGTCAGGAAGCTGGGTTTCTCTATGTCGCCCTCATGGTTAGTTGGGTTTCTTCTTTCTTTGTCTTCATCGTTTAAGTGAGTTTCTTTCTTCTTTGTGGTTGGCAGAGACATGTGGTTGATTGGTTTTTTTTTTTTTTTTTTTTCATTTTAACCTCAGGTTAGGTTCGTTGGGTTTTCTTAATCTTGCTTTTATAGATATTCTGCTTATGATGTTGCTTGACATTGTTTTGCTAAATTTAACAAGTATTTTATGTCGAAGATCAACTTGATTCGAGATGGTCTGTTGTTTTAACTTCAACACAACATCGTACTTTTGTTGAAGAGGATGTTCTTGGAGATACTATGGTAGCTCACAATCCATTTGTCATACAATTGTCAAGTGTCGATGAAAATGATAATGATGACTGTGAGTAGATATGCATAAAACATATCTTCTAAATAAATTGGTACGCAGATTTATTACTTATGTTTTAAGTAATATTTATGACATTCATTATTATTCATTTAATTAAATTTCTGATCCACTTCATTATAAGTTTTCCACTTTTAATTAGCAGAAATATGCCTCGCCAAATCTTAAGACAATTGTAGTATTCATTAAATTTTTATTTACTAAACTACATAATTTAATAATACTTAATATTTATTTATTTTACATAAATGTTAATAACTTTTTTAATTTTTTCATATGTAGTATGAGAGTGTAATATCGTCAACAAGAGGACGTCAACTTCCATCTCAATAAGTATACATTCATGGAAATTTAATTAATATTGAATTTTTTTTTGCACATACAATAGTTTACCAAATTATGTAAAAATATGTAAATGAGATAATATTTAATTTATTTGATAATTATTTTGTTATGAAAATATTTATTTTAAATTTTTATATTCTAATTATTTTGGATGAAGTTAGTTTTAGTTTTTTTGTATTTTAATTATTTTAATATTTTTACTATTTTAATCAATTTCAAAAAAATTAAAAATAAGCAAATTAAAAAATAAAAAATAAAGGGCGACGCATTAAAACAAACAACGTCGCCTAACATATTTGGTAATGTTGTTTTTCCACCTTTAGCGACGTTTTCTGAAGAGTCTCCTTTCATTGGCTATTTTTAGCGACGCTTTAAAAAATAGTCGCTAAAAGACTTTTTAGCGAGTGTTTCATAAAGAATAGCTAAATGTTAAATGAAATGAGTGGCTAAAAGTGGACAATCAAATCTGACTCATATGTTGAAAGCGTCGCTAAAAGTGCATCTCTAAAAATCAGATGAAAATTTTGACACATAAAATTTGATGGAAAATCTGATGCATATGATAAATGCATCGCTAAAAATATGATGAAAAATCTGACACTTTTGATAAATGCGTCTCTAAAAATCTAATGGAAAATCTGACGCATTTGATTCATGCACAGCTAAAAGTCCACATGCGTCGCCAAAAACTCAAAAAATAGGCGACACTATTAATGCATCGCATATTGTCTTATGGATTTAATGACAGGACATTAGGCGATGCCATGTCATATGTTGGTTTTTATTTTGTACGATGTATTAATTGCATCGTTTATCAATGTGATTCTGGTAGTAAAAGTTTAGAGATATTTGATTTTAGATTTTAAAAGAGTCTATACAAGTTTTATGATATTCAATTTAGATTTTAATAAACTTTATAAAAAATTTATTAAAACTCAGGTGTATTCAATTAAAATATTATATAATTCTTTTAAAATCTAAGAGGGGTGTATTCAATTAGGAATTTAATGGATTTTAAAAGAGTTAAAATATTTGATGGAATTCATGGATTTGCTTAGAATTCAATAAACTCCACATAAATTTTATCAGAATCATATATGGAGTTTAATGGAGTTTGTAGGACTTATATTATAGACTTTAACAGATTTTGATGGAATTCAAATGATTTTAAATATTTTTATATGATTTATTTTACTATTTTGGTGAATAACATAATTTATCCTATACTATAAGCATAGTAGTTTTATTATTCTTTTTTATTTATTTTTATCATACCATTAGTATTGTTGAACATTTATGATATCGAACAAATTAACAAATATTAACAAATAGGCAAACAACATATACATGAATATTAAACTTTAATAATATTATCCTTAAAATATTTTTAAAAAAATGAAAAATAAAAAAAAAACATTGTCAACATAAATTAAAATAAAATTAGATAAATATATCAAATAGTCTTATATCATTTCTATTATTATTATTATTATATGCAAAATTTTATTTAAAACAAAAAACAAAAAAACTCATTGCTCATTACTTTGATTTCTTGCATTTTGGGCTTCCATCCACATATTTGAAGCCATTGTAGTTCTCCATTCATTAGCATTCTCTCGATGTTGCTCTTGACTTTCAAACAGCTCTTCAAAATTATTTTCTTCTGTTTTTGTGTTAATAACGATGATGGAGATTCATCATTTGGCTCTATAGGAAACTCATCAGAGCAACATTCCTTGCAAAGAAAATTGTGCAATCTTGCACAAGCTAAAACTAGCTCTGCTTGTGTCTTAAATGGAAATGGAGGTGCAGACTTAAAAATTGTGAATCTAGATTTAAATATACCAAATATCCTCTCAATTATGTTTCTTAAAGAAGAGTGACGGAGATTGAACAATTCAGCTGCAGTTTCGGGGTGACGACCTGGACCAGAATAATCTTGCAAATTGTATTAAACCCCTCGAAATGAAGCTAAAAATTGTCGACGATTTGGAAATCCACAATCCACCAAAAAATATACGATATTAATTATTAATTCATAAATATTATTTTTGTAAAACTTAGTACATATTGAAAATATATATATATATATATATATATATAAATATAGACATTGTGGCACATTAAGTCCATTCCTCCTTGATAAAGCATCATGTAGTAATTTTGAATCATGAGCCGAACCCTCCCATCCACTAAGCACGTATATAAACTCCAAATCAAAGTTACAAGCTGCTAATACATGTTGTGAAATTTTTCCATGGTGATTACGATAGCTACTTACATTACGACCCTTTACTGTTGCCGGTATATGTGTGCCATCAATAGCTCCAATACAATCCTAAAAGAAATAATAAATTTTATAACTGATATAAAACATAAGGTGTTTTGAATAATAATTACAACACTAATAATAACAAAACTATCAATAATAATAATTATTATTATTACTAAAAAATAAATAGATAAAACATTCATTACTTACCTTGAAGTAAGGGTAAAATCTTGTATGTTCTCTTATTTTACTTGACACTGTAGATTTTGGTTTAACCATCATATCTAGTGCTATTGTGTTCAAAACTCTCAAAACTTTGTTGAAGTTTTTGCTCATTGTGAAATGTGATCGACTAAACATTTCGCGAGTCATATGATAGCAAGAATTTTAATCTATAATAAGTAAAAATGTTGCAAACATTTCTTCAATGCAAATGAATCTTGTATCCTATAATTATATTTTTTTCTCTAATAATTTTACATAACTTCAAAAACACATTAGGATACATCCTATATAGTTGCCGAAAATGTTAAGGATCTTCTTTCAATACTTTATGAATATTATTATACCCCTTAGGAGTGATTGGTTGTCGAACCAGTGGACGTTCGATATATTCATCACATATGCTAATCATTAGAGCATCTAATACCTCAAGTATTGCTTGAATTGCCAACAATATTAATTTAGTGGCTTCATAAAATTCTGCATCTTCTTGTGTATCTCTTTCTCCGAATTCTTCCCATTCCATTTCTTTATTAATCTAAAACATAACATCAAATATTACTAGAAAATATGAAATGTAATAAAAATTAATAATATCAGGAAGGGAAAAAAAAAAACTCTTTAATGAAAAATTCAATTCAGTAAAAAATGAACAATAAAGCAAACGAAAAAATTCACTTAAACAAACTAGAGAGAAAAATATATCAAAACTAAAAACCTATATCATAAAATAGTTATAGCTAAATATATGTTTTAACACTCATTCCATATTAAATGATATCCATTCTGAGTGCTCTTAAGGTAACATCTTCAAAAATGTATCTTTGACTCCCATTTTCTGAATCAACACAAGTGCTTTATAGCGACCATGATTATCTAAATTTGGAGTTTCCTTAAAGCATTCCAAATATCATTCTTTTTCTCCTTTTCACTAATTGCCTTTTCCCTTTTCTCCATTAGGTTATATGTTCCCCAAATTTCAGTCGCAATTTTTCCAATCGAGTCCAAACCATGAGAAAGTTTTTCTAGAAGATCAATTCGAGTGGCATTCTGATCAAAAGAATGAGTATTCCCTTCATATTCATTTCTAGTTTGCTTTCTTTGACCAAAATTTTCCATGCGAACTTATAAATTTGGATCGAACTCTGACATTGAGGGTTCATTATGTCCGGATGATGGTGCTTGGCATGAGGGATCTAGTTGAGTTGGAATGTATACCTCATTAATCTCATCATATACATAGTCATCTATCCTAACATGTGTACTTTCATCTTGCCCATAAATTCTTGCATCTGTATTGTCTCCCAATCCAATAGAGTTTTTTTCCAATGGCAGTTCCATTTCCAACAGCAATTTTTAAATCCTTAAAGTCAGCAACAACGTCTGTTCGAAGGTGTTTCTGGTTTTGATGAGACTGACAAATATAAAAAAATAATAATACTAAAATAAAATAAATATAATATTTTGTTAACATATAAAAATACAAAATATATATATATATATATAGATATATAAGATATAATAATATAAAATACATTCTTATGAAAATTTATAACCTCACCTTAAAGTAATTATCCCATATTTCATCTGTGGCAGTGATGCTTTGTGTGGCTACATCCACGATTAGCAGCATCAACCATCAGTTCCAACAACATATTACTCTCTTGTGAGGTCCATGTGTTATATACAGTTTTACCTTTTCGTTGTGAATCTCCCATTGTCACAATGAATATCTAAATATAAAGCCCATGAATAGTTAAAACTCACATATATATATATATATATATACATTATAAATTAAACATATAATAAATAAGATCAAAATATTCACATTCCAACTCATCGAACTATAAAATCAAATTAAAAATATTTAATAAATCATATTAGATTCATACTGCATTTTAAAAGACTACTAACTGTAACAAAAAATAATGTATTTTTCTAACTTTTTCTGAAATCATATATATATATGCATGAACATGTAGTACTAGAGCGTAGCATATATTTTTTGAGTGCAAGTAGGCAGTAATATTTCATAACACATAATAATAATAATAATAATAATAATAATGGAACACTAAACATGGTCAGCCATTCATAGTGAAACAGAAACCAAAACACAAATTTTTGGAGAAGTGTGTTTAATTAAGTACAAGAAACTATATATATATATATATTATAATATAAATTTATTAATTGATAGAAAATTGTGTGGCTGGCTTTTGACATGCACACTCATTGTGCCTAATCTACCAACTCTTTTATTTTTATTTTTTTCAGAACTATATAAATTTATTAATTGATGGAAAATTGTGAGGCTAGCTTCTGACATGCACATTCATTATGCCTAATCTACCAACCTTTTTTTTTTCCATAGGCGGTGATCATCACTGTTTCCTTTTTTTAACTTTTTTTTTTTTTTTGGGTACAAAGAAAATAAATTGATCACTGATCTGAGATGAGATGATCTTTACCCTCCTGAAAACTAACCCCTTAAAGTTTTTGTCACCTGGCAGTTATTTCAATGCTCCTGCTTTCATCTATGTGTTTATGGCTCGAGGAAAGAAAGAAAGAAGAGGCTTTCGTCTGTGTGTTTATGGCTCAAATGGCTAACGTTGTGTGTGTGGCTAGTTTTGTTTGTTGGGGAATCAGTAAGTGAATTTCTGAGATATCCATTTGATAATTTTGAATAAATTCATTCTGTGCTTTTTGGAGGGAATTCTGAGGGTTTAAAGGGTTGTTTTTTGATGATGGATTTCTTGCTTGCAGGTCGATCTGTGGGATGACCACTGATTATGGGAAGGTGGAAAGGTGGGGGATTGAGAACAGAGGTACGGTACCCATTTGAGAACAGGTACTGAGTATGTGGAATAACTGCTCAAATATCATGGATTCAGAATGGAACTATTGAAGAAAACATTCTCAGGGGTTCTTCCTGATCGTGCTTTTGATGCTCACATTGGATCGGAACGATTTAAGGTTTGCGGGCACTACCATATGTTTTCTTCAATGACTTATTTTTAATCAAGAGTATCGAACTGCTAACTATAAAATTTTCATTGCACTATGAAATTTGCTTCTATAGTCTTCCAATGTTATGTTGATCTTATTATGGTAATGAGATGCGATGATAGTACAATTAGGAAAGTATGACGAGCTTCTAGATTTTGGATTGGATTTCGAGCACCATTAGCTAGCTGCCCACGAAATCTTCATGGATCAATAACCCACAAAAAGGAAAAGTAAAGTCTCCTTGAACAACTAGATGTGTATCATCTTCTAGCCATGGATGTGCTGCACCACCTTTTATTTCTTTTTACACTAGGGCTAAACACATATACAGCATATATGTATATATTTACAATAGCAGATAATAGATATGTTCCTTAGAAACTCAAAACTTCTCACTCTTTTTTTTTTTTTTTTTTAACTCAAAACTTCTTGCTCGGAATTCAAAATTTTCACAACATTGATTTGGGTTTTTATCAAACAATAGCAGGATAATGTGAAAAAAGTAGAAAATTGAATCATACCCAAAAAACCAGATCAAGCAAGGAAGCACGGGGAGAGAGCCCATAGGAAAGATTGTTGTTTTGGTTGCCGTCAATTTGCCGGTTTCGTTCAACCGTTCATCCAGCGGGTTGGGTTTGTCCATTTGTTCTTTGTTCTTCATTCTGTCTCAAAGCAACGTCTCACTCAATGCTTTGTTTTTTAAAATCCGATCAAATCTCTGGGGTGGAGACTGGATTTGTGAAAGGCTTGAGTATTTATACCTAGCGTCTCAAAATCCAATCAAATCCATCAATTTGTAAAATCCTTCTAAGTCAACAACTTTTTGAATACCAACAGAATTTTGTAGACTTTTAAAAAGTCATAATTGAATAACATCAAATTTATATAGATTCTATAGAATTCTGAATTGAATACCCTAATATTTTAATGGATTCTACCGAAATCTTAATTGAATACCTTTGAACTTTAAAAATCTTTTAAAATCCATTAAATTCCTAATTGAATACAAATATTATTTTAAAAAGTCATTGTTTTTAACGAATTTTAAAAAATAATGTATTTTAATGGATTTGAAAAGATTTTAAAAGTAAAGTTGTAAAGAAAATTGTTAATTTGAAATCTAGCTTTATCTCAAAGATTTTGTTTAATTATTATAAATTTTTTATGGAGTTTGTAGAATTCCATAATAATCGATCAAATTCTTTAAAATCTATAACTTATTTTAAATTCATTAAACTCTAAATTGAATACGCAATCAAAAAAATGTTCAAAGTAAAAACAAGTCAAAAAAATGTTTTGGGTGTCCTTAAAGTGTTTGGCAGTAGAACCCTTAATTATGCATCCAAAATAAAAGTTAATTGCCAAAATATAAGTTAATCGTTAACCTTAACAAGACAAAAACAGAACAAAAGTATATGGGTTGATTAAAGCAAATTTAACGGTTAATGATTAACATTCTCTATCTACCATCCAGCTTTGTCATAGTCAATACATTTTGTGAACCAGATTCTTTGTTTCTTGATGTTGACCTGTCTTCATTTGAACTCCTTTCCGTGAAGAAACCAGGTTGCTCCGGTTGAGGCAATATTGTTCCTTCTTTTTCCAACATGAAAATCACAGAAGACATTGTTGGTCTGTCTTGAGGAAATTTTTGCACACACAGTAAACCCACTCGAATGCATCTTAGCACTTGACATTCAACACTTGAATCATTTAAGCTTGCATCCATTAGATCCAAGGCTCTCCCTTCATTCCCAAGCAACCATGCCTGTGATAATATTTGTTAGCTTGTCATTCCCTAAAAATTGCATCGGATATAACAGATAGAGTAAGCCAAACCAATCTTCTTTCCTAACATGTCCCAAAAGGTTGTGTTGGTGATCAGGATGGTTGAACCTTCAATTCTTTTTCCCACTCACAATCTCTAGCAAAAGCACACCAAAGCTAAACACATCCGATTTTACAGAGAATTTTCCATCAATTACATACTCTGGAGACATATATCCACTACATGAACAAAATGATCAGAAAGCTTCAATATTTAATATGTCATTACTCATTAGTAATGGAAACAATAAACTAACTTACTATGTTCCAATGATTCTCCTTGTCCGGGTTTCTTTTTCATCACCGCTAAACATCCTTGCCAAGCCAAAATCAGAGATCTTAGGATTCAAGTTGTTATCCAGTAAAATATTAGCAGCCTTAAGATCTCTATGAATAATTTGAAGTTTAGAATCACGATGTAGGTGGAGAAGACCTCTTGCAATCCCCCATTATGATATCAAACTGCTGTTTCCAACACAAGATAGTACTTCTTTTACTATCTGCATATCATTTTCACCACTTGTTATACTTCGGATAGCTAGGTTAGTTCTAAGTATATTCACATATGGCATTATTTATGAAATAATCAAAATGGTTCTGCAATAATGAACAAAATGTGTAAAGGCAAACAGGTTCTAACCGAAGATAAAATGACCCAAGCTTTTATTGGGCATATACTCATAGATTAACATCAGTTCTTCTCCTTGAATGCAGCAACCTAGAAGTGCAACGAGATTCCTATGTTGAAGCTTTGCAATTAAGTCTACTTCATTCTTAAACTCTTTGAGACCCTGAACAGAATGCTTGGAAAATCTCTTGATAGCTATTTCTTGTCCTGTTGAGAGGTTCCCTGCATATTGCCATTTGAAAAAAAAAAAAAAAAAGGAAAGTGTGAAGCTAATTTTCTCCATACTGTCATACACTGAGATGCATATGGATTACTATATTGTTCAATATATAATAAGAAACAAATACCTTGAAAACAGAACCAAAGCCTCCAGATCCAATCATATGTTCAGGAGAGAAATTTTTTGTAGCAGAAGAAATTGTAGCCAAATCAAATAATGGTAATTCTATATATTCTTGTATCCCAAACCTGTTACATTACACAATGATTTTCAGTAAATTCATCGATAGGTATTTTCCTTTTTTTTTTTTTTTGGGGTAAATTCTTCTATAGGTCCTTACAAACTAATATAGTTAAGAAAATGGAGTCAAAGGGAACACTTTTCTTACCTCTTTTCTTCGTTCTTGCTTTCCAAAATATGCAGCAGAGAACGAGGATAAAGACGCAAACAGCCACAATTGAAATCGGAATAATGGTCTTTAGTCTTTTCTTCATATTTGCATCGTGAATAGATTCTAGAAAAAAGAAAAGACAATACCAAAAGATCATATAATGCAAATATTGCCTATAATAATGTTTAGCCTTTATACATGGAATTTATATTGTCTCTTTGGCCCTATACTACTTATGTTTAGCCTTTGTACATGGAATTTATACTCTCTTTTACGGTTCTGTTTCCCAAATAACTAATCTTATATGAGAAACAGAAGCAGAAAGGAGTTGAAAGCGTAAGTCCTTTACAATAATTTATATTTTGTTGGTATAATCTTATGATTTTTTAACACCTTCTTGACAATGAAAAATAAAATCCTTCTATTGCTGTAAACAAGATCTCAATAATTTTCCTTTTGCAATGAAATCATAAGCAAAAAATGCACGCACTCATTGCAGAAGCAGACAGCTGTATATATACATCTTGCTTAGTAAGTTGTACTCTCAACTCACGAACATCAACAAGGTCACCAAACCACATCAAGCAGCCACTGCCTCCATCTCTGATGTCAGAATTAGCATAAGCTATACAAGAACAGTTCTTCAAGCACATCTCTTTGCACTCATGGAGGCTTATGCTCTTGTTCAACCAAAAATCCAACAGGTCAGGCAATTTCACATCCAAAAACTTTATAAACCCTTCGCCCCTCCGGCAATCTAAAGGCGTCTTCCTCGAGCACCCATTAGACCAATTCAGAACTTCCCATTCATTCTGGGACCTCGGGACGAACCCGTCCAAGCACTCGCATATCGGACTTCTATTAATTTACAAATACCATTTGGACCACAGTATCCATAACTGTCACATGGTTAAACCAGCATAATTAAACCAGCATAAATATAACAAAACCACATAACTGAGAAGAACTTACTGGAGTGGATAGCGGATAGATGGATGTGCTGGTGTGCATAGCATAGCCACCGGATAGAAGGAAAACCAAAAAGTAGACGCAAAATTGGAAATTAACGGTATTAGTCTTTTAATATGACGTGTAGTTTAGTTTTTTTTTTTTTTTAAATGTGATCCGTCGTTAATATTACTTGGTAACTACACAAGTGGTTATGTGTACCAAATCCGCTGGTACACAATTTGTACTAAAAAATTCCTCGATGATTGGATGGTCCCTTGCATTGATGTTTTACAGCTCATTAAGGCATGATTGTACTGTATGAATTTTATTATTATGGATGTGTGCTTGGTTTTAAAAAAAAAAAATTATAATAATTATAATATTCAAATAGAATCAAATTAATTAATTATATTATTTTTAATAAATAGAGATTAATATTATTGATATTTTGTTATTAATTTTATAATTTTAGTTGATATTATTTGGTAGTATTATAAAAATTAAACAATTTAAATGTTCTTTTTAACGTGTGCGAGAGTGCTATTTTAAATTCAATTAGAGAAATTAAAAAAATATATGATAATAAAATAATAAAAATTATGCAAAATAAATTTGATAAAAATCAAACGATTATATTAATTTGCAGAGAAAAAACAAATTAAAGATTTTTTTATTTCTTGTGACAAAAAAAAATTTAAATATAAATTTTTAAATGCCTTGTGTGAGGATTCTTGAAGCTCAGATTAAAGAGAAGAAGAAGAAATATATAAGAGCTTCCTTAAGAAGAAAGAGAAAACTCAAAAGAAAATGACAGAATTTGAGAGAAAATTTTCTTCTATATATTATTATAAAGTTTGCTTACATAACAAGTTTTTCACACCTAAACCACTATTTATGCATCTGTTATAACTATTTTTTACAAGCAACAAGAAACATGTGAACACAATGTAAAATAGCAAGTTGTTAAGCTGAGCTAGCATCCTTTTCAATTAAGCTGAGCTGGCATCCTCTTCAGTTAAGCTGAGCTGTTGAGTTGGCATCCTCTTCGATTAAGCTGAGCTGCTAAGACTTACTGCTGACTTGCAAACAATGTAGCTTCAACAACCCTCCTCAAATAAAAGACTCCATATCTTCACAACATGACTTTTGTTTGAATAACAAGAAAGTCCAAACATATCAGCTAAATTCTTGGAACTTGAATAATATTCAACTTTGATCTTAAAATCAAAAAACGAATTGGTCCAAGAGGTTTTGTAAAGATATCTACAGTTTGCTCACAAGTGGGTACATACCTAATCTTCTATAACTTATGCAAAATCTTTTCTCTAACATAACAAATATCAATTTCAATATGTTTAACTCAAGCATGAAAAATAGGATTTGAAGCCAAGGCTGCTGCACTCAGATTATCAGACCACACAATTGATCTTTGAAATTGCAGTTTAAGCTCTTTCGAAAGTTCAAGCAACCAACTAAGTTCTGCTGTAATATTTGCTAATGCCTTATACTCTGCCTCAGTACTAGACCTCGAAAAAACAAGTTGTTTTTTAGAACTCCAAGAAGCCAATTTTGGTCCAAAGAAAACACAATATCCTGTGCAAGATCTTTGAGTATAAGAACAACTAGCCCAGTCACTATTAGCAAAACCATGAAAAACTAGTTTATTGCAGTCAGGAACTTTTAGATGTAAACCACAATCAGTTGTGTCTTTTAAGTACCTAAGTAACCTTTTGTAAGCTTCCCAATGGCTTATCTTTGGTAAATGAACAAACTGACAAAGTCTGTTTACTGAAAAATAGATCTTAGACCTAGTTATTATCATATATTGCAAAGCCCCTACAATGCTTCTATATTCTGTTGGATTACTCAATAAATCTCCATCATGAAGGGATAACAACTTTCCTGAGTTCATTGGTGTAGAATAACTGTTGGCATCACTCATTTTTGTTTTGTATAGTAAGTCTTTAATGTGCTTTGTCTATGACAAGTACATGCCATTTTCAGTTCTTGACACCTCAATACCTAGGAAGTGGTGTAGATTTCCTAGATCCTTTAAAGAAAAATCTTTATTAAGATCTTGAATCAAATCTGAAATGTATCTGAGTCTTGAACCTATGATAATTATATCATCAACATACACCAGCAATATCACAGACACATCTTCAGTTTTCAAAATGAACAGAGAAGTATCAGCAACTGAATTTACAAAACCCTTTTTGAAAAGAGCTCCTTTTAATTTGTCAAACCATGCTTTTAGAGCTTGTTTCAACCCATAGAGTGCTTTATGCAGTTTGTAAACATGAGTAGGGTAGAGAGAACTTACATAGCCCTTTGGTTGTTCCATGAATACATCCTCCTAAAGATCTAAGAAAAGTATTATCAAAATCTATCTGTTTTACTGACCAATTGTAAGCAAGAGCCAAAGTTAAGATTACTCTAATTGTTGTAGGTTTAACAACTGGACTAAAAGTCTCAAAGTAATCAGAACCAGGTTGTTAATGAAAACCTTTAGCTACAAGCCTTGCTTTATATCTTTGAACACTTCCGTCAGAATTATATTTTATTCTATACACCCACTTATGGCTTACGAATACCACTTTTGGATCTTGTCTGTATAGAATGAGAATTTGTTGTAATTGATAAACTAGAATATAACTGCTGTATTGGTGCTGGTACAATTGTGGTTAAAACATTATCATTCAAAATTGATGATGCCTCAACGGTATTATCATGCTCTAAGTGTTGAATTGATGAAGAAACTTCTTTGGTATTGATACAAGGTAGTGAGCTATGAGTCTGAGTTGTTCCAGTAGAAGAAATTGAATTATGTAACTGACAGATTTCCCCATCATTTTTGGTTTTAACAACATAAAGGGGTGATTCAATCCAATGAGAATCATTAGGAAGAACATATGACACACCACCATTAGTCTTCTTTGGAAAACCAGTTGCGAAAGGAAACTCTTTCTCATTGAACTCAACACTTTTTGTAATATAGACTCTTCCAGATGAGTCTAAGCATTTGTATCCTTTATGTTCAGAACTATAACAAATGAAACACACTGCTTGGTATGAAACTCAAACTTATGAGTATTGTAAATGTAACACCCCATCCCAAATGACACCGGAATCCGTGCACGTTGAGCGAGGTTGACCATTGATCGAGGGGGTCAAAAGTTGACTTTTTGTTCCAGTTGGAATTTCTCGTTGACTAGGGTACCGTGGCGAAGTGCATGATGCCCGAAGTTCGTATACTAATAGCACGTCGAAAACGGAGCTACGGTTGATAGTCATGGGCAAAAAAAGTCGAGGTGCAAACAGTCCAAAAGGTGCCGGGAGTTGACTTTTTCTTGTTGTGTAATTTTGTTTTGACTCTTGTATGGTAGTAAAGTACTCGTCGATACGAGTTCATAGACTAGCGGCACGCTTAAAGCGGACATTTGGTTAAAAAGTTATGGATGTTTGAAGTTTGCCGGATACCATAATATTTTATTATATCTGGCTTAAGTGCGCAGTAACGCCATGTGTCGTCACCTGATTGCTCCACGTGGATGAACAATATCACCACGATGGCTTTTATTTGGTAAAAACGCCGAGAGGAGAGAGAAAGCCGACCGGCCGCCGAAATCGTCCAATTTTCCGGCCGACCATTGCTACACGCGCCGGCCAGACGGGAGCACCATCCCATTTCCGGCCAAACCCCAAAATTTCATGATCGATGGTCGCCGGACGTGCCCGGATCGAGGCGGTGAAGCTCGGCGGTGATTTTTCCCTCCACCGCCGGCCACCGCCGTTTGCCCAGTTTTCGGCCATTTTCAGGCCACACGTGCCAGCCACCCCCCACCACCTCCTCAAGTCCGGCCTACCCACCAAATTTCACGACCACCGGACCTCCGACGAGCCGAGATCGGAGCGCTTTCCGGTGAGGCGCCAAAAATCTTCAAACCCCGATTTCTCCGTCGTCAGGCCTCCGTTTGCCTCACCTCCAGTCCCGTTGGAATCCTCTCCCCTCGATCTACAAAACCACCAAAAATCTCAGCCAACGACCACAGCACGTGCTGCTGCCGGCGACGGTTGCCGGCGACCGCGGCGGCTCGCCGGAAGTCACTGTTCCGGCGAGCACCCAGTTGCACTGGCGATCCCTGCCACTGTTTCCAACCTCCTGAATCCAAATCCGACATCCTTTTCTGCCAATTCATGAAGGTTTGGGAGAATTGAGGAGTTGAATCCCGAAAGCTTTCCGGCGAGATTCCGGCCACCTCGGGTCCGATCTCCGGAAAGTAAGACCGAATCCGTGATCCTCATCATTCAAGCTTCGATTCGGTATATAACTCTTAACTTTTAGTTGTCGTTTGTGTTCGCTCCCAGGGTACCCAATTGGGAGTTACCCGATTAAAATATTAATATTTTTGGTTGGTGTACTGTGGATGTTTTAGGTGCGCGTACGAGTAGTGGAGTTGATCCTGAGGAGGATCTTAGCTGATATACACGCGTAAGGTGAGTGACCCACCTTTAAAAATATTTTGGGGCAATTAATTATGTTTAATTGGTATTTGAATTATGCTCATGTGGTACAATTTAGTTATTATTTTATTGTGATTTAATTTTAATTATTATGCATGAGCAAGGTATTTCCAGTAATAAATTGTGCATGGTTTTAAATATTATAATTTGGGCATAATTGATTTAAATATTTTATGAAAATATTTGTTAAAGTGGTGGTTTAATTTTTATAATTATGCCCATGGTATTTTATTTGTTGAACCTCGTATTACGAGAAAAATTATGGTTTTATTGGTTATCGATGTTTTCGTACCGGTTTGTTAAATGAAAATATGTAGGATGGTAGGTGTGAAAATTTGGTATATTTTCCACGGTAATTTTTGGAAAGAACGGTACGGTTGATTTAATAATTATTTTAGACGCATTCATACAGTATTGGTGTTCTGGTATATGTATATATGGTTTAGCGCGCAAGTATTATGTCTCCCGTGAGTTGCCATTGGACCATGGGCAGGCAAGTTTGATATTGGCCACAGCCGCCCCCCTCCTTGGCCGGGATGATGGTTTCAGCAGCGGTACTGTCAGGACGCCGAAGTGCCGTTTGCAAGTCTCTCTCTTTAATCTCCCCGCCAGTCGGTGCTCAGGATGCTGGGCATCGGAGGGCATCACCGGTATATGGTGTGGTGCGTCAAGTTTAAATTTTCAAACAAAATTTCAAACCCCCCCAAAAAAAAAAAGGTTCAAAAATTATTTATAATAATTTGGTACGTTTTAGTTATATTTAGGGTATTTATTTATTGTTGTTTATTAAATTGTTTGATCCCTTGGTTTTCGGGAAATACGAATATCGGGTTTTGTGAAAATGTTTTAAAAAGGGAACATTTCCAATGGAGTGATTAGTGAGAGTTTTGAGGGAAATTATTATTTCCAACTGCTATTATTATTTACCTATTAATTGTTGGTATTAATTCAATTCCCCTATTTGCTCTATTATTAGTATTATTATTAAAAGTGTTCAGTAGCTAGGGTCACTCATTGAGATGATTAGCATCTCACGTTTTTAAGTTCCATTCCCTTAGGTGCAAGGGGTGATAGACGTTCTTCCGGGGCAAACCAGTTCTCCGCCGCTATCGTGTTTCGAGAAGTACTTTTGTACTCATTCATTTTAGTTGTATTATTTCTTTCATCTTTGTTGTATTTCTGTTGATTAGCACTTTATGAAGCTTTGTATACTATTTGGACACCTTATGTTTTATTTATGCACTGGGTTGCTGTTATTGTTGTGAAGTGCTGTAAATTTGTGGAAACAAGTTGTAGTTTTGCGGGAGGAATAAGGGGATGATTATAGAAGTGTGCTTTCAGTGCAGGTAATCTTTGGTAAGTCCTACCCTTAGGGGAGGTGCTGCTGGATTTTCCATTGGAAGGTTCGGTGGTATTTCCCTGGGATCAGGGTTTGTCTAGGGTTCCGGGGAAGGAATTCTGGATGGGTCCTGACAGTTGGTATCAGAGCATAGGTTCTTGTAATCCTAAGGGACTGTGCATTGCTGTACAGCCCATCCATAAATTCTTCCTTTTTTAATCGTGCTTAAGTGTCTCTGTTTCTAAACTCTTGTTTGTTTCCTCAGAATCTGCTACGATGAGTAGGCGAGACACACATAGAACTCAGGAACGCTCAGCTGAGAGTTTCGGGAGTCGAACGAGCCTTAGGCAACTTGTCTCTCAACTAACTCGAGCCTTAGGAGGTTCAAGCTCTAGTAATCGATCCATGAATCAGGCTCAATGTTTGGGAGCCATGAACTTTGATGGAAGCCAAGGCCCAGCTGCAGCCATAAATTGGCTATCCAACATGGAGAAAATCCTGGAAGAGGGGATGTAGTGCCCCGACGAGGATATGGTGAGAATCTCTGGTTTCTTGCTAGAAGGAGACGCCCAGAAGTGGTGGCAAGTAGAAAAGACTCGCAGAAGGCATACGTGGGATCAGTTTAAGGTTGCCTTCTCTACTGAGTATTGTTCTCCTGCCTAATGTGAGGCAAGAAGGAGAGAGTTCGAGGAACTGCGACAGGGGAACATGACAGTGTCCGAGTACGAGAGAAGATTTCGAGAACTATCTGAATTCTGCATGCACATGATTCCCGACGATCATGCGAAGAAGGTGAGGTTCATAGATGGTCTGAATGAAAACATCACCCTCAACATTGCTGGATCAGTACAACCCACCTATCAGTCTGTCAGGGATGCAGCATTGGAGCTAGAGAGACAGGTGGAGATGCGCAAACCCTCGAGGCGCAGATCATTCGAAGGTTCATACAGTGGAGCACCTAGCCAGGGAGCGTCCAAGAAGAGCCATAGCTCAGGATCATCGGGTAGTGGTAGACCGATCCCACGAGGCAGATTTCAGAGGAGAGGCAGTTATCGTATGCCCCAGTCAGCTCGCCATTCGATCAGTGGGGATACAAGCTCGTATCAGCAGTCACACTTTGGTTCTCCGCGGATTTGTCCAATTTGTAGGAGGAAGCATTCTGGACTGTGTCAGATGGATGGTTTATGCTTTCAGTGTGGGCAGCCATGCCACATAAGGAGGAAGTGCCCTTATGGTAGTGGCAGTGTGCTAGGAGCAGGTCGACGAGGCAGTAGGAGCTTCTTCGGGATCAGCCCAACCGTCTGCAGGATCGAGTCGAGGTAGAGGAAGAAAACCCCAGCAGACAGGTCAAGGTCGGGTGTTTGCTATGACACAGCAGGAAGCCAGGACTACGCCTGACGTTGTCACAGGTACTTTGAATATTTTTGGTAATGACGCACATGTGCTTATAGACCCAGGAGCAACACATTCATTCATCTCAAGAGAATTTGTCGTTCGGGTCGGTATGACCCCTACTCCTCTAGAATGTCTGCTAGAAATAGCCACTCCTGCAGGAGAATCCTTGTGGCCTAGCCAGTTGATCAAGGAGTGTTTCTTCTGCATCGAAGATCAAGTGATGGAAGCGGACTTGATCCTGTTGGATCTATCCAGACTTGATGTAATCTTGGGCATGGATTGGTTGGCAAGGAACCATGCATCCGTGGATTGTTTTAGCAAAGAAGTTACATTCAGGAGGCCAGGGTTGCCAGAAGTGGTATTCTGTGGGGAAGTTGGAAGGCCATTGCCGAGGTTGATATCTACCCTCACCGCCAAGAAGCTACTAAATAAGGGTTGTCAAGGGTATTTGGCTCATGTGATAGATACCCGAGTAAGTGGGGTCAGGTTAGAAGACATGCCCGTTGTGCGGGATTTTCCGGATGTGTTTTCTGAGGAGTTACCAGGATTGCCTCCGAAAAGGGAAGTCGACTTTCCCATTGAATTAATTCCGGGTACCGTGCCTATTTCTCTACCGCCGTATCGGATGGCTCCAGCGGAGCTAAGGGAGCTAAAGGTCCAATTGCAAGATTTGGTAGATAAGGAGTTTATTAGACCAAGCATATCGCCATGGGGAGCTCCGTTTTTGTTTGTGAAGAAGAAGGATGGTAGTCTAAGACTGTGCATCAACTACCGGCAACTTAATAAGGTCACCATCCCTAATTGCTATCCGTTGCCAAGGATAGATGATCTATTTGACCAACTCCAAGGTGCCAAGGTGCTTTCCAAGATCGACTTGAGGTTTGGATACCATCATTTAAGGATCCGAGAGTCGGACATTCCTAAGACTGCCTTTAGGACGAGGTACGGACATTATGAATTCCTAGTGATGTCGTTTGGACTCACCAATACCCCAGCAGCTTTTATGGATTTGATGAATAGGGTGTTTCGTTCGTACTTGGATCGTTTTGTCATTGTATTTATAGATGGCATCATGATCTATTCAAGGAGCCAAGAAGAGCATGTGAGACATTTGAAGAGAGTGCTCCAAACTCTAAGGCACCATCAGCTATATGCTAAGTTCGACAAGTGTGAATTCTGGTTGAATCAAGTGGGTTTTCTCGGACATATCGTGTCAGCCGAAGGCATCTATGTGGACCCCGATAAGGTGAAGGCAGTGTTGAGTTGGGAGCGCCCTACCACTGTGAGGGAAGTACGAAGTTTTCTTGGATTAGCGGGATACTACAGTCATTTTATAGAAGGGTTTTCGAAAATTGCTGGACGACTTTGCGTTCCTGATATCCCAGAACTCAAGAAGAAGATCTTAGAAGAGGTGCATAGCTCGATGTATGCGATGCATCCTGGAAGTACCAAAATGTGCCGAACGCTTGTTAAGTATTATTGATGGATTGGCATGAAGAGAGAAGTGGTAGATTTTGTATCAAAGTGTTTGATCTGTCAACAGGTGAAGGCAGAAAGATAGAAGCCTTCAGGACTACTCCAATCCTTACCTATTCCCATGTGGAAGTGGGAAGAACTCAACATGGACTTCGTATTCAAGCTTCCTCCCACACTTAGAAGGTACGACGGCATTTAGGTGATCATCAATCGTCTTACCAAGTCGGCACACTTCTTACCAGTACAAGAACGTTTTTCACCCAAGAAGTTAGCCCAATTGTTCGTGCAACGTATTGTAAGTCTTCATGGAGTACTATTAGCCATCGTATCCGATCGAGATCCACAATTTACTTCACGACTATGGCGGAAGTTGGATGATGCACTAGGAGCAAGACTTAACTACAGCACCGCTTTTCACCCGCAATCTAATGGACAAGCTGAGCGCACAATTCAGACATTAGAAGACATGCTAAGGTCTTGTGTTATGCAATTTCGCGGTAGCTGGGATGAACAATTGCCATTAATAGAATTTGTCTACAACAACAGTTATCAAGCGAGTATTGGGATGTCCCCGTATGAAGCTTTATATGGGAGGCAGTGTCGGACACCTTTGTGTTGGAGTGAGGTAGGAGAAGAGAGACTCCTTGGAACGAATAATGCGGTTGGATCTGAGTATTTGAGGATGACCTTGGACAAGGTGAAGATCATTAAGGACCGATTGAAGGTTGCCCAAGATCGACAGAAGAGTTACGCCGATGTGCGTAGGAAGGATTTGGAATTCGAAGTAGGAGATTGGGTATTCCTAAAGCTATCTCCATGGAAAGGAGTCGTACGTTTTGGACGACGAGATAAGTTGGGTCCTCGTTATATTGGACCTTACGAGATTACGGAGAGGATTGGCCCTGTGGCTTATAGGTTGGCATTACCGGAAGAGCTAGCCCAAGTGCACAACGTGTTTCATGTTTCGATGCTACGGAAGTATATTGCAGACCCCTCACACGTACTCGAGACGCCTGACATAGAATTAAGGGAAGACCTTTCGTATGTGGAACAACCAGTATAGATTTTGGATCGCGAGGAGCAGGTGCTACGTAACAAGACTATCCATTTGGTTAAAGTTTTATGGTGGAACCATTTACTCGAGGAAGCAACGTGGGAGCCCGAAGCGCAGATGTGTGATCAGTACCCTTATCTGTTCCAGTAACGTGCGGAATTTCGAGGACGAAATTTTTATAAGGGGGGGAGGTTGTAACACCCCGTCCCAAATCACACCGGAATCCGTGCACGTTGACCAAGGTTGACCGTTGACCGAGGTCAAAAGTTGACTTTTTGTTCCAGTTGGAATTTCTCATTGACCAGGGTACCGTGGTTAATTGCATGATGCCCCGAGTTCGTAGACTAGTAGCACGTCGAAAACGGAGCTACGATTTGAAAGTTATGGGCAAAACAAGTCGAGGTGCAAAAAGTCCAAAAGGTGCTGGGAGTTGACTTTTTCTTGTTGTGTAATTTTGTTTTGACTCTTGTATGGTTGTAAAGTACTCGTCGATACGAGTTCATAGACTAGTGGCACGCTTAAAGCGGACATTCGGTTAAAAAGTTATGGATGTTTGAAGTTCGTCGGATACCGTAATATTTTATTATATCTGGCTTAAGTGCACAGTAACACCATGTGTCATCACCTGATTGCTCCACGTGGATGAACAGTGTCACCACGGTGGCTTTTATTTGGCAAAAACGCCGGGAGGAGAGAGAAAGAGAGAGAGAGAGAGAAAGCCGACCGGCCGCTGGAATCGTCGAATTTTCGAGCCGACCCTTGCTACACGCGCCGGCCAGACGGGAGTACCATCCCATTTCCGGCCAGACGGTCGCCGGACGCGCCTGGATCGAGGCGGTGAAGCTCGGCGGCGATTTTTTCCTCCACCCCCGGCCACCGCCGTTTCCCCAGTTTCCGGCCATTTTCAGGCCACACGCTCCAGCCACCCCTCACCATCTCCTCAAGTCCGGCCTACTCACCAAATTTCACGGCCACCAAACCTCCGACGCGGCAGGATCGGAGCGTTTTCCGGCTAGGCGCCGAAAATCTTCAAACCCCGATTTCTCGGCCGTCCAGCCTCCGTTTGCCTCACCGCCGGTCCTGTTGGAATTCTCTCCCCTCGATCTACAAAACCACCAAAAATCTCAGCCAACAGCCACCGCACGCGCCGCCGCCGACAATGGTTGCCGGTGACCGCAGCGGCTTGCCGGAAGTCACTGTTCCGGCTAGTATCCAGTTGCACCGCCGGTCCCTGTCCACTGATTCCGACCTCCTGAATCCAAATCCGGCATCCTTTTCCGCCAATTCGCGACGGTTTGGGAGAATTGAGGAGTCAAATCGTGAAAGCTTTCCGACGAGATTCCGGCCACCTCGGGTCCGATCTCCAGAAAGTAAGACCGAATCCGTGATCCTCATCACTCAAGCTTCGATTCGGTATATAACTCGTAACTTTTAGTTGTCGTTTGTGTTCGCTCCCCGGGTATCCAATTGGGAGTTACCCGATTAAAATATTAATATTTTTGGTTGGTGTACTGTGGATGTTTTAGGTGCGCGTACGAATAGTGGAGTTGATCCTGAGGAGGATCTTAGCTAATATACGCGCTTAAGGTGAGTGACCCACCTTTAAAAATATTTTGGGGCAATTAATTATGTTTAATTGGTGTTTAATTGGTATTTGAATTATGCTCATGTGGTACAATTTAGTTATTATTTTATTGTGATTTAATTTTAATTATTATGCATGAGCAAGGTATTTCCAGTAATAAATTGTGCGTGGTTTTAAATATTATAATTTGGGCATAATTGGTTTAAATATTTTATGAAAATATTTGTTAAAGTGGTGGTTTAATTTTTATAATTATGCCCATGGTATTTTATTTGTTGAACCTCGTATTACGAGAAAAATTATGGTTTTATTGGTTATCGATGTTTTCGTCCCGGTTTGTTAAATGAAAATATGTGGGATGGTAAGTGTGAAAATTTGGTATATTTGCCACGGTAATTTTTGGAAAGAACGGTACGGTTGATTTAATAATTATTTTAGACGTATTCATACAATATTGGTGTTCGGGTGTATGTATATGTGGTTTAGCGCGCAAGTATTATGTCTCCCATGAGTTGCCATTGGACCGTGGGCAGGCAAGTTTGATATTGGCCACAGCCGCCTCCCTCCTTGGCCGGGATGACGGTTTCAGCAGCGGTACTGTCGGGACGCCGAAGTGCCGTTTGCAAGTTTCTCTCTTTAATCTCCCCGCCAGTCGGTGCTCAGGACGCTGGGTATCGGAGGGCATCACCGGTATATGGTGTGGTGCGTCAAGTGTAAATTTTCAAACAAAATTTCAAACCCCCCAAAAAAAAAAAAGATGAGGTGTTAAAAACTTAGTGATGAAAAATGACAGGTCCTGGCAAAATGAAGTGTTAAAAAAAAAATATCGGAAATAAAATAAGGTTTTCTGTGTTTTGTTCTTTGCTTCTTATATATTATGATCTCATATTTTATATTAGATTAATGCTGAACACGTTTGAATTAAAAGAGGGTTTGCTGGATAAATTAATTCAAACATGAAATTGAAGATTTAAAGTTGAAGAGTTCAAATTTAAAGGGAAGTTGAACTCTTTTATACCTAGCTAGCTGTTTTTGGAGCTGCCAGGAGAGAAGAGTTAAAGATGGTGAAGTTATGATGGGATTTCTATTAGAATTTTAGTTTTTGTGTCCTCTTTTAGACATTTTATTAGCATCTATGATGGGGTTTGTGACATAAAATATTCTTGCTTTTATGAAGAAGTAGGTGAAGAAACTCTGTAGTCTTCCCTTTTTTTTTTTTTTTTTTTTGGGTAATAACTCTGTAGATTTCATATAGAAGAACTGCTGGCGGCCCCTACAGAGGAAAAATCAATGTTAACCTCCCAAGAAGGAAATTGAGAAAGTCAGATATATAGTGTATTTGAATTTTTTCAAACTTTATCGAGAGTGAAATGGTGGAATGGAGAAAATAAAGGAGGAGAAATAAGGAGATCGTTAAGTCAAAATTTTTTTCAAAGTATAAATAAGTCAAAAAGTTGTTAGGGGCATACTTAGGTATCCTTAATGTGTTTGGAAGCAGAACCCTTAATTATACATCCAAAATATAAGATAATTGTCGACCTAAATAAAACAAAAAAATAACAAAAGTATATGAGTTAATTGAAGCAAATTTAATGGTTAATGATTAAAATTCTCTATCTACCATCCAGCTTTGTCATAGTCATTACATTTTGGGAACCGGATTCTTTGTTTCTTGATATTGAGCTGTCATCGTTTGAACTCCTTTCCGTGAAGAAACCCGGTTGCTGAGGTTGTGGCAATATTGTTCCTTCATTTTCCAACATGAAAATCACAGAAGACATTGTTGGTCTGTCTTGAGGAAATTTTTGCACACATAACAAACCCACTTGAATGCATCTCACCAGTTGACATTCAACACTTGAATCATTTAAGCTTGCATCCATTAGATCCAAGGCTCTCCCTTCATTCCAAAGCAACCATGCCTGTGACAATATTTGTTAGCTTGTCATTCCCTAAAAATTGCACCGGATATAACAGATAGAGTAAGCCAAACCAATCTTCTTTCCTTACATGTCCCAAAAGGTTGTGGTGGTGATCAGGATGGTTGAACCTTCTATTCTTTTTCCCACTCACAATCTCTAGCAAAAGCACACCAAAGCTAAACACATCCGATTTTACAGAGAATTTTCCATCAACTGCATACTCTGGAGACATATATCCACTGCATGAACAAAATGATGAGAAAGCTTCAATCTTTTAACAAAATCATTAGAAAGCTTCAATCTTTTAATATGTCATTACTCATTATTAATGGAAAAAATAAACTAACTTACTATGTTCCAATGATTCTCCTTGTTCGGGTTTCTTTTTCATCACCGCTAAACATCCTTGCTAAGCCAAAATCAGAGATCTTAGGATTCAAGTTGTTATCCAGTAAAATATTAGCAGCCTTAAGATCTCTATGAATAATTTGAAGTTTAGAATCACGATGTAGGTAGAGAAGACCTCTTGCAATCCCCATAATGATATCAAACTGCTGTTTCCAACACAAGATAGTACTTCTTTTATTATCTGCACATCATTTGCACCACTCGTTATACTTCGGATAGCCAGATTAGTTCTAAGTATATTCACATCTGGCAGTATTTATGAAATAATCAAAATGGTTCTGCAATAGTGAACTAAATATGTAAAGGCAAACAGGTTCTAACCAAAGATGAAATGATCCAAGCTTTTGTTCGGCATATACTCATAGATTAACATCAGTTCTTCTCTTTGAATGCAACAACCTAGAAGTGCAACGAGATTCCTATGTTGAAGCTTTGCGATTAAGTCTACTTCATTCTTAAACTCTTTGAGACCCTGAACAGAATACTTGGAAAGTCTCTTGACAGCTATTTCTTGTCCTGTTGAGAGGTTCCCCTGCATATTGCCATTAAAAAACATCAAAAAGTATGAAGCTAGTTTTATCCATACTTTCATACACTGAGATGCATATGGATAACTATATTGTTCAATATATAATAAGAAACAAATACCTTGAAAACAGACCCAAAGCCTCCAGATCCAATCATATGTTCAGGAGAGAAATTTTTTGTAGCAGAAGAAATTGTAGCCAAATCAAATAATGGTAATTTTATATCTACTTTCTTGTATCCCAAGCCTGTTACATTATATAATGATTTTCAGCAAATTCATCAATAGGTCTTTTTCTTTATTTTTTGGTAAATTCTTCAATAGGTCCTTACAAATACATTATGCGCACAAACTAATAAAGTTAAGAAAATGGAGTCAAGGGGAACAATTTTCTTACCTCTTTTCTTGTTTCTTGCTTTCCAAATTATGCAGCAGACAACGAGGAAAAAGATGCAAACAGCCACAATTGAAACCAGAATAATGGTCTTTAGTCTTTTCTTCAAGTCAGCGTCATGAATAGATTCTAGAAAAAAGAGAAGACAATACCAAAAGATCATATGATGCAAATTGCCTATATTCGTCAATAGATTTCTTTACAATAATTTATATTTTGTTGGTATATTCTTATAATTTTCGAACATCTTCTGGACAATGAAAAATAAAATGCTTCTATTGCTGTAAACAAAATCTCAATGACTTTCCTTTGCAGTGTTATAAGCAACAAAAATACACTTACTCATTGCAGAAGCAGACAGCCGTATATATACATCCTGCTTAGTAAATTGCACTCTCAACTCACGAACATCAATAAGGTCGTCAAACCACATCAAGCAGCCACTGCCTCCATCTCTGATATCAGAATTAGCATAAGCTGTACAATAACAGTTCTTCAAGCACATCTCTTTGCACTCATGGAGGCTCATGCTCTTGTTCAACCAAAACTCCAACAGGTCAGGCAATTTCACCCCCACAAGCTTTATAAACCCTTCACCCCTTCGGCAATCTAATGGCATCTTCCTCGTGCATCCATTAGACCAATTCAGAACTTCCCATTCATTCTGGGACCTTGGCACGAACCCTTCCAAACACTCGCATATCGGACTTCTATTAATTTTACAAATACCATTTGGACCACAGTATCCATAATTGTCACATGGTTCATAAGGTTGTGTGAACATGATATCCCATGTGTTCCTCCCATTTTCCAATACAAGACGTTCCAAAGAGCCAGAAGGATTCAATTTTAGGCGTGTAATGGCTGTGTTAACTTTTTGCTTGAAACCAAAATATGACTCGTTTTCATTTAAGACAAAAGCTGCTTCATAAACAGGGTTAGTCATCACAACAATACCGCGAAATTCAACTCCATTCCATAGACCAGACCGAATCTTTCTGGTTGATCCCGCGGCAATTATGGTTTGAGGTATCCCCGTGATGTTCAACCGGTAAGTGAAGTCACCGGTCGATGGATCATCACCGCTTTTCCATGAGGTTATATATCGTTCCAGACCGCTTTCGAAATCCCATCCAACCTTCATGTCTGCTACCAAAGTGTCCGATGGATAATCGAAGCTCTGCCATGCATATATATTGGAGCTGAGGCTATCTCTGTTTCCAACTACAAGATTTCCTGACTCCAAAAGCTGAGCAACTGGGTTGTTTCCTGTTTCCATTGATGATGTATTTGAGGACCAAATGATGCCCCTGGTTCGATTGAGAAGACGAAGACTTCCATGGTTGGTAAAGATCAATGAGCCGTTTGAATCATGAAGTGGGTTATTTCTGTTTGCAACCCAGACAACGACATCAGGGGTAATCTTGTACCATATTCCTAAGTACCTGTTCTTGGAGCTGCCAGGGGAGAAGAAACCAAGCTCAAAGATTTGGCCAGAAGAAACTAAAGTGGTGCCGTCCGTGAGGGGCTGTGCTGGAGTTATGGTGTCTGCTGCTCTACAGAGTAACAACAAGGTGGGGAGGGATATCACCGAAGCATACAAAACGGTGAAGAAATTATAGGTTCCCATTTGGAATAATTTTTTTTTTTAAACAAAAAGAAAAAACAGAGATATCACCGAAGCATACAAAACGGTGAAGAAATTATAGGTTGCCATTTGGAATAATTTTTTATTTTTTTTAAACAAAAAGAAAAAACAGATCGAAAGTTGTGGTGTTATTTTCAATGAATAATTATACAAAAAAAAAAAAAAAAAAAAAAAAACAGATCAAAAGTTGTAGTGGTGTCATTTTCAATGAATAATTATATAAAACTTATTTAACCAAAAAAAAAAAAAAAGAATGAATATACAACTTCTATATGTACGGTAGTCAACGAATTCGCCGAAGACCTGTCAATAAGTCAAAAACATATTGTTAGATGCATTATTGGGTTTTTTGTTTGTTTTTTTCGTGGCACGTCTGCTTGCAATTGCGTATTGTAAAAGAGTCAACGGCCGTTCCATTGATGATGTAGAGCGAAGTCCAAAATGGACAACGGTCCAGAAATAAATTGTCCAATAAACCAAGTTCACCTTTTTAATCATTTGTTCAACTTATGGAAAATGTATTTCATCATAATAAAATAAAAAACGAAAAAGTAAAAAATAAAAAATAAAAACTTATGGATAGAAGCTGAGTTGTTTTTTGTCGAGTTGGCATTGCAATAACCACTCGTTTTAACGTTAAATACTAGGTTCAACATTTGGTAATAAAATCCCCTACTCCATATATATACATATATAAAGCTAAGTTAATAATCCTCCAATCCAATATTACAAAAAATAACAATAACACTTATAGAACATCCGTGCCTAACTTGTAATAAAAATGAATATAATGGGCGAATTGATTAAAGAAAAAATTTCAGCACCAGTAACTTTTCTTGCGTAACGTTTTGGACTGGAAGAGAACTTCACTTTGTTGACAAAATTCTGATGGAGTTATAATCCTCCAACCCAATATTACTTAAGATATAATAACACTTATAGAGAATCCATGGCTAACTGATACTAAAAATGGATATAATGGACGAATTGATTAAAGAAAAAATTTCTGCATCAAGAACTTTTCTTGCATAACTTTTTGGACCGGAAGACGAAATTCCCTTTGTTGACAAATTTCTGATGGAAAAATTTGTGGTTATAATCACTAGCAAAAACTTTTAAAAGCTAAGTAACATTAGAGGCTTAACAGATTCCAAATAATTAAAATATAGTGTACAAATCAGATTTTCCAAACATGTATAATAGACCCAAAAAGTAGTTAAAAAAATCTTTAAGTAAGTAATAAATTCATCGAATGAGACGTTATTCCTTCGCATTTATATAAACAGTTAGTTGTCAAAATTCTACATTGAGCAATTTGAATTCGTTAAACAGGTTAAACAAATTATTCACTCTATAATTAATTTGTTTAACAAAATAATTAATATTTCAACCCCGAACAGCTCCTTAACTTACTCTTACTGATTAATTGAACTCCATTCCACAGCCCCGTCCAAAGCTTTCTGGTTGATCTTGTGGCTATTACTCTTTGAGGTATTCAAGTGATGTTCAATCAGTTGGTAAGGTTACCAATTGATTGGTCATCAGCGCTTTTCCATGATGTCAAATATCTTTCCAAACCAGTTTTCAAGTTCCTTCAGAACTTCATCCCTGCTAATAAAGTGTTTGATGGATAAGCAAAGCTCTAACATGCATATATCTTTGGAACTGAGGCTAACTCTGTTTCCAACTACGGAATCCCTAACTCCAAAAGCTAAGTAATCGTTGTTTAATGTTTTCACGAATGATGTATCCGAGGACCAAATGCTGCCCCCCGATCCGGTTGAGAAGAAGAAATCTTCCATCGTTGGTGATAGTGAATTGGCCATATGAACCAGTAAGTAGGTTATTTCTATTTGCAACCCAAACAACGAAATCAGGGGTACTATTGTACCATTTTCCTACATACCTGTTCTTGGAGCTGCCAGTGGAGAATAAGCCTAGCTCAAAGGTCAGTCCCAACAAAACTAAAGTTTGTCCATCATAGAACGACTATTGTGGAGTCATGATGTCAACTACAGTATAAGTACGACAAATATATGATGTCAAGAACAGATGGATGAGAAAGACCAAAACATTGAAGGTATGGTAGATTTCCACTCAGAATTTATTATTATTATTATTATTTTTGGTTTGGTTTTTATGGGGCTTCATACTCAGGGTTAATTAGAATGTACTGAAAGGATTAGGGCAAGGTTAATCTAAAAAGAACAAGGTTTTGAAAGGTTTGGAAATTGATTTGGAGTTTGGTTGGTTTTTATAGGGCTTCATACTCAGGGTTAATTAGAATGTACTGAAAGGATTAGGGCAAGGTTAATCTAAAAAGAACAAGGTTTTGAAAGGTTTGGAAATTGATTTGGAGTTTGGTTGTTCTCAGCTTGCTTTGGTTAAGCTGCTGGAAAATCTTCCAATTTTGGCCGGTTTGTGTTTCTCTTGGTTTCAAAGTGGAAACTAAGGTATTTTTTCCAAAATTCAATACAATATTCATTAAGATGTAATACATACTTATAGCATACAAAATAGGTGTGAAAGCACACCATTGTTGGTTCTAAACACCAATGCAAAACAAGTCCTTCATGGTAAAGCAAAACACATCTGTAAAGTAACATTGCCACATGCTTCATGATTTATTGACAAGTGTTGCTGCCTCATTAGGTGCTTCATGTTGAAGTAGTCCCCATGTATAATGACACATGTCCTTCCATGCATTGGATAAGAGAGAGGCCGAATGCTTTGGCTCCATATCACCAAGTAGCTTCCATGTCACCATCTTAGTCACCAAGGTGCTTTCCATGTCATCAAAGTGCTTTCATTTTCCTAACCTCTAATTTTGCTAATACATATCAAATAACAAATATTGGTGTCTTTGTGCACTAACTTAATAAGCCTAGAATACAACACAAAATGATTTGATCAACTACCTAAATAAAATACAAAACAAAATAAGGAAGTTGCTTCTTGGCTAAGGCATTTAAGCTTGGTCTCAGATTTGCATGGTTCATGGCTAAAAATTACCGTGATTCTCTAACACTTCTATTTGGCAATGTTAGGCATGATATGTAGAAGACTCCTAAGCACTTGAAGTCTTTCTTTTGGCAATGGTTTTGTGAGAATGTCGGCTAGCTGGTCTTGTGTTGAGCAATACATCAAATTGATTTCTTTGTTTCTTTCAGCTTCATAGATGCTTTGGTACTTTATAAGGATATGCTTGGTTCTTCTGTGTTGTACTAGATTTTTTGTGATGGTTATGGCTAAAGTATTGTCACAATGAATGGTGGTTGCATTTGTTTGCTTGCAACCTAAACCACTAAGCAATTTCCTTAGCCAAATTGCTTGATTTGATGTTGCTGCCGCCGAGATGTATTCAGCTTCTGCTGTTGATTGTGCTGTGGTTCCTTGCTTGTGTGAACTCCATGAAAATGGACCTAAATCAAATATAAAAAAGTATCCAGAAGTGCTCTTCATGTCTTCCAAGCTACCTACCCAATCACTATCACAATAGCTAACTAATTCACACATGTTGCGATGCTTGTATAGGATTCCAAAGTTGGCTGTGCCTTTACATACCTTAGGACTCTTTTAGCAGCTTGGTAATGGTTTTGAGATGGTGCACTCGTGAACCTTGATAGCACACTTACAGCATACATAATATCAGGTCTTGAAGCACACAAATAAAGCAAGCTTCCAATTAGGCTTCTATAAACCGAAGCATTCACTTTCTCACTTCCATCATCAAGTTCGAACTCGGCATTTTGAATCATTAGTGTTTCAACAATCTTGGCATTTTCTAGTTGAAACTTATCGAGCAAATTCATAGCATATTTTTTTTTCAAATAAAATTATACCTTTACTTGTTTGCTTGATCTACAAACCTAGAAAATAATTCATTAAGCCAAGGTCGGACATCTCGAAGGTTTCCATTACTTTATCTTTGAATTTTTGAATGCCTTCGGTATTGCAACCTGTTATTAGCAAATCATCAACATAAAGAGAGATTACCATTGCATCTTCATGTCAGTTGGTTTTGAGATAGAGTGTAGGCTCATTATCACTTCTTGAAAAACCTTCATGAGTAAGGTAGTCATCAATTCTTGCATACCAAGCTCTTGGAGCTTGTTTAAGCCCATACAAGGCTTTATGAAGCTTGTACACTTTCTCCTCCTTTCCTTCTATAACAAAGCCTTCAAGTTGCTCAACATATACTTCTTCTTCTAAAATACCATTTAGAAAAGCTGATTTCACATCCAAATGATATATTTTCCAAGAATTATTGGCTGCATATACAAGTAAAAGCCGAATGGTTTCATATCTTGCCATCGGTGTAAAAGTCTCCATGTAGTCTACACTATATTGTTGAACATAGCCTTTAACAACCAGCCTTGCTTTTTATTTGTTCAAAGTGCCATTAGGGTTTAGTTTTGTTCTAAAAACTCATTTGACACCTACTACATGTCCTTTCTTTGGTCTCGGCACCAAACTCCAAGTTTTGTTCTTTTTTATCATGTGAAGCTCCTCCTCCATTGCAGCTTACCATTCTTTATGTTGTGAAGCCTCACTATATATTGTAGGATCAAGTGTTGCCATCCTTGCACTTGCATAAAGTTCTACAATTGATTTTGTGCCTCTCTTCCCAACATATTCTTCATTGGCCTAGTCATCATCATCGGCAACATCAAAATCATTTTGATCGGTGGAAGGAGTTCTTGATTGAATATAAGTGTTTTCTTCCACTTTATGCTCCTTCCAATTCTAATATGAGTTCTCATCTACAATAACATTTCTAGAGACAACAACCTGCATCTTAGATATATCAAAGATTCTATAGTCTTTGAAATCGAGCTATAGCCTATAAATATACCAATACTTGCTTTCTTATCAAGCTTGGTTTTTTTGGAGTCATGGATATGCATATAACAAATACTTCCAAAGACTTTTAAGTGAGCAATTGAAGTGTTAAAACCATACCACAATTCATTTGGAGTTTTAGACTCAATTGCCTTACTTGGAAGTCGGTTTAGGAGGTATACACTTGTGTTTACAGCTTCGGCCCAAAATGTCATTAGCAAGCACTTCTCGAATAGCAAGCATCTTGACATCTCCATGATGGTTCTATTCTTTTTTTTACTCACTCCATTTTGTTGTGGTGTGTATAGAGTTGTGAGTTGGTGTATGATGCCATTTGTCTTGCAAATATCTTGGAAAGTTTTTGAAATGTACTCTCCACCATTGTCGGTTCAAATCACTTTGATGGTTATTTGTGCTTGGTTTTCTACAAGTGTTTTGAACTCTTCAAATGTGGCTGCTGCTTATGATTTTTGTTTGAGGAAGTATATCCAGCAATTTCTTGAATAGTCATCGATAAAGATAATAAAATACCTCCTCCCTGCATGAGTTGCTTCATTCATTGGTCCACACAAATCCGAATGCACCATTTGTAACTTTTCCTTTGCTTTGCCGAGTGTTGTCAAAGGAAATGGTTGTCTTTTGATTTTGCCAAGTTGACATGTTTGGCAAACAGCTTCATTTTCATAGATTTGTGGTAAATTCTTAACAATTTGTTAAGTATGCATTTACTTCATGGTGGCATAGTTATAATGGCCAAGCCTTCTATGCCATAGTCTTGAATCTTCTTGGACTTTGGTATTCATAGCCATTTGATTTTGTTGATCAAAATCAATTACAAGGCTATTATCTTTCATATGGACAACTAATACAATTTTGTCATCCTTAGATATTTTACAACTTGTATCTAAGAATTTCAAAATGTATCATTTTTTCATAAGTTGTGGCACACTAAGTAAATTTTCGGATAGATTTGGGACATATAAAACATTGGTAATTTGAATTGTACCTTTTAGTGTTTAGTTGACTAAATCTCTTTTTCCTTGTGCTTCCATGATTTGTCCATTTGCTGACCTAATTTTTATTACAATTCTTGAGTTGAACTTGACAAACAAGTCACGGTTGTTTTTAATTTAGGATTCATCTTGTTCTTTTCACCTGTAAAGTTTGCTAATTAATTTTGATGTCTTACAAACCTAACATACACTAACTAATATTGAAAAAAAAAAAAAAAAAAAACTACATATTAAAAAGTCTGATTCGTGTACTAGCTAGTTTTTAATTATATGTAATCTGGTAAACATCAATATTATGTAGTTTTTAAACGTTTTGGTTGCTGACCGAGTCTAACAGCAAATTTTTCTTTCAAAGATTTGTTGCCAAAGTGAATTTCTTCTTCAAGCACAAACCTCCCTCTAGAAAAATTATTGGGTGCTTTCCTTACTAAATTGGCACATTGTGTTCATTTTTGTTATAAGTAGGCATGGAATTTTATAAATTGCAAAAATGATTCACATTTGTAAACATGGTTTATGGAACAATTTCTTTTAAAACCGTTGACCATCTCCCATTGCCGATTGTATTGCTCAACATCAAAGAAAGGACCTCCACAGTAGGCCGTTGACTCTTCTTGGCCGTGATATTTTAGCACTCTCCAAAGTCAAAACATATATTGCAAATTTGGAATACGTAATTGTACAGAACATTTTGAAAGTTTCCAAATCACGTGCTAGAAAATAGAAACAAAAACAAAAAAAGAAAAAAACGAGAGTGAAGGTGCACCTAATAATCTTTTTAACTTACTGGTGGTACACAGGTATTCTCCCAAACTCGTCGACCTGTACATAGAATTGCACATCGTATTAAACTGCAGCTTTCTCTGTTCTCAAAAAATATATTCCAAATGGAAACCAATATCTTCATCGATTTTTATGCTTTGGTGATGTCTCTCCCAATCTTGTTGGTACTCTGTAAAGCAGCAGACACGGTAACTAAAACACACTCCATCACAGACGGCACAACTTTAGTTTCTTCAGGCCAAAGATTTGAGCTCGGCTTCTTCTCCCCTGGCAGCTCCAAGAACAGGTATTTAGGAATATGGTACAAGACTGCCCCTGATGTTGTTGTCTGGGTTGCAAACAGAAATAACCCATTTCACGATTCATCTGGGAAATTGGTCATCACCGACCATGGAAACCTTCTTCTTCTCAACCAGACGAGGAGTGTCATTTGGTCCACAAACACATCGTGGGTCGCCAAGGAACCAATTGCTCTGCTTTTGGATTCAGGAAACTTTGTAGTTGGAGAGAAAAACAAGATCACAAGCTCTGAGATTTTTGTATGGCAGAGCTTCGATTATCCATCAAACACACTATCAGGGATGAAGATCGGATGGAACAGAAAGACAGGTCTAGAAGGGTATTTAACATCGTGGAAAAGCGATGATGACCCATCAGACGGCGATTTCACTTACAGGATGGACAACAAAGGGCCACCCCAGATGATGGTCACGATGGGACAGACAAGGATGTTTCGGACAGGAACATGGAATGGTGTTCGATTCAGTGGTCTACCTGCTGTGTCCGATGTGGTGTTCAAATCGACTGTCGTATTCAACGACAACGAGTCGTATTACATGGCACTGCCCAACATTGCAGACACTGTTATTACACGCATGACGCTGAATTCTTCAGGTTTGGCTCAGCGATTCATATTGCGAAACGGTGAAACCGATTGGGCTATTATGTATTCACAGCCTTATGAGCCATGTGATAGTTATGGACATTGTGGACCAAATGGTATTTGTAGGATAAACAGAATGCCCATATGTGAGTGTTTGGAAGGCTTTACACCGAGGAATCCAGAAGAGTGGAAAATTCTGAGTTGGTCCAGGGAATGTGTGAGAAAAAACCCGTTGACTTGCCAGAAAGGAGAAGGGTTTGTAAAGCTTGTGGGTGTGAAATTGCCTGACTTATTGGAGTTTTGGTCGAACCAGAATATGAGCCTCCGAGAATGTAAAGAGATGTGCTTGAAGAATTGTCCGTGTAAAGCTTATGCTAATTCTGATATAAGAGAAGGAGGCAATGGGTGTATGATGTGGTTTGGTGACTTTATTGATGTCCGGGAGTTGAGCATAAAAGGCAGTGAAGATAGTATTTACATTCGCGTGTCTGCTTCGGACATGAGTAAGTGTACTTCCGAAACTACAATTTAATCTTGTGGCCTAGCATTTGATACATCTTCTCTGTTTGTATAAGTAATATAAAAAAGAAAGTAGAAATGGATTCTAGACAAGCAAATAAAGGAAATATTTACGGCAAGATTGATTAATTGATGTGTAGTCTTGTCTTTGTAGAAACAATCCGTGAAGCGAATGCAAAATCAAGACTAAAGAAGATCCTAGTGAATTCATTATCCGTTGTGTGTATTTTTTGCCTGGTCTTCTGCTCCGTATATGGGAAAATAAGAAAAAAGATAAGAGGTAAGGAAATTGTTCCACTTGACTTAATTTTCTTAATTTTGTTAATTCAGGAAATGGTCTTAAAGAGTTTATGAATGAAGTTTACTGAGAAAAATAATTATGTAAACTTAATAGGTTTTAGAAGACAGAAAGAAGATATAGAATTACCTTTATTTGATTTGGCTACTGTTGCTTCTGCTACAAAAAACTTCTCTCCCGAGCGTATGATTGGTGCAGGCGGCTTTGGTTCTGTTTACAAGGTAGTAACTTCTTATTGAATTGAACTGAGAGTTCATTTACCAGAATATTGAATTGAAAGTTCACATTGTTTTTATGGCATTATGCAGGGGAACCTCTCAACAGGACAAGAAATAGCTGTGAAGAGACTGGCCCAGAATTCAGGACAGGGTCTTAAAGAGTTTATGAATGAAGTAGACTTGATTGGAAAGCTTCAACATCGAAATCTCGTTGCACTTTTGGGCTGTTGTATTGAAAGAAAAGAGAGGATCTTAATCTACGAGTTTATGCCCAATGAAAGCTTAGATCATTTTATCTTTGGTTTGAACCTCTTGGCCTTTTACGCATTTAAATTAATCATTGCAGACTTTGGCTACTTGAAATTAAGAATTGAATGCGTTGTTACTAATCTATCTGAAAGTTTACAAAGAGTGGAAATGTTGTGCAGATAATAAAAGAAGCACCATCTTATGTTGGGAAAAGAGATTCAATATTGTACTGGGGATTGCAAGAGGTCTTCTCTACCTCCACAGAGATTCTAAACTTCAAATTATTCACATGGATCTTAAAGCAGGGAATATTTTACTGGACAAGAACTTGAATCCTAAGATTTCTGACTTTGGCTTAGCAAGGATTTTTGGGGGTGATGAAAATGAAGCCAGAACAAGGAGAGTTGTTGGAACATAGTAAGTATAGGAGCTCTTTCATTTTTCCTTTAGTTACAAGCATATAGAGAAAGTTCGGTAACTATATTCTTCATGTAGTGGATATATGTCTCCAGAATATGCAATTGATGGAAAGTTCTCTGCAAAATCCGATGTCTTTAGCTTTGGTGTGCTTTTGCTAGAGATTGTGAGCGGCAAAAAGAATAGAAGGTTCAGTCACCCTGATCACCACCACAATCTTCTAGGACATGTAAGTTTGGCTGATATACTGTTTTATCCACAGCATTATTTTTCTTTTTTTTCTTATGTGAATTACTCAGCTAAGCTTATTTTCACAGGCATGGTTGCTTTGGAATGAAGACAGGGCCTTGGATCTAATGGATGGTTGCTTCAAGGATTCATATGTTGAATCTCAAGTATTAAGATGCATTCAAGTGGGTTTGATTTGTGTTCAAAAGTTTCAAAATGATAGACCAACTATGTCCTCCATCGTTTCCATGTTGGAAAACGAGGGAACAATCTTGCCTCAACCTAAGCAGCCTGGTTTCTTCATAGAAAGAAGTTCAAACGATGAGAACTCAACACCAAAAAATGAAGAAACCGGTTCACAAAATTCAGTGACTATGACAAAGCTGGATGCAGGTAGATAGATATTAAATCATTAACCTTCAACTTAACCTGACATTTTTATCCTTCCATTAAGAAACAAGTGCATTATTCAATATTTGGTTGGGATGCATGGTTTAAAGTATGTGCTTCAGATGAATGGTTACAACTATAATAATGATTGAGATTTTCCCAATCAAAAAGTCCTGTTACTATTAACTGGTTTGTGCAATGAGGCCATGTTTGATAGGATGGGTAAATTAAATTCTGGACTTAGACAATTTAATTCTAATCCTATATTTGCTTATAGCTGGGGTTGATCTAAAAGGTCCAAGCTAAAGAAAAAAAAAAGGGGTATTACATATTTGTTTCTATTTTAGAAGATAAGTTACACACTTAATCCTCTTTAAAGGAGTACTACTTCTTAGATCTTAATTTTATTTTACCAAAATAAACAAAGCGACGACTTCTTAATAGCCTGGACATAACAGGTGGCAGTTAGGCTATAGTACAGCATTTGTCAGATCTAATTCTCCACATATGATGACAATGCTGGAGCCATGATCACAATAGCTCAAGCTCCTATGAGGTTTTCATATTTTCATGGTTCTGGGACAAAAATGGTATTTAAAAACAGATTTTTTTTTCTCCATATTCTTGGTAAATAAGCTCTTTTTGCTTTTGTGTGTCTGTAAGAGAGTGATGCATGATCTCTATTTTTGTTCCCATTAGATGTGTAAAAAAGAAAAACAGAGGAAACAGAGCTTCAGACATGAGCTTTTTCATCCCAACAAAATTAATTCCTACTTGCAGTAGATCAAATGTTTATGTTTGTAGAGGCCGTAGAAAGCAAATGTCACAGTCGAGGGAGTTCTGACATCCAGGTGGGAAAAAAGTTCTTGTTAACCTTACAGCGTATGTACTCCAAAAGGAACAATCTACTGACCATGCCTTGAACACATGTTGATTACTGCATATAAGCATCAAAACCATCAGCTGCTTAACAACAGCATTCTAACTCTATCTCTATCTACCATTCAGCATTGTCATAGTTACAACGTTTTCATTTTTTGATTTAGAGCTCTCATCATTTGCATCTTAATGCTTCACATTCAACACATGAATCCATCAAACTTGAATCCATTAGATCCAAGGCTCTTCCTTCAGTCCAAAGCAACCATGCCTACGACAATATCCTTAGCTCACCAATTCAAAAATAAAATAAAATAAAATAAAAATAGAAAATGAAAAAAGCCAAAAAACCAAAACCAAAAAAAAAATTAAAAACAAAACAAAAACTTAAAAATAAATAAATAAATTAAGAAAAAAAGCCAATAACAAAGGCAACAACTATGGATTAGTGAGACTGGATACTCAAAAGCATTATTTTTTTCACTTCTTACATGTCCCAGAAGATTGTGGTGGTGATCAGGACGACTAAACCTTCTATTTCTCTTCCCACTCACCATCTCCAACAGAAGCACACCAAAGCTAAACACCTCAGATTTTACTGAGAACTTTCCATCAAAGGTATATTCTGGAGACATGTATCCACTGCATGAAAAATATAGTAATAAAAGTTTTGAATGAGTTTGAAGAGATTGAAAATTTTGATTCTTACTATGTTCCTAAAATCATCCTTGTTTTGGCTTCTTTCTCATCATCTTGAAATTTCCTGGCTAATCAAAAGTCAGAAATTTGGGATTCAAGTTATTATCCAATAAAATATTGCTTTCCTTGAGATCCTTGTGAATAAGTAGAAGTTTAGAATCTTGGAGGAGATATAGAAGACCTCTAGTAATGCCCATGACATAATGTCAAAGTGTGTTTTCCATCCCAATATCGTTATTCTTTTATCCTCTGCACATCAGCTGCCCTTGTAAACTCTTAAGTAGATTAATTTTGATCGTATTTGAAATTTCAAATTCAAATGTGCAAAATTTACGACAATTAAATAAGGACATATCAAGAACAAGAAGTTCGAACCAGATATAGAATAATCCACGCTTTTGTTAGGGATGTACTCATAGATTAAGCTCCTTTCTTCTCCTTGAATACAACAGCCTAAAAGGGCAACGAGATTCAGAATGTTGAATCTTTGCAGTCAAGTCTACTTCATTCATAAACTCTGTAATGCCCTACCTGGAATCCTTGGACAGTCTCTCCATAGCAATTTCTGGTCCTTTTGGGAGGTTGCCCCAAAAAATATGTCCCATGAGTAGGTGCCGTTGTTAGCCATGAGATGCATAGAAATCACATAATGGTTCAAGAAATTGGTACCTTGAAAACAGGAACAAAGCCACCTGCTCCAATCATATATTCAGGAGAGAAATTGTTTATAAAATCAAATAAGTTCTAGTTCATCTTCTTTTTTGCTTCCCTGTCCTATTTATTTCAATAATTAATGAATTATCAAAACATTACTTTTAAAAATTAAGTTGTAAGAGAAAACGGGTTGATTATATCTTCCATTGGTTTTTTTTTTTTTTTTTTTCCCCAAACGATGCACCAGATACACATGATACACATGCCAGAGCCAGAGGTTGTTGAAACAATTAGTTTTGTGTTGCAGTCTCCTCTTCCTTTTCCCATCTCGAATTGATTCTGTAACATATAGGGCAATAAAATATGAAAAAAAAAAAAAATACTAATAATCCGTTATTTGATGAAATACTACGAAATTATCTTCTGATTTAAAACCGTGAAGTAATCACTTAATAAGGAATAGTTTTACTATTTTTTTTTTAATAAAATAAATATCAGTTAGTCTTGCTTACATCTGGCTTATAAATACATGTATATTTAAATATTTACCCTACTCAAAATTAACGACAAAATACAGAGGTAAGAAAAAGATCTCTGTCAGTATCACTATCATTCGTTTATCAAGCATTACCAAAAACATTTGTTTATCAAGCATTACCAAAAACATTTTTTTTTTTTTCTCCCTCTTATTTGAAAAAAAAAAAAAAAAGAATGAAATGAAAAGAAAAACTTTTATGTCTCTCATTGAGAGTAGAAAAAAGAATCTGTTATCATTTATATAAGCAGAAAACTCTATTTTTAAATAAAATCCTAAAACAGAAAGAAGCAAGGAAACTCATTCAGCCCATCTTTGCTGACTGTATTCTATTTTAATTGATAAATAGTTGCACCTTATTCCATCTCCTGCATCCATTTAACTCTATTACACTTTCATTTATATATATTTTTATTGTCACTTTGATTGATCATAACAGAGAAAGATTTCACTTTTAGTTACAGAGCAAGCGGGAGTGTTACGTGAGGTAGACTTACACGGTTCAGATTTTGGCAACCGTATTTAGATGTCCAGCTCAGTAAATTGTACTCTCAACCCTTTGACATCAACAAGGTCACCAAAACCACGTCAAGTAGCTGTTAGAAATTTTATGGATCGAAATATACATAATAAATTTCATAAATCATAAATTACTAACCTCCAAACTCAACCATTGATAAATTAGATCTTTAATCCTTAATCCTGCAAAATAGAAACAACGTAAAGTAGTGCCTACGGACACACTACTCTCAAACCACTTTCAGATTTCTGAAAACCCTAATCTCCAAATACTATATGGTATATCCTTGTCTGCTTGCCCTAGACCCTTTAAATAGTCTCTGCAAGTCAGACTTATCCATTAATTTTGACACACATAAAATAATAATAATTTGATTATATAATTATACTAGGAAAAATATGGATAAGTTAATGGGCTTATAAAGAGAGTTGGTCCTCCAATCCAATGGGCCAACTGGAGTCTTATAGAGAGTGTGTGACCAAGGGCCCTACTACATAATAATAAAATAAGTCAGTCCCATTAATGGCATAAATAGGCCCTATAAGTGAGTAATTGATTATGCCAAGTCCACAAATATTAATTTAATTCAACATTCTCCCACTTGGACTGCATAATCATCATCATATAAAATCCAAACTCACTAACTATATAATCTCCCGAACCATAATACCATTTCATCCAAATATATAGTATACCGACAGGGCACAACAATATACTAGACTAGGCAGTAGAGATTCTCTCAGTAAATCTCCCAAAACATTATACCATTTCAACTGAGTACTTTGCATGCCATAAACTCAGTCTAGGTAGTAGAGATTTACCTAACCATGTGCAATCCCCCAACACACAAAACCATTTCATTCAAGCACATTGCGTATCGACAGGATACAACAATATACCCAAACTAGGTAGTAGGGATTCACCATGACACCTGTGGATCAACATACACATATACATAGACTAATAGTCTCAACAGGCCTGTAAATATAAGGAGTAATAATATGTGTAATAAATCATCTCATAAATAAATAATGATCCACATACATCAATTTATTAAAATATTCAAAGAAATAAATAATACTCAACATGGATATTACTACAGAAAATATAACAAACTCCCACTGACCCACAGCAGTCTTAACTGCCTAACAATCCCATACGGGACACATGCTCCTCAAATATGCCTACCGATAAAACCTTGGTCAGTGGATCTGCCACCATACTATAAGTCGGCGTGTGAACAACAATAATGAGGCCCTCTTCAACTTTCTCCTTTACCACAAAATATTTCACATCAATGTACTTCGTACCAGGAGTACCTTTTAAATTATTGGAGAAAGAAACCGCTGCAGTATTATCACAATACATCATAATAGGCCTCTCAATGGAGTCAACTACTCCTAAATCACGGATAAAATTTCGTAGCCAAACTGCATGACGGGTAGCCTCATAACACGCCACATATTCTACCTCCATAGTCTAGGATGCTGTCACTGACTACTTAGCACTCTGCCAAGACACAGCACCTCCTGCCATGATAAATATATAACCAGTGGTAGATTTCTTATCATCAACACAACCTTTATAGTCTGCATCACTATAACCCACTACTTCAAGAGAGTTAGTGCGACGATATGTCAAAATATGATCTTTAGTACCCTGAAGATACCTAAAGACCTTCTTAACTGCTTGGTAATGAAGAGGACCAGGATTGCTCATAAATCTACCAAGCACACCCACAGCAAAAGCTAGATCAGGCCGTGTACATACTTAAGCATACATCAAACTACCTACTGCTGAAGAATAGCGAACATTCTTCATTGCCATCCTTTCTCTATCATTCTTGGGACACTGATCTTTAGAAAACTTTTCACATTTCATAACCGGTACACTTCCAGGAGAACAATTATGCATATCAAATCTCTTAAGAATTCTATCAATATAAGCTCTCTAAGACAATTGCAATACATAATTAGTCCTATCTCGAACAATCTTGATGCCCAAAACAAAAGAAGCCTCACCAAGATCTTTCATATCAAAATGGTTGCATAACATCTGCTTTGTCTCAGCTAATAGGTCAGTGTTATTAGTAGCCAAAAGTATGTCATCAACATACAACACCAGAAATATAAAACTGCTCCCACTGACCTTCATATATATGCATCTATCAACAACATTCTCCTTAAAGCCATTTTTGGTGACAACCTCATCAAACTTAAGATACCATTGTCTTGAAGCTTGTTTAAGACCATAAATAGATTTCTTAAGCTTACAAACCAAATTACCATTCCCTGTTTGTTGGAAACCAACTGGTTGAGCCATATATACATCCTCATATAAATCACCATTCAGAAAAGCAGTTCTGACATCCATCTGATGCAACTCCAGGTCATAATGCGCCACAATTGCCATAATGACTCTAAAAGAATCATTTGTGGATACAGGAGAGAAAGTCTCTGTATAATCAATTCCTTCCTTCTGGCTAAACCCTTTAGCTACAAGTCTAGCCTTATACCTCTCCACTTGACCATTGGAGTCCTTTTTAGTTTTAAAGACCCATCTGCACCCAATAGTCTTGCTATCCTCTGGTAACTCAACCAAATCCTAAACTCCATTTGATGCCATGGATTTCATTTCATCTTCCATTGCATCCAACCAAAAATTTGAGTTTGAACTGCTTATGGCCTCCTCATAAGTGATTGGATCTGAATCATCACTTATGTCAAACTCATGCTCCTGCAAGTAAACCTCATAGTCATCAAGAATAGCTGATCTCCTAATCCTTTGTGACCTTCTCAAAGGTACATCAGCATCTGCAATAGCTGGAATATCCTGCTCTTCAACAATGAGTTCATTCTGACCAACTACTGGTTCATCAACTACTGGATCAATAATATCTCTATCAGGAACAACTATACTGGGAATGAAAACACTTTCTTTTCTAAATTGAGATTCCCTTAGACCATTACTATCATCAAACCCAAAATCATCTTCAAAATAAATGGCCCTGTTTGATTCCACGATCCTGGTGGTGTGAGAAGGACAAAAGAATCTTGAACCCCTAGATCCTATACAATAGCTAACAAAATATCCACTAATGGTTTTAGGATCCAACTTCTTAATTTGGGGATTATAAATCCTTACTTCAGCTTTACAACCCCATATTCGAAAATGATGCAAATTAGGCTTTCTCCTTGACCACAACTCAAAAGGAGTCTTAGGAACAAATTTACTTGGAACTTGATTCAAAATATAAGCAGCCGTCCTTAAAGCCTCTCCCCACAAATAATCTGGCAACCTAGAATTTGCCAACATAGACCGCACCATATCCAACAAAGTTCTATTCCTTCTCTCAGCTATGCCATTTTGCTGAGGTGTACCAAGCATCGTATATTACGCATCAATGCCACACTCATGCAAATAAATAGCAAAAGGTCCTGGGTTCCTTCCAGTCTAATCATATTTACCATAAAACTCACCACCTCTATCAGACTTTACAGATTTTATTTTTTTATTCTTTTGAAGCTCCATCTTTACCTTAAACTCTTTAAAGACAACTAAAGAATCTGACTTCTCACGAATAAGCTTAACATGTCCATAATGAGAGTAATCGTCAATGAAGGTAATAAAATATCTATAACCACCCAAAGCAGTTGGTGTAAAAGGTCCACATATGTCAGTGTGGATTAACTCCAAAACATCTCCACACCTAGCTAACTTATCCTTTCTTACCTTGGCAGTTAACTTCCCTTTCACACATTCAACACAAGTCAACAGATCAGAGAAATCAAGATTAGGAAGTATCCCATCCTTTACTAACCTTTCCATTCTGTGCCTAGAAATATGTCCCAAACGTTTATGCCATAACATTGAGGAATTGTCATTAACTCTTGGGTGTTTGGAAGCAACAATAGGAGCAACAACAGAATTAACAGAGAAATTGAGACCATTATTAAATAAATCAAGCTTATATAAATTGCCACATAAAGTTCCAAAACCAACAACTTTACCATCCTGAAATAATTCAACTTTGTTATTTCCAAACAAAAAACTATAACCTTGACTATCCAAAACAGAAATAGATAACAAGTTTCTTCTTATTGAAGGTACATAAGAAACTTCTTGCAACTCCAAAACATATCCAGTGGCAAGCTTCAACTTGATTGTTCCCACAATGTCCACCTTTACTCTTGAGCTATCTCCCATATAAACATGCTGCTCAAGATTGGTTAGGCCCCTTCGACTTATCATCCCCTGCAATGAATTAGTAACATGAATTGTTGCTCTAGTATCTAACCACCAAGAATTTATAGGCACATCGATAATATTGGTCTCAATCATTAAAATATTACCTTTCTTCTCTTGCTTTCCCTTTAAGGTCCAACAGTCTATCTTCTTGTGTCCAACTTTATTGCAGTATCCACACCTTCCATTAAAGTACTCTTTCCTTTCTCTAATCTGAAAACCACCATCCCTCGACCCTTTAGGCTTCATACCAGAAAACTTCTTCCTATTGGGGTTAAAACCCTGCCCAGGCTTGAAACCTTGTCCTGGTTTGAATCCTTATCCCTTCTTTTGGAAAAACGTCTTGGACTTATCTACCTGATGTGAAACCATAGCAACAGACCTAGACTTACTTAATTTAATATCATCCTCTTCCTTGACAAGGATAGCAGTCAATTCCTCCAAGCTACAACCTTCTTTCTTAGTATTCAAACTCGACCTTATATTATCAAACTGTGATGGAAGACTCCTCATTATAGAATAGGTCAAGAACCCCTCTCCAATGTCCATCTTAAGGTCCTTCAGCTTATTATAATAGGAGGAAAGTAGCATAATATGGTCCCTTACTCCTTTAATACCATCATACTTGGTATTGTTCAATAGGTCCAAATAATGATGCTTCTCATTCATATCAAACTTGATAAACTTCTTTCCTATCTCCTCAAGAAGTCCCTTTGCAGTATCCACTTTAGGAATACTAGCATATATGGCCTCATCCATGTAATTCTCCATTATCATCATACAGCACTTATTAAAGTGCTTCCAATCCTCATAAAATTTCTTAGCTGCGGCAGTACTCTCATCAGTCGGTATCTCTGGTGGATCTATCTCCAAAGCCAAATCCAATTTCATGAAGGTCAAATTCATAACTAAGGTTTTCTTCCATTTCTGATAATTTGTCCCATCCAATTTCATCATGGCAGTCATGGGCAGAAGGTTTGAGGTGCTACTAGCTGTAAAAATAGTAAACAATAAGACATTCAAAAAATTTAAGATAATTCAATTACTATTTTCCAACCCCTCAACACAAAAACACAAACATAAATATCGCTTAGGGTCTTTGCAGCACTAAAGATACCCTTACGCGGGCCAGGGACAGTCAACCAAATAACCACAATCAAATGCATTGAACTGAATCACCGACAGGGCAACTCAGAACCCGCAATACATGGCATTTAATTAACTTCCACTGCCATTCCAGGCGTCATACAAAGCAACTAAAACTACCGACAGGGTAGCCTAGTTACCCGTATAGACCCTGGTTAATAAGTGGGAGATAATTAACAAATTGGCAATTTCATGATATAGGTAAATAAAAGATAACCCATCCACTATGCCAACACACATTACATTGGTACACATAATGCAGATAAAATAAGTCTCACGATAGGTGAGTACCTAAAATCCCACACTACTATACCAACTAGGCACAAAGCCTCTTTAGGTAAGCTCACACAATCCAATTTTCCAATCACAAATATTTAATTTAATTTAATAAAATTGGAATGTGATAATTAAACAAATAAATAAACAATAAATAAATAAATTGAACAATTGAATCACTAAATTAATTAATAAATAACCAACAAATGAATCAATAAAAAAAAAATAAGTTTTTTTTTTTTTTTTACCTGCTGACGTCAGCAAACGACATGTCGTGCTGACGTCAGCAGATGACGTCAGCAATCAGCCCAAACAGCACGTCGTTCGCGCCTTCTTCTTCACCTAACCGGGTCACGGGTGACCCGGTTCCAGTCCAAACGGGTCACGCGACCCGCTAGTCTTACCCGGCCATATCTCGCCGTTCCGGCCACCGTTTCTAACGCTACTGGCGGCGATAGTTTCGTCTTCCCCTGGGCAATGTTTTCCACAAATCAATTTGATTCAAAAACAGCCCAAAATAAACATCCAAGTAAGGCTTATATTCGGCCATGGAAGGTCCATAAATAATCAATTTTACATGGTTTTGCACCAAATTAATTAGTCTAATTCACTCCATTCAAACTGAAAAACAATTTCCAAGTTAACCCAGATCATGAATTCATACAAAACAAAATTTTCCCAAAATTTTGTAAAACAAATACACACCCGATATTTACAATTTTTTTTTGAAGGATTTTCAGATCCAATTAGAAATAATAAATAATATAAAACACAATAAAGAAGAATTTTTCACCATACCCAGGTCTTAATTCGAACTAAAACAAAGTTCACATAATTTACACAAACTTAATATAAACCCGTTATTGCACAAAAGAAGAGAAATTAATCAATAAAATTCCATCATTAAAATTTGGATCTCCAAACAAGCCGCAAAACACAGATGAATATCACATATTGGATTTTAGGAAACAAGCATGTAATAGCATAATCACAAGGACGAGAGAATAATTATAAAATAAATATCATGTCATCAATATACACGATAAAAGTTCAATGGCCGCATATCAATATAACAACAAATTTCAAAATAATTTATTATGCATATTAACCATGTGCTCTGATACCAATTGTTAGAAATTTTATGGATCTAAATATACATAATAAATTTCATAAATCATAAATTACTAACCTCCAAACGCAGCCATTGATAAATTAGATCTTTAATCCTGCAAAATAGAAACAACGTAAAGTAGTGCCTATGGACACACTACTCTCAAACCACTCTCAAATTTCTGAAAACCCTAATCTCCAAATACTGTATGGTATATCCTTGTCTACTTGCCTTAGACCCTTTAAATAGTCTCTGCAAGTCAGACTTATCCATTAATTTTGACACACATAAAATAATAATAATTTGATAATATAATTATACTAGGAAAAATATGGATAAGTCAATGGGCTTATAAAGAGAGTTGGTCTTCCAATCCAATGGGCCAACTGGAGTCTTATAGAGAGTGTGTGACCAAGGACCCTACTACATAATAATAAAATAAGCCAGTCCCATTAATTGCATTAATAAGCCCTGTAAGTGAGTAATTGATTATGCCAAGTTCACAAATATTAATTTAATTCAACAGTAGCCACCGCCACCTTTTATGGTATCAGAATTAGCATAAGCTGCACAAGAACAGTTCTTCGTGCACATCTCCTTGCATTCTTCGAGGTTCATACTCTTGTTCCACCAGAATTCCAACAAGTTAGGAAATTTCACCCCAACAAGCTTCTCAAAATTGCCCCCATCATTGTAATCCAGAGGTGTTTTCCTTACACCCCCGTCAGAACAATTTAGAACTTGCCATTCTTGCTGGACTTTGGGGTGAACAATTCCAAACAGTCACATATTGGATCCCCGTTAATTCTACAGACATCATTAGGCACCGCAGTATCCATATATGTCACGCAGTTCATATGGCATAGAGGGCAAATTAGTCCATTCTGTATTGTGCATTATAAGACAGGTCCAGATTACCAGAATCACTCAATTTCAGGCGTGTAATTTCATCTTCTTTGTTAACTTTGGGCTTGAACATGTAGTAGGACTCGTTCTTATCAAATACAAAAATTGATTCATAAACAGTGTCTCCGTTAAACATATATACCATGAATTAGTACTCCATTCCAATGGTCTATTCGCAATGTTCTTGTTGTTCCCTTGAATACTATGACCTAAGGCACACCTTTAATGTCCATATGGAGAGTAAAGTCTTGGGATCATCAGCACTTTTCCATGATGTTAAATAACGTTTCAAACCATAATGCCACCGTTGATGTGTTTGAGTACCAGATGACAGTCCTGGTTCTGTTGAGAAGAAGAAGATTTCCATGGTTGGTGATGGTGATTTGGCCATATGAATTAGTAAGAGGGTTGTTACTGTTTGCAACCCAGACAACAACATCAGGAGTGGTTTTGTACCATAGTCCCAAGTACCTGTTCTTGAAGTTGCCAGGGTAGAAGAAACCGAGCTCAAGAAACTAAGTTTTGCCCTCAACGATTGACTGGATTAGGGTTATGGTATCAGCTGTGGCACCATAGAATATGAACCAGAAGAAGAAAACATAGAAAATGGATAGCAAATGCATGGTGTCCATTAGCGTGTATTATGAATAAGAAATAGAATTCTGATTCTGATTTTAACTTAGTCCTCTTTTTTCATGCTACCCACCATGGTTTGGATTGTCCATGGAACCATATAATCATGAAACAAGACAAAAAAATGAAATATAAAGTCTTCATTTTTTATTTTTTTTATTTTCGTAAAAGGAAATATAAGTCTTTTAAATTTTTCTTGGATTTTGAAAAATTCATTTTTGGAAATAATTATTATAAGCCTGAAATATCATATAAAAAATACAATAATGCTAGACTTACCAAAATGTTTACCAAATAATATTATAGGTGATGTGACAGTATTTGATTGGTTTATTTTTTTAATTTTCTCATTCATTCAAGAATTTATTTTTTTATATTTAAGTTATATGAATATGTCAACCAATAATAATTTAACACATATCAGAAAGTAAATAAATTTGGTAAACATTTTGATATCTATAGTATTGGAGATATTGACTAAACTAGGTTTGAGATATACAACTTATCAGAAAAATTAAATTTTGGAGACAAAAGCAATCTTGTGAGTTTCACTTGGACTGCCGCTTAACTATCCATTTACTTCATTAATGAATTAGACCAATCTGTAAATTTGAAAACTAAAAGACGTAAATCGTATATTTATGAAATTGAGATTCTAAACCGTACAAATTTGAAATATTGAAGGTCTAATAGCATTTTTATGAAGTTCAAAACCTAAATGACACAAATATTGAAAGTTGAGCGTATCAAAGTGAAAGGGGTAAAGGATAGCATGCTAACAGTCCATTTATAATTGGACCAATTTACAGCAATTTGAAAAATTAAAAGCTCAAATCACATAGTTGTAAAGTTGAAGGTTTAAATTGCAAAATTTGAAAGTACAGGCTATCAAAGTACAATAAACCTAATAATTTATTGGAAAAAAATAATTATGGGTAAAAGTGTCCTTTTCGAAGAATAAATGTATCATTGATAACTTAAACAAAAGACTTAGACCTTTTTTTTTTTTGGGGGGGGGGGGGGGGGGGGGACAATGCATAAAACTTAAAATATGTCCAATAAAGATGTGTATTTTGAAAATAGACATGCCACATAAGGCAATATGGACTTTTTTTTTATTACTCTCCAATGGTAATATCTAAAATGAATGCCATATTGATGTGGCTTAGACATTATCAAGGTCAATGTCGATTCTACATTTTTTCTAGACGATGTTTTTTTTAGATGCAAAATTTTTATTAGAAAGCCAAGTTTTTCAAAAAAGACATAAGAGTTAACAAAATATATAGTTAATTAATGTTCATTAATAGTTTTTGTGCACAATAATATTCGAAAACAATCTTAAAACAAGTAATACATCTATGCCACATAGATATCAAGAATGTCAACTTCTATACTCGGTATAAAGCAATCTACATTCACTATTGGAGAAGCTCTTAGGCTTGATAATTCAAAAATCTATTTGATATTAATATATATTTAAATTTATTAAAGTTATAAATTCATAATATGAAAAATCAAAAGCGTACTTAGAAATGCATATGGTGAAAGCGAAAGACAGATTAGTAAAAGAAAAGAACAGCTAGAGAAAATACCAACGAGTTACACGTAAGGTCGAGTTTTTTTTGGAGTTGTGTCCACAGGAAGCAACATTCCAACGTATATCCTTCAGAGACGACCTTAAGACTCTTAACCGAATCCTACTTTCAAATTTGAAACCCAATTAATCGAAAAGAATGAAATAAAGTGAACACTTTAAGTTTTCTATATATTAGTTAATTTAGTTTAGTGTGATTATTGCTTTTTTATTGGACCATACATAAGCATAGTTTCTTTTTTTCTCTATTTTTTTTTTTTAAGACATGAGATTGTCTAACTTAATTACACCATAATCATCGTGTCAAGTGCAATACAATTATATGCTTTCAACCATGGTTATAAAAAACATATGAGTTACGATTCAATACATGCGATTCAACTCGTTTTATAGCCCAATCGATTCAAAACACAAGATTGGAATGAAAGTAGAAAAATTCGTACCATTTTATCTAATGTATCATGCCTTTATGCATTTTTAAATATTCAACAATTTAACAAAATAAAAATAAAAAAAAGAATTGTTTCTATATTCTTCAATCTTTTCATACCGAAACAATAAATCCAAGTTTGTTTTAGGGCAAAATGCATTTTAGTACCCTCTAATTTTAGCCTTTTTTAGTTAGGGGTGTCAGGACCCGTCCAAAATTCCTCACCGGAACCCTAGACAAGCCCTGATCCCAAGAAAACCCTACCAGATCCTTCAATGGAAAATCCGGCAGAACTTCCCCTAAGGGTTGAAATTATCACAATTTTCCTGCACTGAAAACACACTTCAATATACACCACCTTATTCCTCCCACATTACTACAATTTAATTCCACAAATTTACAGCACTTCAAATGAATAATAGCAAATCAGTGCATAATTAATAAATAAATGTCCAAGATAGTATACAGAGCTTCATAAAGTACCATTAAGTATAGAAATTATACAACAAGGATGAAGAAAATATTACAATAGAAATAAATGAAAATAAAGAGAACTTCTCGAAATACGACAGCGACGAAAATTAAGCTCGCTCCAAAAGAACGTCTACCAATCCTTGTACCTAAGGGAACAGAATTTAAAAATATGAGATGCTAACCATTTCAGTGAGCGATCCTATCTACTGTACAATTATAATAGTAACGATAATTATAACACATTTGATTAATTAAAAATAAATAAGTAAATAAATAATAATTAATTGAAAATAATATTTTCTCTCAAAACCCTCACCATTCATTCCGTTGGAAAGATTCCCCTTTTAAAACATTTTCGCAAAACCCAATCTTTTATGCACCAAAAATTAAGGAATAATTAATCTAATAAATAATTAAATAATCCAAATACGAATAAAATGTAATGAAATATAATAAAATAAATTTAGAATACTTGCATGAAAAAAAATATAACATAAAGGAAAAATTCAATATATAATTCATAAAATTTGATTTAATAAATCAAAATAAACAGTATCAAAAATATAATTTAAATAATTATAAACAATCCTGTAAAATAAATGGTAGAAAAATACTATAATATTCATTTTGAAATATTCAACCAATCTATATAATATTTTTATGACAAGATGCATTTTAAAAACATTGATTTAAAATAAGTGACATAAAATATGAATAGTTATATTTTAGAAAACACTAATTGGAAATAGATGATAAAACAAATTAAATGCATTTAATTTAAATACGATTTTAAAACCTTTTGGATTTGAAATTTATATTTGGAAAATAATATCTGACGGACCACACTATATACCAGTAATGTCCTACGATATCCAGCGTCCCGAGCACCATCTGGCGGGAGGTTAAAGAGAAAAACTTGCATACGGTCGCTTCGGCGTCCCGACAGCGCTGCTGCTTAAACCGTCAACCCGGCCATGGAGGGGAGCGGCCTATGTGCACTATATAAAACTTGCCTGCCCTCGGTCTGATGGCAACTCACGGGAAACATTATAACTTGTGCGCTCATCCACATGTACAGTACAGAACACTAGTACTGTATGAGTGCGTCTAAAACAAATAACCAAATTTATTATTAAAATAAACAATTTTTTCCAAAATTCACCGTAGGAATTATACCATTTTTCAAACTCACATTCCCACATTTTTCTTTAATATTTCCAGCATAAATCCACCAATAATAATATACAAATAATTTTTCCCCAAATCATAAAATCAATCAAATAATATTTCAAGGACATAATTATATAATTTGAAACCACCAAACTTAAACCAATATTTTTCTTGAAATATTAAAAATCAAATCATGCCCAAAAATAATATTAAAATCCAAATACAATTAGTTAAATGAAAACACATTGCTGATGCATAATAAATACAATTAAATCACAATAATAATAATCAAGAATTCCTTAATAAACCAAATTTTCATTTAGCATCAATAAGCATATATATATATATATATTACCACAATTATAATTAAATTCCACCACATGAGCATATTTCTAAATATTAAATTAACACAAGATAAATATAATTAATCATCCCAAAATAGTTTTAAAGGTGGGTCACTCACCTCAAGCACGTGTATCAATTGAGATCCTCTGCAGGATCAACGCCACTACCCACACGTGCATCTAAAATATCCACAATACACAAAACTAATTATTTTAACATTTTAATCGGGTAACTCCCAAATGGTTACCCGGGGAGCGAACACAAACGACAACCAAAATTTACGAGTAATATACCGAATCGAAGCTTGTGAAATGATGATTACGAATCTGGTCTTACTTCCCGGAGATCGGACCCGAGGCAGCCGAAATCTCGCCGAAAAGCTCTCAGATTTTAAACCCTCGATTCTCACAATTAGTTAAGAATTGAGGAAAGGATGGGCGGTGCAGCTGAAAACTCGCTGGAAAGTCGATTTCCCGACGAGCCGCCGTGGTCACCAGAACCTGTCACCGCCGACGGTGCGTCCGGTAGCCATTGGTCGTGATTTTTGGTGGGAAGATAGATTGGGGAATGGGTGACTCAAGGGACCCGCGGTGAGGCAAACGGAGGTCAAAATGGAGAGAAATCTGGGTTTGACGTAATCGGCGCTGCCATCGGAAAAAGTCTCGATCTAGGTGCATCGAGGTCAGTTGGATGTGATTTTTGGCTAGCCGGCCGATTTTCAGGTGGGCTTCAAGCTAGGGTGGGCATATACTGTTCTGGTGGCCGAAAATGGGTGAACAGCGGTTGGCCGGTTGGGTTTCTCTCTCTAGCTCTCTCTTTCTCCTCCCCTCTTTCTCTCTCCTTCCCCGGCTCACGTAGTTTGGCCAAAATAAAAGCCACCCGTGGGTGACACTCTTCACTTATGGGATTGGCTGAAAATATGACACATGGCACATACTATTCACTTAAGTCAAAATATATTAAAATATTATGGTATTCGAAAAAATTTGCATGTCCATAACTTTTTAACCAGATGTTCAATTCAAGTGTACCGCTAGTCTATGAACTCGTATCGACGAGTACTTCACAATCATGCATGAGTCAAAGCTCAACTTTGCATAAACAAAAAGTCAACTTCGGCACCCCTTGGACAGTTTGGACCTCAACTTGTTTTACTCATAACTTTCAAATCGTAGCTCCGTTTTCAATGTGCTACTAGTCTATGGACTCGTGACAACGTACTCTTTAACGGTGCCTCCATCAATGTGAAATTCCATCAGGAACAAAAAGTCAACATTTGACCCCTTCTCGGTCAACGATGGTCAAACCCGGTCAACCTTGGTCAAATTTTAGAAATTTCCGATGTACTTCGGGACGGTGTGTTACAAGGGGCTTGTAAAAATTTTTTTTACATATAATACCCTCTACTACCCAAACTGTTAAAGAAATATGGATTCTATTAAAAACCAGTTTCGTGAGTTGCACGTGACAACTAAGTTCAATTTTTTAATACTTACTTGTTTTTTTTTGAAAAATTGAAAATGGAAAAATATTTTTAAAATGAAAAATCTAAAACTCACCGTTTCGGCAAAACGAAACTTGCACACGTAGGGATTTAAGGACTTTGGTTGCCGATTTTGATTGATTTAAAGAAGAACAACATTGGAATTTCGGGATTGATTTGCTGATCTTGATTGATTTAAGGAGAGGATTATGAAATTGCAAAGCTCTGTTTTGACGATGAAAAAAGTGCGGGATTGTGACAAGATGAGGTATGTATGAATATTAGCTTAGTTTTATGCAAAAATGAACGTGCTGGTTGAAAATGTAATTGTTTTAGTTCATGTTTGCATGTGGGTTGTTTGGAAGGGGTACTGATGTTTGATTAGGTGGTGTGGGTCATAGTTTGTGGAATGGGTCTGATGTGTGATTGGGTTATGTGGGTCACAGTTCGTCTAAAGCTTTGCTAACACCATGTATGTTCACATGTTTTTTTAATATATTTATTTTTTATTTAATTTTTTTTGTTTGTATTATTTTGTGAATGGATGGTCCTACTGATGATGATAGTTATTGTTGTAGTCATTTGATAGTAACAGCATGATATTATGTTGATAACATGCGTTGTAAGAATAAAAAAATGCTACAACAGTGGTATCGGTCCCATTATATCTCTTTTAAGTTAGACATGGGTTGGCAGCATGTAGTTAAATGTTTAAAAATGATAAAACAGATGTGCTGGTGTGCTGGTCCCCATTGATGAAGTACCTGGATGGGGACCTTATTATTACTATTCTTTTTTTAAGTACGAGTGGCAATATTTGTTATTTTACTAAAATATTTAGAACTTATGTGTATTTTTTATTTGAGTAATATATTTGAAACTTATATGGCTGTGTATTGTGTACAATATAGGTTCAATGGATTTATTTTCAATACATATGTGGTATGATGGTTATTTTGACTTTAATCCAGTTAGAAAATATAAGGGTGGGAAGGTGAGAATATTTGAAAAGTTTGATCCCGATACAGCCAACATAATTGACTTGAAAGATATGGTAAAAAAGATGGGGTACAATAAGTTTAAGTTGTGGTATTTAGAGCCTCATAGCATATTACAATGGGGTGTGAAACCATTACAAACTGATGGAGATGTATTGAAGTTGGCTGAGTTGGGTAGTAAAAATGGAGTGATTACATCTAGCATGAGGATATGGATGGAAATGAACAAGTAGATGAAGCAGTACAGTCACCATTGGATGAACCAGTTGGTTCATTGCTTGACTCACCATTGGATGAACCAGTGGCTGATGAAACTGAGAGTGAAGGCCATAATTCTGATATGAATGTTAATGTAGAAGAAGATGATGATGCTTGGTTACATGAGAGGGATGAGGATGAAGAAGATGATGACCATGAATGGTTATATGAGAGTGATGAGGATGAAGAATAAGATGAGGTCCAAGGGGGTAATGGTGCTGGTATTTCTACTGGGACTGCAGAAGGTAATGGTGCTAGTACTTCTGTTGGGACTGCAAGAGTGAATGATGTCAGAAAATATGTTAGAAATTATGCTGGTAGGAAAAATAGATCGAATGGTGTTGGTACTTCTTCTTGGAATGCCAGGGATGGTAATGCAGAAGGTAGTAATGAAGAGAGTGTTGGTGTAGCCCCTGCATCTGGCCATAAGAATGATAACAGTACGGAAGAGGTTCACTGGGATTCTGATGAGCTTGTTAGTTTGGGAAGCTCAGATGAGGATAGGGAAACTTTGACAATCCAAATTTATAGTTCAGTGGGTGACCAGTTGGAACTTTATGTTTGAATGAAGTTTTCTAGTAAAGCAGCTTTTAGAGAGTACTTGGTGGATTATGCTTTGAAAGGTGGTTACAATACTAGATTTATAAAAAGTGCTTCGTGGAGGGTTATAACAGTTTGTAAAGTAGGCTACCCTTGGAGAGTACATGCTTTAAACATGAAAAAAGAAGAGATTTTCCATATCAAGACTTTGCAAGAAGAGCATGCTTGCAGTAGGCAGCTGAATAATAGGTTGGCTAATTCAAAGTGGTTGGCCAAGAAATATTTCCATACATTTAGAGAAAACCCTAAAATTAAACCTACACAGTTTCAATCCCAAGTTAAGCAGGATTATGTAGTTGGCATATCAAATTTACAAGCATATAGGGCAAAGGCTAAGGCAAATGATCAAGCAACAGGAGATGTGGCATAACAATACAATAGGTTATGAGACTACTGTGTTGAGATTGTTAGAACCAATCTTGGGAGCAATTGTAAGCTGAAAATAAATAGAGAAAGTGGGAAACATATTTTCCAAAGAGTTTATATTTGTTTAGCAGCATACAAAAATGGGTTCAGGGCTGGATGCATTTCATTGATTGGATTAGATGGCTGTCATTTGAAAAGCAAGTATGGAGGACAACTATTGTCAGCTGTTGGAAGGAATCCAAACAAGCAAATGTATCCAATAGCCTATGCTGTGTTTGAGAATAAGAATAAAGAATCATGGACTTGGTTCTTTAAATATTTAATGGATAATATTGGGTATGCCGATGGAGATAAGAAGTTTACCTTCATGAGTGATCAACAAAAGGTATTTGTAATTAATTTCTTAAGTTCTCTTTGAGGATCTACTTATTAGTAATATTGTTTGTTTGTTATTTTTTTTTCCTTTGTTTTTAACAAACAATTTAGCATTCGTTATGTTCTGTTACTAATAACCTAATTTTTATTTATGTAAGGCATTTATAGAGGCTAGTTCCTGCAATTGAAGAGTTTATGCCGGATGTGGACCATCGCTTTTGTGTAAGACACCTCCATGTTTGCTTCAATAAGCTTTATAGAGGAAAGAAATTTAAGGATTTACTGTGGGATGTAGCTAGGGCAAGCAATGCACCTGATTTTGTGATGAAAATGGAAGTTTTGAAAAAGGTAGACAAGAATGCAACCGAGTGGTTGCTAAGGTTGGATCCGAAGCATTAGAGTAGACATGCATTTAGGAAGGATATTAAATGCAATTTGCTAACAAATAACATTAGTGAGTCTTTTAACTATTGGATTTTGGAGGGGAGAGAGAAACCCATTATATGCATATTAGAGTATATAAGGCAGAAGCTAATGTTGAGGATGAGGGAAAATAGGAAGAGTATGAGAAAACATACTTACAGGATTTGCCTATTACCTCTACAGAAACTAGAGCAAGTAAAAGCGGATAGTAGGAACTGCTGGCCATATTGGGCTTGTGGTGAATTTTTCGAGGTAGATAATCATCCGAATAGGTTTGTGGTTAATTTGTAACAACATTCATGTAGTTGTAGAAAGTGGAAAATAAGTGGTGTCCCATGTAAGCATGCTGTGTCATGCATCTTTTTTATGAAACATGATCTAGCTGACTACATTGACCCCTCATACAGTACAGCTGCTTACATGAGAGCATGCGAACCTATTATTTTCCCATTAAGTGGACCAGAGATGTGGACAAAGACCTCATTTAACCCTGTGTATCCTCCCCCATATAGAAAGGCTATTGGAAGGTCAAAAAGAGTAAGAAGGAGAGATCCATCCGAGAATGATAATGCATGGCCTACAAAGGAATCAACAGTCCAGTGTAAGAACTATTGGGAGTGGGGACACAACAAGAGATCATGTAAGCAAGTTGCTAGGAAGAGACCACAAATATGGCGACTAGGAGACAGTGTGACCATGAGGCTGCAACTACAACTGAGATGGTAATATTCAAACTAGTGTATAGAATATGAGTAGTTGTTAGATGTGTAGTATTATGAGTAATTATTACATTTTTGCTATTTATGGTAGGGAGACAATGATAATGATGGTATAGTAAGTGAGAATGTAGCCACCATGGCACCTGCAGCTACAATTCATTATGCAGCTGTAAGTACTTTGTAATTTAAGCTTAAATCCTACACAGCTTATACCATTGATGTAAATTGTTGCTTTTAAATAATCATCACAAAGTCAACTGATTTGTTTTTTTTTAAACATGTTAAATAGATTGCCACACATAATACAGCGATAGACAGAGGGTTCTCAGCTGAAACTCGAGGAAGACGGAGAGTCAGGGGGAAAACAAGAGGAAAAGGAAGTGCAGGTAGAGGCATTTCCATTGATGAACAACAGCCAACAGAGATAGACAGAGGCTCCTCAACTGAAACTCGAGGAAGAGGGAGAGTCGGGGGGAAAACGAGAAGAAAAGGAAGTGCAAGTAGAGGCATTTCCATTGATGACCAAAAACCTCCACCAACAGAGCCAGAGGCAAAGAGCAATACCCAACCACTACTTTCTAGAAAGATTTGTAAGGGCAGAGGTAAAGGAACAGAAAAATCATTGTCTCAACCAAGTTGAAAATAGATTGTAGTTGATGTTCAAGATTTTCTAATATGTTTTCCAACAATTAGCACCTGTGTGGGACATCTTTAGCATATATATGGACATATTTAGCATATGTATAAACATATTCTTTATATGTATGGACGCAATTTGTGCTACAATATATTTTAATATATTCAAATTAAATCAAGTTATCTAATTTCCCCATTATATTTAGATTTCGATTAATTTAGTTTGAAATTTTCCATTACTTAAGCTACAACAAGGATTACTTTGATTTTATGCTCAAAAGTCTATTGACCAATGGTTGATATGAACTAGTTGAAACATGTTTTATCTTACTTTGAATGAGTATTGATATGAATAAGCTGCTATACTTTTTAATTGGACTGTACTTATAATGCACATTAATATAAACAATTTGAGCCAAAAATTATGATCAAAATGACATAACAACATTAAGCTAGTAAACAAGATCATCTATATCACACATTGAACATCCATTATCTAATTCAACTCGAATACACTACTACAAGAAAAATACATTAACTACAGGCCATCCACACAACTATACAGGTCATCCCTAATTCAAATACATATAATATATATTTGTCTTAGGTCCACAACTACAACCACTCCAGAGCAATAACATAAGAACTATCACAATTCTTGTTAATACAAAGTATAGCTTCCTAATTTTGATCACATCGATGTTGACTTTACCCTCAAGTTTCGAACATTTTTTCTCCATATACTTATTTCGTGACATCCATTTGTCCACCTCTGCCTTATAATCATCTATTGTTCTGCTCTCATACCTTTCTTGTTGTTGATAAGCTTGAATTTTATCCTCCAATTTTCAAATTTTCCCCTTTAAATGATAAACCATATCCTTTGCATTATCTGATATAGGTGCATCAATCCACTTAAAAAAATTACATCCTCCAGTATCCTACAAACATTGACAATTTATTAGTTGTATAGTCATCATATAAATGGATAACAATTGCAGGCAATAATAAATTATCAATATGGGAATTAGAAATGGAATTTAGGAAGTTTTATACTGCACTTTAAGCTTCAAAGATGGTGTACTAATTCCATGTTCGAGAATCAAAATCCCAATCTTAATGTGTTCATTCGAAAATTATTATTCAATTACTTCATTTGGCTAGCTTTTACAGTTTCCCCAACCACTAAATCAAAACTTTTTTCCAAAATCAGAATCATCATCTACGTGATTGGTATTTTCTTTAAACTCCATCGACACAAAACCCCATGTCCTAATATTGCATTTCATACCTAGAACATACCTTATGGGTATCACATCGGTAAAACCTCCTTCCACTTTTGGCACTAGTCATGAAGGTTCTCACCATAACAAGTCGTGGCCTTTCACAGCTGCATAACAACTTTGTTGAATAAATCGAGCTACTTGAAGACATCTCACTTCTCTTCTTCTTACTTCCTTCTTCCTTACCTCACTTTGAAAACATCTCGAAAGGCATGTCTTCTTCTTTCTCCCTTCTACGTTTCGTCGGTTTGAAGAAAATCCCTAAATACCAAAATCCCTAAATCACTAAATCCCAAAATCTGCCGAAACGGTGAGTTTTAGATTTTTCATTTTAAAACATTTTTCCATGTTCAATTTTTCAGAAAAAGACAAGAAAGTATTAAAAAATTGAACTTAGTTTTCATGTGCAACTCATGTGACTGGTTTTTAACAGAATCCATTTTTCTTTAACAGTTTGGGTAGTAGAGGGTATTATATGTAAAAAAAAGTTCACAGACCCTAATTAAAAAAGGCTAAAACTAGAGGGTACTGAAATGCATTTTACCCTTCTTTTTAGGTAACAGAGAGACGAAGACTCTGTTTATTTACCTTCCATATTTCTAATTACAAATGTGTACGAATCTAAACCTTAGAAAGAAACTAAACATGATGAAGTCAATAATTCTCATGGCCACATTGAACAAAAAATTAAAGTGAAGAAGAATAGAAGACAGAGCTGTTAAGGTTAAAACAAGCTTATGCCATGACTGATGCAAAAGTCTAGAAGAAGATGTAGAAGATGAAAAAATGTCAAACTTTAAAAGAATAAAATACCTTTTGGTGTGATTTTTAAAAATAAGGGTAATTGTGGTTAGTAAATCATCTAATTTTAGGTCATTTAAGTGGTCTAGGTTGTTTTATGATAAATACTTATTTTTGGAATGTTATGATAATTATTCTTTTTTTGGCATCTTAGATAATTATACATTACGTGGCAATTTCACACGCTATTTTATGATTATTTTGCTAAATTTATATGGTTACGCTTCTTATAATTTCAGTATTGAAATTAATTCAAATTTGATTAACTTATCATGCATACATATTACATATTAAAAGTTAAAACTTCTTATATGTAAAATTAAAATATTGTGTATCTTACAATACATGATTTTTTACAATACACATTCCACAAAATTAACAAAACGATTCACAATTTAATAACCTTGCTTTCAACAACAATTGGAGAAACACCAAAGCTTTAGTGAAAAGAGTAGTTGTGTTGACTTTACCATTGAGAGGTTACTTAAAATTTTCAAGTCTAAAATGGCGGCATTCTATTAATTGGAGTTTTTTTTTTTTTTATGCATTAATTTCAGTTGAAATGTGCGAAAGGCATAGAATCTTCGTACTGTATTGTGGCGCTCACTTTTTCTTGTCATTTTTTTTTTTTTTTTTAATGAGACTACAAACGCCCGATTTACTACTAAAATTAGCCAGCCAATAAAATGGTTTTGAATTTAGAAAACTTAATTGCTTTTGAGATGAGTATTACTAATTTTGTATGTTCTTGCTATGTCAAGGAGTTTGATGTTGACTGGAGTTGAGTTATTGAAAGACTAGTATGGTGGAAAATTCTTTTTTCACAAACTGATCAATGCAGAAGACTTGGAGAATAAAAGGGGGATTAGAAATGCATTAAGTCAAAGATGCTCATCTGTTCTATCATAGTCAGGATGCAGAGAAAGGTTCTGCTGAGTTTATCTTGACTTTTTCTTTTCCAACAATGACTACTATATATTATTTAAAATTAATTGTATGTATCCATTCGTGCATGCATGTATGTACGTATGTATATATGTATGCATATATGTATAATCCATGCAGTGTAATTTAGGGAACACACATGCTAATTGTATGTGTATATATATATATATGTATGTGTAGGTGACATTAATCCATGTATTATAATTTAGAGAACACACGTGCTAATATACCATACTTGTTAAAGTCAAATTATAGAGAGAAAATATGAGGTTTGGGCTACTCTAATGCAATAATGTTACTAGAAGTTCTAGTTGCATTACTAAGTGAATTTTTTATATAGTTTCATTATTAATTTACATTTTTACCTCCATTTAAAATTACTAATAAAGATATTTAATAATTAAACATATTAATATTCATAAATATATAAGTGAACATCTCAAATGTATTTAAAAGAATATGGTTGAAATTTGAAATATATTCATAAATATATGACCGAATATTTTTAGAGATGAATATCTTAAATATATTAAAAAATATGTGACTAAACATTTAATCTATGTTCAAAAGTATATGATTGCACGTATTTAGGGACGTTCATAATTTTAAAACCAAATACCCCAACGAATCATTCTTTCTATTATTCAAAATTGTTGATGGGAAAGAAAATTTCATAGAGTTTTCTTGATTATTAGTTTTATCCAAAAGCATTTTGATTTATTGCCCAACAACAACAACCAGGTTTTGTGTAAAGTTTCCTTAGAGTAGTGTTTGATTTGTGAATGATTTTTCAAATTAAAAAAATAAAAATAAAAATGGTGTTTTTGGCTTAGTTGTGACTGTATGAACTGCTGATATTTTAAATATTAAAAATATTATATAAAGTGATATATTTTATATATTTTATATGTCTAAATGATAGTGTATAAAGAACGGTTTTGTAAAAAGTTTTTTTTAGAATTGAAAAAAGAACTTTAATGTTATAACATATAATTATTTATCAAATTTATTTACTAAATTAATATTATTGATAATATTTAATTATTTATTTTTTAATTTATTTATATTTAAGTAGATGTACTTCAGATGAACTAAAGGTTACGACTCCACTAATAATTTAGATTTGTCCAATTAAACAGTCTTGATACAACTAACTGGTTTGTGCAATGAAGCCATGTTTGATAGGATGCATAAATTAAATTTTGAAGCAAGACAAATTAATTCTAATTCTGTGTTTGCTAATAGCCGGGTTTATCTTAGAAGTCCAAGCTAAAGAAGAAAATATTGGTATTACATGTTTGTTTCTATCACAGAAGATATGTTACACACTTATCCTCTTTAAAGGAGCACTACTTCTTATGTCCTCCATCCCCCCTAGGAGACGGAGAATATACTTCTTAAAGTCTTAATTTTATTTTACCAACCAAAAAGAAGAAAAAAAAAAAAAAAAAAAAAAAAAACAACAACAACAACAACATGACAGCTTCTTAAGAGTCTGGACATAACGGGTGGCAGGCTGTTACAGCATTTGTCTGATCTAATTCTCTACATGTGATCACAATGCTGGACCCATGATCACAATAGTTAATGCTTCTATGAGGATTTCATATTTTTCATGGTTATGGCACAAAAATGGCATTAAAAAAAAAAAAGGATTTTTTTTTACCATATTCTTTGTAAATAAGCTCTTTTTTATTTTGTATGTCTGTAATAGAGTGGTACACCATCACTATTTCTGTTTCCGTTAGATGTTGTGTTAAAAAAAATATATATATATATATATATATAATTAATAATAATTAAAAAGAAAAAGGAAAAAGAGAAAAAATAAATAAATAAATAAATAAACAGAGGAAACAGAGCTTCAGACATGAGCTTTTTCATCCCACAAAATTATCCCCACATGCAGTAGATCGAGTGTTAATGTTTGTAGAGGCCGCAGAGAGCAAATGTCGCCGTCCACAAAGTTCTGACATCCCTCAGGTAGGAAAAAAGTTCTTTTTAACTTTACAGCGTATCTACCTAAAAGCTTTTGGCCCAAAAAGATCAATCTACTTACCATGCCTTGAACACAAGTTGACTATTGCATATAAGCATCAAAACCATTGGCTACATGGCAACAACATTATAACCGTATTTCTATCTACCAGTCAGCTTTGTCATAGTCACAGCAATTTCCGAATGGGGTTTTTCATTTTTAGATGCAGAGCACTCATCATTTGAATCCCTTTCGACGAAGAAACCGGACAGTTCAGGTTGAGGCAATGTCGCTCCTTCATTTTCTCACATGAAAACCACGGACGCCATTGTAGGTCTGTCTTGTGGAAACTCTTGGACACATAACAAACCCACTTGAATGCATCTTAATGCTTGACATTCAACACATGAATCCTTCAAGCTTGAATCCATTAGATCCAAGGCGCTTCCTTCATTCCAAAGCAACCATGCCTGTGACTAGACTCTTAGCTCAGCCATTCACACACACACACACACAAACACACAACCCAAAAAATATAAATAAATAAAAAATCCCTAACTACTATGGATTAGTTAGACTGAATAATCAAAAGCATTATTTTTTATTTCTTACATGTCCCAGAAGATTGTGGTGGTGATCAGGATGACTAAACCTTCTATTTCTTTTCCCGCTTATCATCTCTAACAGAAGCACACCGAAGCTAAACACATCAGAATTTACTGAGAACTTTCCATTAAATGCATCCTCTGGGGACATGTACCCACTGTATGAAAAGTACAATTATAAAATTTTTGCTAACCGTTACCTTATGAATGAGTTTGAAGAGAATGAAAATTTTGCTTCTTACTATGTTCCTACAATCATCCTAGTTTTGGCTTCTTTATCATCATCTCGAAATTTCCTGGCTAATCCAAAATCAGAAATCTTAGGATTCAGATTGGTATCCAATATAATATTGCTTGCTTTGAGATCCCTGTGAATAATTTGAAGTTTTGAATCTCGGTGGAGATATAGAAGACCTCTTACAATACCCATGACAATGTCAAAGTGAGTTTTCCATCCCAATAACGTTATTCTTTTATACTCTGCACATATCAGTTGCCCTTTCAAATTCTTAAGTATAATAATTTTGATCGTATTCGAAATTTCAAATTCATATTTGCAGAATTATTCGACAATTAAATAAAGATAAGTCAAGAACAAGAAGTGCGAACCAAATATAAAATAATCCAAGCTTTTGTTGGGCATTTACTCATAGATTAAGCTCCTTTCTTCTCCTTGAATGCAACAGCCTAAAAGGGCAACGAGATTCCGATGTTGAAGCTTTGCAATCAAATCTACTTCATTCATAAACTCTTTAAGACCCTGTCCTGAATCCTTGGACAGTCTCTTCACAGCAATTTCTTGTCCATTTGAGAGCTTCCCCCGAATACATATCACATCAATTGCCTTTGTTAGCCATTAGATGCATAGAAATCACATAATGGTTCAATTTACAGTAAAAAATGGGTACCTTGAAAACAGGACCATAGCCACCTGCTCTAATCATATGCTGAGGAGAGAAATTGTTTGTAGCAGATATAATGGGAGCCAAATCAAATAAAGGTAGTTCTAGTTCATCTTCCATTTTGCTTCCCCGTCCTACTTATTTCAATAATTAATGGTTTATCGAAACATTACTTCTAAAAATAAAGTTTAAGAGAAAACGTATTAATTACCTCTTCCATTGGTTCTTTTTTTCCTAATGATGCACCAGATCATCAGTACCATGATACACATGCCAGAGCCAGAGGCTGTTGAAACAATAAGTATGGAGTTTTGTTTCCTCCTCCTATTCCCATCACTAATTGAATCTGGAACATAAAGGACAATAAAATAGGAAAAAGAATAATACTAATAATCCGTTATTTGACCAAATACTAAAAATACTAATAATCCGTTATTTGACCAAATACTAAAAAATTATCTTCTGATTTAAAACTAGTAGTCATCACTTAAGAAGGAATAATTCTTTTTTTGGAAATATAAATATCTGTTAATTTTGCTTACCTAAGGCTTACATATTATGAATATTTAAATACTTCCGCTATTGGAAATTAACGACAAAAGACATTAGTATGAAAAAGATCTTTGCTTGTATCACTAACGATATTTGTTTATCATGCATACAATCAACAATTTTCACCAAGCGAAAAGCATGATTCTATTTTTTTATTTTTTTTATTTGTTTTATTATTTATTATTTTTTAAACTTCCATCTCTCTCATAGACCTTGAGAAAAAGAATATGTTATCATTTATAAAGCAGAAAGCTCTATTTTTAAATGAAATCTTAAAACAGAAAGAAACAAGGAAACTCATTCAGCCTATCTTTGCTGACTGCATCCTCAATTAATTGATTAAGAGTTGCACCTTATTTCATCTCCTGCATTCATTTAACTCTATTTATACTTTTGCTTTTTCTTTACATTTTTATTGTTTCTTAGATTGATCAGAACAGTAAAAGGATTTCATCTTTAGTGAAGGAGCAAGCAGGACAATGACAATAAAAAATGTGACAGGGGAAGACTTACTGAGTTCAGACTTCGACAACCGTATATAGAAGTTCAGCCCAATAAATTGTGCTTTCAACTCGCTGACATAAATGAGGTCACCAAACCACATCAAGCATCCACTGCCACCTTCTCTGATATCAGAATTCGCATAAGCTGCACAAGAACAGTTCGTTGAGCACATCTCCTTACATTCTTCGAGGTTCATTCTCTTGTTCGACCAGAAGTCCAACAAGTCAGGCACTTTCACCCGAACAAGCTTCTTAAAACCATCCCCATCCTTGCAATCCAGAGGTTTTTTCCTCACACACCCATTGGACCAATTTAGAACTTGCCATTCTTACTGGGACTTTAGGGTGAATCCCTCCAGACAGTCACATATTGGATTCCCATTAATTCTATAGACACCGGTAGCACCACAGTATCCATATCTATCACAGAGCACATATGGCATAGAGGACATGGTTCTCCACTCTGTGCTGCTATTATAGATTACAAAACGCACCAAATTACCAGAATTACTCAATCTCACACGCGTAACTTCTTCATCATTGCTAACTGTGGGCTTGAACATGTAATGGGACTCATTCTCATTGAATACAAAATTTGAACCATAAATAGTGTTTCCTCTCACATACACACCATTTAATCGTACTCCATTCCATGGCCCCAATCTCAACATTCTCGTTGTTCTTTTGGAAACTATGACCTGAGGCATACCTTTGATGTCAATATGGAAAGAAAAGTCTCCAGTTGATGGATCATCAGAGCTTTTCCATGATGTTAAATAACGTTCCACACAGGTTTTCATGTTCCATCCAATCTTCATCCCTGCTAAAGACGTGTCCGTTGGATAATCAAAGCTCTGCCATGCATAAATCTCAGAGTCGGCATCCCTGTTTTTGCCTTGGACTACAAGATTCCCTGATTCCAATAGCCGAGCCATTGGATCTTTTGCAACCATTGATGTGTTTGAGGACCAGATGATAATCTTGGTTCTATTGAGAAGAAGAAGTTTTCCATGATTGGTGATGGTGAATTAGCCATATGAATCAGCAAGAGGGTTGTTTCTATTTGCAACCCAGACAACAATCTTAAGAGTGGTTTTTGTACCATATTCCCAACGATAAAATTGAAAATAATATGGCTGGAATGAATGTATTTCATTAACGTAATGGTATTTATACAAGAGTCAAAGACTATGTGATAAGTCATATAAAAATTACAGATAGACTTGCACATACAGATAGGTTTACATATTTATATTAACTAAATCTGTTAAGATATTTTATCATTCCCCCGCAAGCGAAATAGGGATGCCTTCAGATTTAGATTGGACCGTAGCAGCAAGAACTGTGAGGATGGAAGAACTTTGGTTAAGACATCTGCAATTTGTTTAGAACTAGGCACATAACGAACTTCTAATTTCTTTTGAATTACTCTATCACGAACAAAATGAACATCAATTTCTATATGTTTCGTCCGTTGATGATGAGACAGATTTTTAGCAAGATAACCAGCCCGCACATTGTCATACCAAATAACTGGAACTCTGTTTAACTCAACCTGTAACTCATTGAGTAAGGACTATAACCAAAGAACTTCTGCAGCACCATTAGCCAGAGATCTATATTCTGATTCAATACTAGAACAAGCAACAACATGTTTCTTCTTTGAGGACCAAGAAATTAAAGTTTGTCCCAGAAAAATACAATAACTGCCTGTAGATCTTCTATCATCAACATTTGAAGCCTAATCCACATCTGTATAACCTAAGATTGTAACATCAGAAGAGGGTCGAAACTGAAGTCCAAAGGTTTTAGTACATTGTAAATAACGAAGGACCCGTTTACATGTACTCCAATGCATATCTGTAGGTTTATGCATAAACTGGCTCAATTTGTTCACTATGAAAGCAAGTTTCGGTCTTGTAATTGTCAAGTACTGAAGAGCTCCAACAGTACTTCTGTACATAAAAACATTCTTGAAAGCACTACCGACAGCTTTACCAAGTTGAATGCCTGTGCTAGCAGGAGTTGGACTAATGGAACAATCAGCCATACCAGTTTGCTATAGGAGATCCTCAATATATCGAGTTTATGACAAATGCATCTCATTTGAACCATAAACAGTGTTTCCTCTCACATACACACCATTTAATCGTACTCCATTCCATGGCCCCAATCTCAACGTTCTTGTTGTTCCTTTGGAAACTATGACCTGAGGCATACCTTTAATGTCAATATGGAAAGAAAAGTCTCCAATTGATGGATCATCAGAGCTTTTCCATGATGTTAAATAATGTTCCACATAGGTTTTCAAGTTCCATCCAATCTTATCCCTGCTAAAGACGTGTCCATCGGATAATTAAAGCTCTGCCGTGCATAAATCTCAGAGTCGGCCTCCCTGTTTTTGCCTTGGACTACAAGATTCCCTGATTCCAATAGCCAAGCCACTGGATCTTTTGCAACCATTGATGTGTTTGAGGACCAGATGATAATCCTGGTTCTGTTGAGATGAAGAAGTTTTCCATGGTTGGTGATGGTGAATTGGCCATATGAATCAGTAAGAGGGTTGTTTCTGTTTGTAACCCAGACAACAACCTCAGAAGTGGTTTTGTACCATATTCCCAATGATAAAATTGAAAATAATATGGCTGGAATGAATGTATTTCATTAACATAATGGTATTTATACAAGAGTCAAAGACTATGTGATAAGTCATATAAAAATTACAGATAGACTTGCACATACAGATAGGTTTACATATTTATCTTAACTAAATCTGTTAAGATATTTTATCATTCCTCCGTAAGCGAAATAGGGATGCCTTCAGATTTAGCTTGCACCATAGCACCAAGAACTGTGAGGATGGAAGAACTTTGGTTAAGACATCTGCAATTTGTTCAAAACTAGGCACATAACGAAATTCTAATTTCTTTTGAATTACTCTATCACGAACAAAATGAGCATCAATTTCTATATGTTTCATCCGTTGATGATGAACCGTATTTTCAGCTAGATAACCAACCTCCACATTGTCATACCAAATAACTGGAACTCTGTTTAACTCAACCTGTAACTCATTGAGTAAGGACTGTAACCAAAGAACTTCTGCGGCACCATTAGCCAGAGATCTATATTCTGATTCAGTACTAGAACAAGCAACAACGTGTTGCTTCTTTGAGGACCAAGAAACTAAATTTTGTCCCAGAAAAATACAATAACTGCCTGTAGATCTTCTATCATCAGCATTTGAGGCCCAATCCATATCTATATAACCTGAGATTGTAATATCAGAAGAGGGTCGAATCTGAAGTCCAAAGGTTTTAGTACCTTGTAAATAACGAAAGACCCATTTACATGAACTCCAATGCATATCTGTAGGTTTGTGCATAAACTGACTCAATTTGTTTACTATGAAAGTAAGTTCCGGTCTTGTAATTGTCAAGTACTGAAGAGCTCCAATGGTACTTCTGTACATAAAAACATTCTTGAAAGCACTACTGACGATTTTATTGAGTTGAATGCCTGTGCTAGCAGGAGTTGGACTAATGGAACAATCAGCCATACCAGTTCATTGTAGGAGATCCTCAATATATCAAGTTTGTGACAAATGCATGCCATTGACATCTCTGACAACTTCTATGCCCAAAAAATAGGATACTGAACCAGATCTTTAAGAGAGAAAGTTTTGTTTAATTGAAAAACAAACTTGTTGATGAGAGAAAAAGAAAAATCGGTTATCAAAATGTCATCCACATATAGTAGTAGCCAGATACATCCAACAACACAATGAAGAAAGAACAAGGAAGAATCAACTTTAGAATGCTTAAAACCCTATTGTAAAAGTGTACCTTTGAGTTTATCAAACCAAGCACGTGGTGCCTGTTTGAGACCATAAAGTGATCTATGGAGTTTACACACAAAGTTAGGATGAGTTCCATCGGAGAATCCCACCGACTGCTGCATGTAGACCTCTTCGTGTAACTCACCATTTAAGAAAGCATTATTAATATGAAGTTGTCTTACTCGCCAACCTCTTGAAACTGCAATGGACAGGACCATCCGAATGGTTATTGGTTTGATTACAGGACTGAAGGTGTCTATATAATCAACTCCAGCAGTTTGATGAAAACCTTTTGCCACAAGTCATGCCTTATACCGCTGTATAGAGCCATCAAGATTCCTTTTAAGCCGAAATACCCATTTATTTCCAAGCACGTTCATTTTGGGATCATAAGGCACAAGAGACCATGTTTTATTTTTTGATAAAGCATCAAGTTCATTATGCATTGCATGTTTCCATGGAGGTGACTAAAGGGCTTGAGCAACAGTGATAGGTTCAGTGTGAAGAAAATTTTCTATGGAACATGTAAACGTTTTCTTTTTACAGATACCAAGCTTGGATCGGGTGACCATCAGATGTGTGGATTTTGACAAAGCAACGGAAAGATCAAGGAACAATTTAGTGTCTCACATGGTGGTTGTTGTGCCCACAGGTTGTCTCTGGTGCAAGCTAGAAGTTGCAGGAATTGGTATCTGTGTTGGTGGAGCACTATCAAGTGGGTTGGATTCTTGTGAAGGAGATGGCATGGTGCTAGGATGTTATATGGCCTCTGTTTGTTGAGTATTATTAAGAGCATGTGACATGTCAGATAATAATGGATTAGAATGACTTACATTGGGAGTTGGTGTTGAATAAGGTGAAAAAGGTGTTAGACAAGGAGAAGTTAAAGATGGCACGTGACTTGGATGGTGGTTATTGTCCTACGCTAAAACACTTAAGGAATGAAAAGAATGGCTAGAGTTAGAATTTATGTGGGCCCCCCCTTTCTATCAAAATAAGGAAATACATTTTCATTAAATATTACATGTTAAGTAATATATATTTTACCCGTAGTAATACTCTGGCATCTATATCCTTTATGATTTTGACTATAACCAATAAAAATACATTTTTCAGAGTGATAAGAAAATTTATTATTTTGATAAGGTATGATAAAAGGATAGCACTCACATCCAAATATTTTAAAAAAAGAATAATCAAAGGATTTTCGAAATAATTTTTCAAGTGGGGACTTAAAATTTAGAATTTTTGCTGGTAATTTATTGATTAAGAAAAAAGCCGTAGAACATGCATCCCACCAATATGTGAGAGGCATGGAACTATGTACCAATAAAGACAAGGTAGTTTCAGTTATATGGTGATGTTTTCTTTCAATTTTACCATTTTGATTGTTAGTGTGTAGGCAAGGGTGTTGGAAATGAATCCCAAAATTATTTAAAATAATTTTCAATGGCCTAAACTCACCCCCCCCCCCCCCAATCAGATTGAAAAGTTTTAATGGTAGTTTGAAAAGTATTTTCAACCATAGTTTTAAATTGTAAAAATATTTTTAAGGCTATAGATATTAATTTCATGGGATAAATCCAAGAATAACAAGAATAATCATCTTCAAAAAGAATATAGTACCTATATCCCTCATTTGACAAAACAAAGGCTGGTCCCCACACATCAGAGAATACCATATCAAAAGGTGCATGACTTTTAGAATTAGATACTGATGAAAATAAATGATGCATTTTTCCTAAAGGGCAGAAATCACAAAATTCTTTATTATTTGAAATTGAGAATTTTTTACACTGAGAAGCAATAGATTTAAGAATAGGTAAAGCAGGATGACCTAGACGATAATGCCATAACTTATTGGAAGATAAATTTACAGAAAAACAAGTAAACTGATCAACTTTATTGTCCATAGTGGCAAGAGAAACAGATTTTTTTTACTGCACATTAGGCAAGGACACCTGATACAAACCATCTTTAAGGATTCCTTGTAGCAACACCTTCTTTGTAACCTGATCCTTCACAAACACAAAATGTGAGTTAAATTCTACAATTGTATTATTATCAGATGTCAAACGTGCAATACTTAATAAATTTCTTTTGATTTGAGGCACATGCAAAACATTTTTAAGTATTAAATTATTAGAGGATTTGACAAGAGAAGACCCAGTATGATGAATTATCAACCCTTGTCCATTACCTACTACCAATTTGTCAATTCCTCCATATTCAGATCTCTGATGAATGTTAGTAGGATCCAATGTTATGTGATTGCACCACTGTCCATCAACCAATCAGGATTGGCTACCTCAGAAGATGAATAATACGCATAATTGTTGCTATTATTATTTGATGACAGAGGGACAAAGTCTTGATCAAACCTGTGCCAACACTTAGCAACAACATGACCTGGCACCCTACACAATTGACAATAGACCCTAGGGCCACCTCCAGAACCATGGCCTCTACCTCTGCTGCCACGTCCTCCACGAGCTCCTCTTCCATGGCTTGATGACCTTTCGTTCCAACTTACTTTGTTTGACCCAACATAGTGGTCGTTATTCCTAGAAGTATCAATATTGGCCAACAAAATAGATTCTGAAGCAATTTTCTGTTGAAGCCAAATTTCCTGGCTTAACAATATGGCCTGAACATCTTCAATCTCGACTAATCCACTGATTGAATTTATATTTGCAACTACTGGATCGTATTCAATTGGCAGCCCTTGAAGGACATGCATCACAAAATCATCAGTGGAAATTGAATAACCTACCATGGTTAGATTGTCTGATATCTCTTTCATTTTAGACAGATATTCAATCATGATAAGTGATCCCTTTCTCATAGATTGAAGTTACAATTTTAATTGCATTAGTTTTTCCTTGGACTGATTTCCAAAAAGTTTATTTAAAGAGTTCCAAAGCTGAAAAGAGGTTACCGGTTTTGTAATCTGAGTTTGAACTTGAGGTGACACGGATGAAAGCATCCATCCCAAAAGTGCTTGATCCAAGTGTCTCCACAGCAAGTAGTCTAGGTTGATTTGTGTAGCTTGACTGGTGTCTTCTGTAGCTGTAATCTCCATTGATGGCTCACAGATTGCTCCATTAATAAAACCTTCAAGGTTGCTTCCTCTGATGGCAGGCAACATCTGAGTTTTCCATAGTATATAATTATCATTCTGAAGTTGAAAGGGAAAATTGTAATTTGGCAGAGAAACTTCATTAAGTTGTGGAATTTTAGGAGATGAAATTGTAAGCTGAGACATTTTTACAAGCTCTGATACCATGATAAAGTTGAAAATAATATGGCTGGAATGAATGTATTTCATTAACGTAGTGATATTTATACAAGAGTCAAAGACTATGTGATAAGTCATATAAAAATTACAGATAGACTTACACATACAGGTAGGTTTACCTATTTATCTTAACTAAATCTGTTAAGATATTTTATCACCCAAGTACCTGATCTTGGAGTTGCCAAGGGAGAAGAAGCCAAGCTCAAAGGTTTGGCCCGAAGAAACTAAAGTTTTTCCGTCAATGATTGATTGGTTTGGATTTATGGTATCAGCTGCAGCGCTATAGAATCTGGACACGGTTCGCAGAAAGAAGAGAACATAGAAAATGTATAGCAAATGTATGGTGTCCATTAGCATATACTATGAATGAGAAATAGGATTCTGATACTGATTTTTACGTAGTCCTCTTTTTTCTTGTTACCAATAAGGCTTGGATTGTGCTTATAATCATATAATCATGAATGATGAAACAACAGAAAGATAGGAAATATAAAGTCTTCAGTTTTTATATATTTGTTATTATGATTATTATTATTATTATTATTATTATTATTATTTTGTAAAAGGAAATATAAGTCTTTTAGATTTGTCTTGGATTTTGGAAAATTGGTTTTAGGATATTATTTTATAAGCCTGAAATATCATGTAAAGGATATGATTGATTTTCGTAGGCTTTAACATAGGAGATGTTGACTATTCTAGGTTTGAGATCTACAAACTATAGGAAAATTCAATTTTGCAGAGGAAAGGGATCCTGTGAAATTCATTTGGGTTGCTAGTTAACAATCCATCTGTTCAATTAGTAAATTAGATCAATTTGTAATAATTTTTAAAAGCTAAATCGCACATTTATGAAGTTCTTTTTCTTTCTTTCTTTCTTTTTTCCCCCCGAAAAAGCACATTTATGAAGTTGAGAGCTAAAATTAGGCAAATTTGAAAAATTGAAAGCCTAATCACATATTTATGAAGTTGAGAATCTAAATGGCACAAATTTGGAAGTTTAAGGTTATCAAAGTGCAATTAAAAGGAATTAAGTAAAACTTTAGGCTAGCAATGTGTAATTAACTTAAGAATTTATTGAGGAAAAAAAAACACTAATTATGGGTAAAAGTGACTTTTTGAAAAATAAATACGTTGTTGATAACTTAATCATAAAACTTACACTTTTTTCTTTATTCTGACAATGCATAAAACTTAGAGCATCTCTAATGGATTATGAATTGTCAAAATAGATAGGCTATGTAAGACAATATGGATATTTTTTAAAACAAATGCACTTCAATGATAATATGTAAAATGAATGTTAAGTTGATACGACTTAGATATTGTCACGGTAAATGTAGATTTTAAAAATTGTTTTAGACATTATAAAATTTCTTTAAAAGCAAAATTCTTTTAAAAAGTAAAATTTTTCAGGAAAAAAAGTTAATAAAATATATAATTAATTAATATCCATTAATAGCCTTTATGAGTACTTAATTTTAAAATTAACAGAACATTTATGCCATTTAAATTTTAAAAATTTCAACTTTTATACTACATATAAAGCAATCCACATGTAACATTGGAGAAATTCTTAGATTGGTAATTTAAAAATCTATTTAGACATTAACATCCACTTAAACTTATTAAAGGTATAAATTCATAGTATGAAAAATCAAAGTCAAACTTAGTGAAACCCAAAGACCAACTGGTAAAAGAAAATGACAGTTAGAGAAAATACCAACACATGACATGTAAAGTGGAGTTTTTTTTTTTGGAGTTTTGTGCGCAGGAAGCAAACATTCCAATGTATCCTACAGAGACGGTCTTAAGATGCCTTACCAAGTTCCGCTTCCAAATTTGACCCTATCAATCGAAAACAATGAAATAAAATGAACACCTAAAATTTCCTATTAATTAATTTAGTTTAGTGTAATCATTGCATTTTTATTAGACTATACATATGCAAGAGTTTATTTTTTATTTTTATTTCTTTTAACCTCAGACATCTAAGGCATGGGATTATCTTAACTTAATTATTCCATAATTATTGTGTCAATTTCAGTACTACTAAATGATTTCAACAACAATGGGAAAAACACGAAAGCTTTAGTGGAGAGAGTATTAGTGTTAATTTTACCAATAAAAGCTTACTGTCACATTCCGTGCAAAAGGAGTGGAATCCTTGAGGTTTAACCGGAAGATTCTACACTCTCCATGAAGATTCAAGAAAGCCTGGAAGATTCTAGAAGATTCAAGAGCAACCTAGACTAATGTAGATAGGAATCTCTCTATAATACTCCATGTAAATATCTTGTACATAACCCTAGAATAAAATAAAACCTTAACTAGATAGGTGACATGTGTACATATCGAGAACCTTGTATTTTTGTGATACGTGCCAAGCCCTCTATATAAAGGGTTGGACTCTCGTTTGTAAGATATCCAAGAATTCAAGCAATACAAGCACTCTCCACATTCTCTCAAACTCTCTCAAGTTCTCCTACTTCCTACTTTCTTACTCTTAACTTCCGCATTGTGATAGCTTGTGATCAAGGCTTACTTAGCAAGGGAGGTGCTAAGTGCCGCACGGGAGTGTTGGAAAACTTAGGTCCGTGACAGTTGGTATTAGAGCCAATTGCTACTCAAGCATACCATTGGCATAACGTGGAAGTAGGCAAGATGGCTAGTTCGGAGGTTACCATCAATGTGGAAGGGGCTACCGATGTGCAAGGTCGTGAAAAGCAACGCAACCCCAATGCGGGGAGGCAGAGGCATAAGTCCAAGTCCAAGGATGTGATGACTAGCATAGAGTTACGCCTGGAAGAGCATGTGGCTCAAGTACATGAACGGTTTGAGGTGCTGGAGAGTCGCCTAGATGGTCTAGAGTCGAAGGACATCGCCATCAGTCAAGCCATGAGAGGATTACTCAATGGGCTAGATGATGCCTTAAGGAGGGAGCTCCGCTCAACACGCGACCAATGCATGGGGGAGGTAGCAGACCTTCATGCCATGCTGGAGAGAGAATTGGATGTTATCCGCACATAAATGGAGGAAATGCGAGTTGATTGGGCTCTTTGCAAGAGGGCGGTGGCATCAGGAACAACCACCATATGCGAGGGGCCATGAATCGATGTACCAAAGCCCAAGTCCTACTCTAGCGCAAGGAATGTGAGGGAGCTCGAGAATTTCCTTTGGGGCTTGGAGCAATACTTTGAAGCGATGGCCATTGTGGACGATGCTTCAAAGATTAGGACTGCCACTCTCTACCTTAATGACACGGCCATGTTATGGTGGAGGAGGAGGCATAGTGACATAGAGCGAGGTACATGCACTTTTCATACCTTTGATGACTTTAAAAAGGATCTAAAAAGGCAATTTTATCCGGAGAATGCCGAAGATCAGGCAAGGAGTCGCCTTCGAGGACTCAAGCAAGTGGGCTATATCCGGGAATACATCAAGGAGTTCACCAACTTGGTGTTGGAGATCCTGGACCTATCGGATAAAGACTCCCTTTTCTACTTCATGGATAGTCTACAACCCTGGGCAAAGACGGAGTTAAAAAGGCATGGAGTACAAGATTTGGCTAGTGTCATTGAGTATGCCGAAGGCTTCATTGACTACTCCACCCAAAAAGACTCTCCAAAGCTGAAGGAATGGAAAGACAACCATGGAAAAGGTAGGGGAGAACCTAGTAGGTCTAAAGAGGATGAAAGGGAAGAAAGTACACATAAGCCAAAAAGCTCAAGGTGAACGGCATCTAAAGAAGTTAAGGATGCTTCCAAACCCAAAAAATCTTGTTTCTTATATGATGGACCACATTGGGTTAGGGATTGTCCGAAAAAGAAGGCTTTGAATGCCATGACTACCCAATACGAGGAGAAGCAAGAGGAAGGAACTAGTATAGGTTCCTTACAATTGTTGAATGTATCAAGGCTGCTCCTAAGGAGACAAAGAAGGGTGGCCTAATGTTTGTAGAGGCAAAACTCAATGGAGTGCTCACCAAGGTGTTAGTGGACACGGGTGCCTCACATAATTTCCTATTGGTTGAGGAGGCACAAAGGCTTGGGATTAAGGCAACAAAAGAAAGGGGCTCTATAAAGGCGGTGAATTCTGAACCGAAGCCTCTCCAAGGAGTTGCTAGAGGCGTGAAAACCACCATTGGAGATTGGGATGGCCAAATGAACCTATCGATTGTGTCCATGGATGACTACAAGGTTGTACTTGGCATGGAATTCTTCAACCAAGTAAAGGCTTTCCCACTCCCCTTTGTAAACACGTTATACATCATGGATGAGGGAGTGACGTGCATGGTGCCTATGGAACAAGCTAGCAAGCAAGAGGCTAAAGTTTTGTTGGCACTGCAAGTTGAGAAGGAGGAGCAAATCAACCTAGTTACTGCCCAAGAGCCTAGCAAGGATGCTCTAAGCCATGCTAATACATCTCCTAAGGTGTAAGATGTACCAAAGGAGTTGGAGCAAGTGAGCTTGCATGCATTGGCCTCAAGTTGTGGAGACAATGAGACGAAGCATATAGAGGTTAAGGAAGGGAACTTAGTCAAGCTACCACCCTAACAATCCAAAACACTACACAAGGAGCATAAGGGGGTGATAGGACCCTATGAGGGGTCACTTCCCATTATAGGAAAAGGGTGCAAGGAAGCCCCAAACAAAGGTAAGTTAAGAAGGGCACCTATGGTGATAGTGACTTCACCCGACAAGAATGTGGAAGCCACACCTGCGGATCGAGTCATTCAACGTAGAGGCATGCCTAACTAGACCAAATACTTGGTGAAGGGGAAGAACCTGCCGGATGGTGAAGTAAATGGGGAGCACAAAGATACACAATGGCAACTCAAAGATCACCTTCGGCTGGCAAGGAAGAAGGCACGACGAGGGCATCACGAGTTTAAGTAGGGGGGAGTGTCACGTTCCATGCAAAAGGAGTGGAATCCTTGAGGTTTAACTAGAAGATTCTACACTCTCCATGAAGATTGAAGAAAGCCTGAAAGATTCTAGAAGATTCAAGAGCAACCTAGACTGATGTAGATAGGAATCTCTCTAGAATACTCCATGTAAATATCTTGTACATAACCCTAGAATAATCTAGAACCTTAACTAGATAGGTGACATTTGTACATATCTAGAGCCTTGTATTTTTGTGATACGTACCAAGCCCTCTATATAAAGGGTTGGACTCTCATTTGTAAGATATCCAAGAATTCAAGCAATACAAGCATTCTCCACATTCTCTCAAACTCTCTCAATTTCTCCTACTTCCTACTTTCTTACTCTTAGCTTCCGCATTGTGATAGCTTGTGAGCAAGGCTTACTTAGCAAGGGAGGTGCTAAGTGCCGCACGGGAGTGTTGGAAAACTTAGGCCCGTGACATTACGTGCTTAAAATTTTCAAGTCTAAAATGGCGGCATTCTATTAATTGTAGTTGAAATGTGTGAAAAGGATTCCTGGTGTAATTTAGCTCTCATTTTCCTCGTAATGTTTCCTTTTTTGTTTGCTCCTTCTTCTTTTTTTCCTTCTTTTTTATTTGAATGCAAATGCCTGATTTACGACGGAATAAAATGGTTTTGAATTTAGAAAAAAATAAATAAATTGCTTTTCAGAGATGAGTATTACTAATTTTGAACGCTTATTGCTATACATGTTGAGGAGCTTGATGTTGACTGGAGTTGCGTTATAGAAAGGCTAGTATGGTGGAAAATCTTTTTCATAAACCGATAAGTATAAATGGAGGACTTAGAGGCTAAAAGGAGATTAGAAATGCATTTAGTCAAAGTATTCACAACAAAATTGGAAAAAAGAAAAATACCAAAAATATGGAATATATTGGTGATACACTGGAAGTCTAATTCAATTTAATATATAATTATTAATTATTTCATTAAACCGCTATTCTTCTCTCTCCTCTTTTATTGCTGAATGGTGAGACAAGGTATCAGGACCCTTCCAGAATTACCTATTGAAACCCTATGATAGCCCTGATTAGCGAAAAGCCCATCAGAAATTCAACAAAAATTCCAACAACATCTCCCCTGCAAATTGAACTTTTCCAACTGACTCCAAAACTATACATTCACCTTACTTCTCCTCTCCTTACTACAAGTTTCCATAAATTTGCCATTTTTCGTTAACAACAATGTAAAAATATAAGCATAAATAATAAATCATAAGTATATTTTTCTATGTCAGGATCCATCTTGGAGTGTCCTACCTGAACACTAGGATGGCTCTGACTTTTCCCTAAGTTTTAACTCAGGATATGAAAGCCGCCCACACCTCTCACTCCTCTCACTCACTACCATTCTAAAATTTTACAGCACTTCATAAATATACCGGTATCTAAATGAAAATAAAAAGATAATAGTAATAATACGGACCATGACAGGTCCATAACATATCTAGTAATAAGGGATACAACTATGATAGTAAAGACAACCCCAAAGTCATAATAATAATAATAATAATGATGATGACGATAAATGTAGACAAACTAGTCCTAGATCCTAAATCATATAACCCACATTTCAACATTTAGGAAAGATACCGCTACAAATTTATGTTGTTAAGAACCAATAAATTGGAAAATATCCTTAAATAAATGAAATTATATTAAAATACACATATAAAAATAATCCTTTAAATTGAATAACTAAGGTCATGACAAATAATTCCGATAGCATTACCGCTATTCAGAACTAACGTAAATACATATTTTCTTTATATATTATATATGTATATATATATATATATACATAAATATAAATATGTATACAGTCTCTCAAAATATTTGAGTAACCTGCTTGAAGGCTGATACACCTGCTTGAAGACTAATACACTTGTTCAAAAGCTGAAACACCCGTCTGAAGGCTAATAAACCTGCCGAAATACTAATACACTTGCTCAAAGGCTGAAATACATGCACAAAGGCTTATACAGATTGTTGTTACCAGTACTGTATGAACCTTCACACTACTTTATAATGTTACATACATACTTCCAAATTGATAATGATGATGATGATGATAATAGTAATTAGAATAATAATAATATAAAATAGAATTAAAAATAATAAATATATTATTTAAACTTAAAAATAATAAACATATTATTTAAACCACACATTCAATGCTGAAATACATCCAATGTACCACTTGATATACTAATGCACAGTCTCATGATATCAACTGTCCGTAGGTATTACTGCTTCCAATATGGCTAAGGGTGGTTGCCTATAATGGTCATCCAACCCAAGCAACAAAAATATGATACTACATCATTCATGACTGTATAGTACACTTAACATATAATATATATATATATATAAGTAGAAAGGATATCTTATGCACTCATATAATATACCAATACTGACAAGTGATATTTGGCATCCCAACACCACTTGACAGATGGGGAGGGGAGAAAATATCTTGCACACGACCCCTCTAACATCCTAAAAACCTATCATCCTACGGCTAAGGGGAGGCTGGCTAGTGTAATCACTACAAAAATACATATCTATCCTCGCTCACCTTAACTCCCATAGGATGGTTAAATATAAGCTGTCATCATTTAACTATAAGGAAGGTAGCTAATGCGATCATTGCAAAATATATATCTACCATCGCTCACCACATTGTACAAAGGATGACGACATATAACATCGATCCTAATATTGATTACATTTATATCAAGAATAGCAGTACCATATGGTACATCTATAAACCAACTAATCATGTGCATGTTATACAAATATGAAAGCATCGACTTCTCATAATTACATTTTAAAACAGTAAATAAATATTTTAAATAAATAAATAGATGAATGAATAAATAAATAATAAACAAATAAAAAAATAAGATTTACACATAACAAATAATTTTACACATTCCATAAAATCAACATAATTCTAACCATTTAAATATCATCAAAGAATTAATAATCAAAATAAAAATTTTCGAAACCCAAAATATAATTTTAAGAAAATATACCATATTAATATCATTTTAATATTAAATATTTTTATAACTCTTAATTCTCTTACATCAACATAAATAAATAATAACAAATGGCCTTATAAAATCATATACACGTATTTATTTATTTACACATATATGCATACATATATGAATATATTTTAATACTATATTCACTTTACCAAAATTAGAGTAATGAATACTGTTTTCCCAAATCAAACATAACTTAGAAAATGGCATGCCACTCATATTTATATGCCTTACACATATAAGCACATTCATAATTTTATAATCAAAATTTAAGCGCTGAAGCATTAAAAATAAATTTTATTACTTTTTTAATTCTACAATCGACCTAGATAAGCAATTTAATAGTCAATTATGTCCAAGTCACTTTTGGAAGAAAACAAAATCTCATAAAATAATCATTGTTATACATAATAAATATACTTATAAAAATACATGAAATTATATTAATTAAATATTAACCTCTAAACCTTTTAGAAATTTGTAAAATACCCAATTAACACTAACTTGTTAAATGACACATTAAATCCAAATTTAATAATACAGATGTATATATTATCCCAAAACATAATTTAAAAACAAAAATATATCACTTATAGTACTAATATTTGCTCATCCTCGCTTTACTACAAGGTTAGCTGCAAGATCTACGAGGGTGCTTAATATACACCATAAATATTATTTAGATATCAAATACATTATACAAGGATATTTGAATACTTTGAGTATTATAAGATTAATTTTTAATATTTCAGGTTTGCAAAGTTGAACTCCAAGAGAGTCCAGATATACAGTGATCCCGAATGACCTATTATCCAAAAAATTTGGACTTTTCTTATTTATGCTTAATTTTATGAAATTGAGTATTTCATTAACCTCTATTTATCATGGGTAACCTACATGAAATATGAATTTGTAGGAAAGACTTCCAACATAGACCAATTTTTACAGTAATTACTAAAATTAGCTCAAACATAGTAAAATTTTAAATACTTAATCATAATTAGCAAACTATATACCAAATGAAATTTGTAAGACAAGCATTTAAGATACTTAACTTAATTTAACAAAACCCAGCACCGGTGGCCAGAAAATAGATAGAAAGTTTAAGCTAAACTTCAAATCAACATAACTCTCAAACAGCTTCGAATTTGGAAGAACGAAGGCTATATACGAAATCAGAAGGATGAAAATAAGGAAGATAGTTGTATGGATCGGATTTGGTTGGTCAAAAAATGGCTGAATCATCAAAAAAATAAAAATGGCCACCCTCGAATTCAAAAGCCAGATCAAGGCACATCGCAGGCCAGCTGGCCGTGAAATTTGACTACCAATGTAACACCCCGTCTCGAAGTACACCGAAAATTTTGCAAGTTGATTGTCGTTGACTGAGAAGGGTCAAACTTTGACTTTTTGACTCGGCAAGAATTCTAGGTTGACCAAGGCACCATTGCGAAGTACGCATCGACTCGAGTTCGTAGACTAGTAGCACGTTGAAGATGGAGTTACGATTTGAAAGTTATGAGTAAAACAAGTTGAGATCCCAACTGTCCAAGAGTGCGAAAGTTGACTTTTTATTCTTGTAAAATTGAGCTTTGACTTATATATGGTTATGAAATACTCATTGATATGCATTTGTCGACTAGCGGCGCGTCCGATTTGAACATGTGGTTGGAAAGTTATGGACCTGTGAAGTTTTTCCAAGACAATTGTTACTATTCATCGATCTATGAGTGTGCGTGAACAGCGATGCCACGTGTAACATTATAAAAGGTACCATGTGTCACAACAAGAAAATGCCACATGTCAGCCATAATTAAACATTACATTATTTTATTTTATTATTTTATTTTATTTATTTCTTTTTCTTTTTCTTTCTTTTCTTTTTTTCTTTTCCCCATGTGGAAAATAGGCAGGGAGACCCCGTTCCTTCTTCCTTTTCTTGTTCTTCTTTTTGGAACTCTCAGGGAGCTCTCCCTCTCTTCCCCTCCCCGCTCATTCATGACAACCATTTTCCATAACCAATTTCCTTTCAATTTTGGACACCCACCAAGAAATGTTTATACTGACTTGAAACCCACCTTCCCAGGAAACCATAGCCATGTTTATCACACCACGAAATGGTCTAGACTCGCCAGGAAGCCATGAAAACAGGTGAGGGATGCATTTTTCGATTGCTGTCTTCCGATGAGCATGAGGTCGAATGGGTTTTTTCATATCTCAAAACTCGCTCGTTTAGGAGATATGACTAAACCCATTTCGACAACAAGGTCCTGGCGGGATTTCGGCCACCTACGGCGTCGGTTAAACCAATTGAAGATATATTCTTGATGCTCTCACCATAAGCTTCAAATTGGTAGTTAGAATGTGAATTATAGTTGAGTATTTAGGAAGTTGCCATTGATGAAGCTAAGTTATGTTTATGTTGAAATTGGACAGAAATTAGACAAGTCTTCAAACAATTGTCATCACAGCTAAGTTCATAATGATTGTTAAAGGCCAAAGAAATTATTAAATTAAATTAATCCTCAAGATGTTAAAAAACCCCAACTTTTGAGTTAAGGCTAATCGGGTTTTGTGTATAAATGTTTATGTATACATATGTTTGTAAATATATATGTGTTTCATTCATGTATACATATGCGGACATATAAGTGTTGGTGCATTCCATGGTATGTGCTAGTTTGATATATATATATATATATATATATTACTATATGCACATATATTTTGTAGGTATATGAGCATGTGTATACATTTATTTAATTGCTGAAAGAATGTGTATGTGCATATGAACAAGTATGAACGAATATATATATATATACATATATATACATTGAAGATATTTATATGTGCGTATATACATATATATATATATATATGCTTGTGTATACATATGTATGTGTAAATAAATATATATATATATATATAAATATTGTGTTATGGTAATTTACGTGTGTAATGCCTAAATAAAATTGTTCTTTAAAATTATGGTGCCAAAGTTAAGTATAGCATTTAATTTATATCTTCGAAATTAAGGAAATTGTAGTTTTCAATTGTTGCAAAATTACTATTAATTTTGTTGTTGAGGTTATGATGCATAACAAAAGTATTCTCATTTATTTACTTATATATAACATTTTACGTGTTTCTAATGATATTTGTTATGAATTGATTTTATTAAATTACTATGATAAAGAAAATATGTTTATGTGTTTATTTATTTATTTATTTATGGAATTGAATTATTGTGGAAGAGATTAATTTTATGAAATTATGGTTTAAATTTTTTTATTAAAATTATTGTTGATTTAAATGTCAAAATTTTGATGCATAAATAATGCATTTATGTGATTCTAATTATGCAATAATTTTTATATTGTTTTGGTGAAAATTAATTTCATAGATTTGAAGAAAAATATTTATTTAAAATTTAGTATTTCCAAAAAAAAAAATTATGCATTAATTAATTCTTCATAAACTTGATTTTATCTTATTTTATTAAAACTCATTATTTTAATAATATTATAAAAATTTATAGTTTTTAGATGTATCATACATGTACCGGTGTTCTGTATTGTGGATGTGATTAGCGCGCAGGTGGATGTGGATGTGATTATCACACAGGTTGATTTATAGGGTTGTCCTGTGGTTGCCATCGGACCTAGGGTAGGCAGGGTATAATGCATAGTGAGCATCAGCCACCCCCCTCCATGGCCAAGACACCTGTTAATAGAGACACGGTGGGACACCACGCGACCATATATCGGTTTCTCTCTTTAACCTCCCCGTCAGACGATGCTTTGAGATGCTGGGCACCATAGGCCACCACTAGTATATAGTATGTGTATCAAGTATCTTTTGTAAATATATATATTTCATATTTGTATGTATCACACCGAACGGAGATAGCGATTCGATGTGGTCCATGAAGAGCTAGCCTCGTAACTATGTTGCCTATGAGTCCAGGGGATTGGACAGCCAATCTATGCAATCACTTTGGATTGTATTGGTAGCAGGGTGCTGACAACAGCTAAAATCATGGATTGAGCAGCATGTTGGAGGGTATCGTTTGTACCCCTGAACGAGTTTATATTTCATAATATATTTTGAATTTTAAAAATATTATTTGATCTCATACTATTTTATCTATTAATAACCTGATTTTCTAACATTATACTTAATTGCTTTTATTGTCATTATTATTATTAATATTATTCTTGTTATTAATATTACAATTATTATTCATCAGAATTATGTTTACAATTATTTTCATTATTACTAATATTATCATCATCATTATGATTATTAATTTTATTTTTATTTTTAGTTTATTATTATCATCATATGATATAATCCGAACAAGTATCACAGCTTACGGGTAAGAAAGATAGCCATAGGGCAAGTATAATAGTCCTTGGACAAGTGGAAGTCTTTGCGCAGGTGAGATAGTTCTTGGAACAGCTGTGATTATGTGATAGCTTTTGGACAAGTGATTACCTTCAGGTAAATATGACAGATGACATTAATACTATTTTTATCATGAAAACGACTGCTATTATTATTATTGTTGTTGATGTGATGATTGTTTTACTTTTCTTCCTATATTATGCATCGGTAGATTTCGTAACACAATATTTGAAATGTATTTAAAATGTACGACAATAAGTGGGTAGTGTGGGAAAATGTATTTAAAATGTACGACAATATTTGAAATGTATTTAAAATGTACGGCAATAAGGTATATTTGGTGTTTATTTAGTTGATTATTCCTATTACATATATATATATATATATATGTGCATATTTTTTTTTTTATACAAATTGTTGTCGAAGTGCTGTCATTGTGAAAATTATTATAGTAAGGTGGGAGGGATAAGGTGGTACCATATAGGAGTACATTTTTGTGCAAGTAAATTGTTATGGTAAGTCCTTCCTTTAAGGGAGGTGCTATCGGGTTTTCCATTGGAAGGTTCGGTGGTATTTTCCTGGGATCAAGGTTTGTCCAGGGTTCTGGTGAGGTGTGTTGGACGGATCCTGACAGCCGAGGTCACCGACGACTAGACTTTACCAGCCACCAGTGCATGTCAAAATCGGGTGGCCAAAAATAGTCAATTCTAGCCAAACCAAGAGAGAGAGAGAGAGAGAGAGAGAAGGAAAAGAAGTTGGCCATGTGTCATTTGTAGATTGGTGACACATGGCACCCATTAGAGATATGTTCAAATATCCCCTTATATGCTTTTCGATAAGGACTACCCAATAAAGTCAGTCCTAAAAAAATATGTAAAACTTTATAGATTCATTACTCTTCAACCGTAGGTCCAAATTAAGCATGCCACTACTCAAAGCTAGAATTTATGCGGATAAAAAGTCAACTTCAACCTCACTCGATCAATTTGGATCTCACCTTGACCTTACCATAACTTTTTGATCTCAACTCCAATTTTGCCATGCTATGAGTCTATAAACTCATGATGTTGCATACTTCACGATAATGTTCTGGTCAATATGAAACTCTACCCATGCCAAGAAGTCAACTATGGGACCTATTCAATCAATCTCAATTAAATTCGATCAAATTTGATCAAAAATCCAAATTCAAAGTGTTTTCTCAGATCAAAATGTTACAAGAGGTTTATTAAGCTAAGCTTATATTCTATACTTTGTATTTGAATTATGTAACAAAACACAACTTCTCTTTATAGATTGTCCAAATTTCATATCTCCATCACTAAATTTAACTCATATTTTAACAAAACAATATGGCTTCAGTTTGTTGAACCAGGTAGTCAATCTTTTTTATTTTTCTTTTTATTATTTTATTATTATTATTATTATTATTTATTTTTTCCAATAGTAGTTGATCATTTTGATTGTTATATGATGAATATCCATATAATACAGCTGATACAACTACATTTTCAATGTCTCTACCCATGTTGCCAAATGACAATTAGGGAAGCTATGTAAAATCAACTATGATTTTGCACATGATTAAACCTTAGTGGCTCCAAATGTCTGGGTAAATTAATAAGTTAATAATAGTGAAGTATATCTGCATACAAATTTCGTGAATAGGATTATTCATTTGTTGATATTGAGCCCTCAACATTTGAACTCGTTTCTATGAATACAAACCAAATGTTATTGCGACTCTAAATTCAAGAACCAGCTTAAGTTGGATGCATATGCTTTGATGAAATGTGAAATGATGGTTGTGACGAAGCATTGGAGGGCTTTTTTTTTTTTTTTTATGTGACAAGTCAAAAAGGTGGTAATGGTGAAGTTCACATGTATGGCTTGAGTTTTGAATTAATCTTTAGGAATTGGTCTATGTTATGGCACATGGACTCACAAGCTGAAAATTTCAGCATCTTTTAAGTGGGCTCATAAACCCATCTGCTCATGGGACCAATTTTAATTCGGTGGTTCAAGCACACTTGGCCCAAGCTGAATTGGTACTCACAACAGCTAGCGTACGAACGCATGATCCCAAGGCTTGGGGTACACTAGTTGATGTTCAAATGTGCTAGAATGTCAATTTAGCCCTCATAAGAGATAAATCTTTCTTGCAAATTGAAATTGGGGCAGTAGATGTGAGAGAAAACCTATTTTAGTGAAAGAAAGAGTGTCCTCTTTATTTTCTTGGAAAGCCATTGCTCAAGAAAAAATCAAGGTTGTATTTCTTCAAGATTAATGAGAAATCCTTCTTTACCCTATAGACGTAGATTACATAGATTGAACTATGTATTTCTTAGTGTGCATGCTCTTACTTGCTCTCTAACTTTCTCTCTCTCTCTCTCTCTCTCTCTCTCTCTCTCTCTCTCTCTCTCTCTCTCTCTTTTTATATTTATTTACTTGTTGGTTGTGTTGCTTGGTTCATCTATTGCTTTCATATTTTTCTTTATTGGTTATTTTGCTTGGTGAAATTTATTTTTTCAGCTACACAATCTAGATAATTTCTCATTGAACCTTAGGTTTTGGGATTTGGACTTTGAGTTTGGAATTGGGGATTTTGTTTGGTTAGTGAATTAGTATCTTCTGGTTGGAATTTGTTGTTCCTTGATAAAAAATATTTTGAAATCTTGCATACCCAAGTAAATTAGCCATGTCTAACAAGTTTGAATTGGAGAAATTCATTGGTTCAAATGATTTTGGCCGCTGAAAAATGAAGATAAAGGTGGTGTTGGTTAAGGAAGGGTTGGATGCATATTTAGATGGTGAGGATGAGCTATTGAAGACTATGGAATCAAAAGAGATGAGAGAATTATTGAAAAGACTTATAGTTCAATAATTCTTGGTTTAGAAGACAAGGTTTTGAGAGAAGTTTTAAGGGAAATTATAATGGCGGATGTTTGTAGGAAGTTGGAAGACATTGGAGTTGAAGGAAATGATAACGGCTATCATGGTAAAGAATGCAAAGAAGAAGGTCATTGGCAAGTATAGAGATGGTGAGGGTCTCTTGGCATGAGGTAGAGCCTCAAAGCGGTCTAGTGGAAGATATTGGCATAGTAAAAGTTAGGAAAGATCAAAATCAAAGGACAAAATGAGATGTTGAAATAATTAATTGAGGTATTCTAATAAGCATTGTCTAAAAGGAATTAGGAAAGAAACCAATGGAGATGCTAGTGTTATTATGGAAAGCTATGAAAGTGTGAAGGTCTTGTTTGTAGCCAATCACAACAATGGTGATGAATGGATTCTTGATTCGAGTCTCACCTTTCACATGTTTCCAAAAATAAACAATTTTAATACATTTGAGGAGCTTGATGGAAGACAAGTACTCATGGGCAACAATGCAGTTTTCAAATTTAAGGGAATTAGCATGATAAAGTTGAAGTTGCATGATGGAATTGTATGGACTTTGACCAATGTAAGGTTTCCAACATAAGGAGTAATTTGATTTCTCTTAGTGCACTGAGTGGTAATGGTTTTTCATACAAGGTGGAAAATGGTATATTGAAGGTTTTGAAGGGTTTATTGGTGGCTATTAAGGCTTCAAAGGTTAATGGTTTTTATCTGGTTGATGGAAATATGGTTTAAGGTGTATCTGAAATACTAAGAATTTGAGCAAGACTACACTTTGGCAGAAAAAAGCAAGCCATATTAACGAGAAAAGAGTAATTGATCTTTGTAACCAAGGAATTTTGTATGCTCATAAAGTGGAGAATCTTGATTTTTATGATTTTTATATATATAGCAAGCAAGCAAAGGTGAAGTTTAATGTAGCAAACTTTCAATCCATTTGTCAAACTAAGGGAACCTTAGATTACATTCATTTCAATGTATGGTGTCAAGCAAACTCTCAATCCATGGGTAGTTATAGGCACTTCATAACTTTTATTGTTGGTTACTCTAGAATAGTATGGGTGTACATGTTGAAGACCAAGAATGAGGCCTTTCAAAAGTTTAAGGTATGACAACTAGTGTAGACAAGTGCGAGGTACTAACAAGTTACTTGGTATCCAATCCCACATCACCAGGGTATGAGTCAGGGGATAGTTTAAATATAATGATAATCACTCTCATAACACTGAGATATTTTCAGAGTTGTTGGCTTCAGAGTTCAAAAGAATTTTGAAGTTAAGCTTGCTCAGGCGATTGGAAGCTCGTCTGACTACCTCTTATTATTACTATATTCTAGTAGAGTTCCTCTTTCCATCCCCTTTTATATTGTTATTTTTATTTCTTCTGACTCTGTAACATTTGTACTTCTTTAAATAAATTTCAAACAGCTTTGGTACTGAACTACAGACTAAGAGTTTTTGTATAAAACTATTTTGGGTATTTACTTATTTATTCATTCATCGTGTTTGTTTAGTTTTTGAAGTGCTGCAATCTTATGGAAATTTTATAATAAAAAAGGAGGAATAAGGTGGTTGTACCTTTTTGGAGTGTGTTTTCTATAGAAGAGAATTTTTGGAAAATTCTATTCTCAAGAGAGATGCTGCTAAATTTCCTGTACAATTTCCATAAGGTTTTCCTAGTCGAGCCTAGCCTAGGGATCCGGTAGGGAATCATGGGAAAGTCATGACAATTTTGGTATCAGAGCCCCAAGTTCTCGTATTCCTAAGGGATTGTACATTGTTGTGCATCCCATTTTTCAATTGTGTTCTTTATCAAATAATAATGAAAATTTTTTTTCCAAATCTATGTTTTGCTTTTCTAGAATCCAACGTGATGCCCAAACGAAATAAATGCGATGCAAGAGAGGACTCGGCTAAGACTTCTAGAAGTAGATCAACCTTCAAAAATTTTGTCATACATTTACTAATGCTATGGGGTACATGGTGGATTAGGCAAGGCATTTGGGAGCTATGAACTTTGGTGGAACTAAAGGTCTAGTAGCGGCTATAGTATGGTTAGTCGACATGGAAAAGATCCTAAATGAAGGGATATAGTGTTTTGACTAGAATAGAGTCAAGATATCATGCTTTATGCTATATATAGATGCCAAGAAATAGTGGAGAATAGAAAAGAAGAGGAGATGTCATACTTAGGAGCAATTTAAAAACGTGTTCACCACAGAATATTACCCTCCTGTTTTCCATGAGTCGAGAAGGAGAGAATTCATAAGGCTGCACCAAGAGAATATGACAATCTTTAAGTATGAAAGAAAGTTCAGAGAGTTGTTTGAGTTCTATATTCATCTGATTTCGTATGATGAAAGTAAGAAGACAAGATTCATGGATTGCCTTAATAAGAACATAGAATTGAATATTTCTGAGGCCATGCATCTAACTTACCAATTTATGCGAGATACCATGCTTGAAGTTGAAAGACAAATTCTGATGTGCAGATCAAGGCATAGGTCATTCGAAGGTACTTACGTGGGAGCCCCAAGTCGAGGATCACCTAAAAGAAGCCATAGTATGAGATCTGCTGGTAATGGATACAGGATGTTATAGATGGTATCAGAGCCTATACCTGATCAGAAGTGTGCCAGCGAGGACACTAGGGTCCAAAGAGAGTGGATTGTGATGATCAGCGTGGGCGAGGGCAGGGCACTAGTGAACTTCCTAGTGTCCAATCCCACATCACTGGTGTGGATCGAGAAATGGTTCAAATATAATGATAGTCATTCTCATAACACCGAGGTCTTTTCAGAGATGTTTACTCCATAGTTTGAAAGAACTTCGAAGTGAAGTATGCTTAGGCAAAAGTAATCCAAGGACAAGTGACCTTCCAGGAAGCTCTTAAAAAAAATCCTATACCAAGTGCGGTGGCAATATCAGCAGAAAGTGACAAGTCCATCAGTGGAGGTGAAATGTTACACAAGGATGGGTGAACTCCCAAAAAAAAAAAAAAATCCAAGTGCAATGGCAACATTGGCAAAGAGTAATAATTTTTCCAGTTGAGGAGGGATGTTACACAAGGAATGGAGGGTTATGGTTAAGAACCAAAAGTGGGGAGGAGATTAAGATGCTTCGGTTGAATAATAGGCTTGAGTATTGCAATGAGGAGTTTAAGTCCTATTGTAGTGAGCATGGAATTGCGAGATATAAAGACTATAAGGATGACTCCACAACAAAATGGTCTTGCAAAATAGATGAATAGGACTATTTTGGAAAGGGTTAGAAGTATGTTATCCAATTCTAAGTTACCTATGAAGTTTTGGACGGAGGTGATGAATACTATAGTGCATTTAATTAATTGTTGTCCATTACATGCTATAGGTTTCAAGACTCCTATAGAGATGTGATCTAAGCATACACTGAAGTTGAGCAATCATAAAGTCTTTGGTTGCACTTCATTTGTACATGTCAGTGAAGGCAAACTAAATAGAATGATAAGTCCATCAATGGAGGCGAGATGTTACACAAGGATAGGTGACCTTCTAGAAAGCTTTTCTCTTAAAAAAAATAATAAAATAACTATTCCAAGTGTGGTGGTAATATTAGTAGAAAGTGACAAGTTCGCCAATGAAAAGGGAGTGTTACACAAGGAACGGATGGTTATAGTTGAGAACAAAAGTGGGAAGGAGATTAAGATACTTCAAACAAATAATAAACTTGAGTACTGCAATGAAGAGTTTAATTCCTATTTTAGTGAGCATGGAATTGTGAGATATAAGACTGTGCAGATGACTCTACAACAAAATGGTTTTGTAAAATGGATGAAGAGGCCTATTTTGCAAAGGTTGAGGAGTATGTATCCAATTCTAACTTACCTACGAAGTTTGGGGCGGATGTGATGAATATTGTAATGTATGTAATCAAGCGTTGTCCATTAAGTGCTCGAGTTTCAAGACTCCTATGGAGATGCGGTCCAACCATGCAATGAATTTAAGGAATCTCAAAGTCCTTGGCTGCATTTCATGTGCACATGTCAACATAGGCAAACTACATTGAAGGTTTATGAAATGCATTTTCTTCAAGGATCCAGATGGTGTTAAAGGCTATAAAATTTGGAATCTGATTACAAGGAATGTGTGATTAGCAAAGATATGATGTTTAAGAACAGTAAAATGCATGGTTGGCAAAGGACAATGAATCTTCAGATGGAGGTGAAGTTATCAATGAGATATTTAACTTGGGGATGGGTTTATCTGATAAAGCAAGTGGAGATGTGACTCCTAAGGAGCACCATAATACATAAAAGTCTTCAGAACAAGTTGTTGAGGTAAATGATCATATCGAGGAAGAGGTTGTTAATGGTCAATACCTCCAAGATTACAATTTGGCTCGGATTTGTGGATTACATTACTTATGCACTTGAAGTTATGGAAGATATAAATTTGAAGCCAAACACATATGAGCAAGCTTTGAAATCAAATGACTTAGAAATGTGGAAGGCGGCCATAGATGATGAGATTGATTCCTTGTATCGAAATCAAACTTGGAAATTGATTGACAAACCTAAAAGGAAAAAGTAGTTGGTTGAAAATTGGTATTCAAGAGGAAAGAAGGTGCACTCAGAGTTGAGGTACTACGATACAAAATAAGATTGGTAGCTAAAGGTTATACTCAAAAGGAAGGATTGAATTTCAATGAAATATTCTCTCCGGTTGTGACACAATACCTCTATTAGGATCTTATTGTCACTTATGCTACAAAAGAACCTTGAATTACATCAATTGGATATCAAAATGGCCTTTTTACATAGGAACCTCAATGAGAAGATATACATGGATCAACCCATAGGTTATGCCAGAGGTTCTAAGGTATATTTGCTCAAAAAGTCCCTTTATGGTTTAACGCAATCTCCTAGGCAATGGCATAAGAAATTCAACATGTTTATGCTTGATGTTGGCTTCAAAAAAAGCACGTTTTATGACTATGTGTATTATAAAGAGTTGTCAAATGAGGGGTTCATGTATCTCTTATTGTATGTTAATAGTGTGCAAATAAATGAAAGAAACGAACAATTTAAAGAGGTTGATGAGTTCAAAATTCAAGAGGAAAGACCTTGGAGAAACTAAAAACCTTTTGAAATCGACATACTTCTAGATAAGAAGAAATGGGAGATATTTGTTTCTTAAAGGAATTATTTGGAAAAGGTTTTAGAAAGGTTCGACATGGGGGATGTAAATCCAATGATCACACCTATAGCACTCAACTTCAAATTGTGGCTAAACAATGCCTAAAGGATCAATAAGAGATGAAAAATATGGCTGAGATGTCATATGCAAGTGCTGTTGGTTGCATTATCTATTTGATAGTTTGTATTAAACCAGACATTGCTTATACGATGAGTGTGGTGAGTAGATAAATGATTAACTCGAGCAAACTATATTGGGAGGCAGTACAATGGATCTTGAGGTATTTGAGAGGATCCATGGATGTTGGACTATTATACAAGAAGTGGAACAATATCAATGATTGTATTGTTGGATATGTTGATGCAGACCTTGGCGGTGATTGAGATAAGAGGAAATCTTTGATAGGCTATATTTTCTCAGTTTGGGAGAATACTATAAGTTGGAGAGCATCGTTGTAACCCGCAGTTTCTTTCTTAAGTATGGAACTCCAGCATATAGCAACGATGAAAGCCATTAACATAACATTATGGTTAAAGTGGTTAACCAATGAGCATGGAGTTTCCCAAAACCAAGTCATTGTTCATTGTGACAACCAAAGTGCAATCTCCTTGGCAAAAAACCAAGCCTTTTCGGATAGAACAAAGCATATAAAAAAGAAGAAGTACCACTTTGTTAAGGATTTAATGGACAAAGGTGAGGTTGGTTTGGTAAATACTATGGGAAAAAAGAACCCAACAGATATGTTGACCAAGATAGCACCAACGAAGAAGCATAGGCATTGTATAAGCCTAAACAATGTGCTCAAGAAGTGATGAGCATGTAAGCAAGCAAAGAGGAGGTAGAGACTGAAGAAATGGGAATTTAGAGTCAAGGTGAAGAGTTGTTAATGTGACTCTAAATTCATGAACAAGCTTGAATGGGATGTACATGTGTCAGTGAAATTTGAAATGATGGTTGAGATGAAGCATTGTAGTTGGCTTTTTTTTTTTTTTAATGTGACAAGTCAAAAAGGTGGTAATGATGAAGTTCACATGTGTGGCTTGAGGTTTGAATAATTTTTGGTAGCTGGTCAATGTTATGGCATGTGAACTTACAAGCTGAAAATTTTGGCATCTCCTTAGTGGACGAATAGACCTATATACACTAGGATGCCAATTTTGATGCATCGGGAGCACCTAGCCCAAGCTAAATTGGTGCTAACAGCATCTAGGGTGCAAACAAGTGACCTTAAGGCACAGGGCACATGAGTTAATGTCTAAATGTGTTGAAATGTCAGTTTTACCCCTCATGAGCGAAATATGTTTCCTGGGAATCGAAATATGGGTTGTAGATGTAAAACAAAAACCTATTTTAGTGAGAGAAAGAGTGTTCTCTTCATTTCTCTTGGGAGCAATTGTTGAAGACCAAATCCAGCTTGTACTTCTTCAAGATTCATGAGAAATCCTTCTTGCTTGCCCCATGGATGTAGATTACATCGGTCAAACCACATATTTCTTGGTGTGCTTGTTTCTTGCTTTATCTTTATATTTATTTGCTCATCTTTCTCTCTCTAGATACATAATCTAGATAATTCCTCAACCCCAAAGATGTTTTAAGTTGAGGCAATATCAATTGGTCCCTTGTTTTCCAACATGAAAACCAAGGATCACATTGTTGTTTTGTCTCTTGAAAACTTTTTGCACCACATAAGACATAACAAATCCACATGATATAGCTCGAGACTTGAGATTCAAACTTGTAAATCCCTAAACCATATATATATATATATGTCCTAACTCCCTATCTTCATCCCAAAGATATAGTCATTCACCAAAAACTGTATGCTCTTTTATTTGTTCTTTAAATGCCCCAAAAGATTGTGCTAGTGATCAGGTAATTAATCTTCAATTCTTCTGGTAAAAGCACTCCAAGGTAAAAAAGCATCAAATTCTACCAAGAACTTAGCAGTGCATGGCGTACATCGGGACATAAATACATCCAGTGCATGAAGAATATATGTATACATATATATATATATATAAGTGCATTTGTGTATGTGTGTGTGTTATAGAAACTCAAGCAATATTGGCAAAAACCTTATTTGTATTGAGTAAATATCAAGTTTAAATACAACTTTACAGATATGTATGATATATAAGACATGCACATGATATAACAACTAGCTTGAAGTTAATAACAACCAATGGATGAATGAAAACAAATTATCTAGCTTAGCTATTATTTCCCTTCAAGATGTGGGGTTGTTGTAAGGTAGCAATCTTGGATCCTAGAAGATGAAACTGATGTCTAGAGAAAGTCTTGGTGAGAGTATCTATCAAGGACCCATCCAGGATTCCTTCCCAGAATCCTAGATAAATCCTGATCCAGGGAGATCCAACCAGACCGTCCTATGAAAAATCCGGCAACATCTCTTCCTAGGGGTAGAAAATGCCCTAAATTTACCTGCACAAAAACGCACTTCTAACCATGTCTCATTATTCCTCCCACCTTACGACAATAATTTTCACAATTTGCAGCACTTTGATACCAAACTATATAAAAAAACATACATCATAGAAATGAACTAATAAGTAAATAACAAAGTTATACCTTTAGATGTTCACATCCGCCCACACCACCCACTTAGTATTATATTACATGTTAATATTGCTCTACAACATTCCAATGCATAACATAATCAAGAGAGCATAGGACAATAATAATAATAATATTAATAACAATAACATCATAACTTGCTTGTAGGCTTCCACACTTGTTCGTAAGCTTACCCACTTGCCCAAAGGCTTACACGCTTGCCTGAAGGCTTCCTTAATGATACCTATGATAATAATAATAATAAAAATAACAATAAATGATAATAGTACCAATAAAAATAATAATAATAATGATAATAACAATAATAATGATAATAATAAGGAATAAATAATTAATAATCATAGTAACAATATTAATAACAATAATAATCACAAAATACCAATAATAAAAATAGTAGCAACCATGACAATTAATGGCGATAATAATAATAATAAAAGCAATTAAGCATAATATTAGAAAAGCAGGTTATGAATAAATAAAATAATATTTTAAAACTAAAATCATATTATAAAATATACGCCCGCATCGAAGGTATGAGCGGTACTCTCTAATATGCTACGCGATCCATCATTCCAGCTGTCGCCAGTACCTTGCTACCAATACAGTTTGGGGTGGTTGCCTAGATTGGCCATCCGATCCCCTGTACTCGTAGGCAACATAGTTACAAGACTAGCTCTTCATGGACCACATCAGATCGTCGCCCCGTGGGGAGTAATACATACAAACATAACATACATATTTATATATATATATATATATATATAAAGATATTTGATGCATATACTATATACCAGTGGTGTCCAACAGTGCCCAACATCCCAAAGCACCGCCTGACGAGGAGGTTACAGAGAAAAACCGGCATACGGTCACATGGCGTCCCACTGCGCCGCTGCTAATAGGAATCCTGGCCATGGAGGGGGCCGGCTACGGCCAATATTAAACTTGTCTACCCTCGTTCCGATGGCAACCACATGACAACCCTACAAATAAACCTCTACACTAATCATATCCACCTGTGCACTAATCACATCCACATGCGCGCTAATCATACCCACAACTACAAAACACCGATACGTGTATGGTACATCTAAAAACTCTAAATTTTTATAATATTACTAAAATAATGAGTTTTGATAAAATAAGATAAAATCAAGTTTATGATAATAAATTAATTAATTAATGCATAAATATATTTTTTGGAAATACTAAATTTTAAATAAATATTTTACTTCAAATCCATGAAATCAATTTTCACCAAAACAATATAAAAATTCTTACATAATTTATAATATGTGTAAACATCTTTATGTACTAAGCATATATATACATATATATACACACACACACACACACACACACATACATATATATATGTCTCATGTATATGTACATGCATATATACATATATAAATTTAAGTAGTCACAAGTTGGGCATTATGATCGCATAACTATAGTACACAGTATACAAGCGTTTCAAATGTTCCAATTACTAACCCAAGCTCAATGCCAACCAAAGCTTCATGGTATCCATACACCATTTCCGTTGGTCAACTTTTAATTGACTTTACAGATATACATATATATATATATATAAGAACCTTTCACATTTATAAATCTCAAAATCCTCAAGAATTTAAACCGCCTTAGCATTGTGAATTCTAAATATGTCAAAACCTCAAATTGGAATACACATGCACACATATATACATACACATATACACATATTTATAATTTATTCAAATTTCACCACAATTATGATATTACCCCACAAATAGCAAAATTTTAAATACCCATAAACAACTGACATATTATATATCAAATAGAAGCTTGAGAGACATAGAGTACCAATATTTAAATTAACTTAGCTTAAATCGTCAGCGGTGGCTGAAATTTCTGTCAGAAAATGCTGTCAAGTATGTCTTCTTGGTGTGCACCACCAAACGAGCTTAAATTGAGCTAAACGGGGATCGCCATCATCTTTAGAAGGTTCATATTAGTGAGAGAGGACCAGAAGTTGACAGGAAACGGCCAAAATCCGACGCATTGAAAAGAAGCCAGCCACCGGCTTTTATGGTATCTTCCGGGGTGTTTCCGCTGTCTCGAGAACGGCGAGCACCATGGAATTGCTGGTGTGATAGGTTGTGAGCTGGGCATGGTGGTGATGCTCAGTCTGACTGGCATTGATGGCAGCACAAGGAGGAGGATGACTGGCAGGGAGGAAGAGAGGGAGAGCTCCAGAGAGTTCCAAAAAGAAGAAGAAAAAAAGAAAGGAGGAGCGGGTGAACCCCCCGCCGCGGCCGTTTTCCCACGTGGGGAAAAGAAAAAAAGAAAAGAAAGAAAAAGAAAAAGAAATAAGTAAAATAAAATAATAAAATAATAATAATAATAAAATAATGTAATATTTAATTATAGCTGACATGTGGCATTTTTTATTGTGACACATGGTAGCCTTTAAATGTTACATGTGGCATCGCTGTTCACACACACTTGCAGGTTGATGAATAGTAACAGTTGTCTTGGGAAAACTTTACAGGTTTGTAACTTTCAAACCACATGTCCATATCAGGCGTGCTACTAGTCTATGAACTCGTATCGATGCGTACTTTGTAACGGTACCTTGATCAATCTAAAATTCTTTCCAAATCAAAAAGTCAAAATTTGACCCTTCTCGGTCAACGACAGTCAAACCCGATCAACTTTAGTTAACTTGAGAAATTTTCGATATACTTTGGGACGGGATGTTACAGTGTCAGCTAATTGGTCATTACTTGAGACATTAGACACATGAATTTACCAGTGGAAACAATATCACAAACAAAATGATAGTCAGCACACATAAATTTTCCAATGGCATATTGGATTTGCACACAAATAGGTTGCACCAATATTATCGTAGTAAACTGAAGGTGGAATCGAAAAAATGATTTTTAACTCATGAAGAAGGGAAAGAATTTAACACTATGTGCTCTGCTTCTGGTAAAAGAGCAAGACACAAATTTTTGTTTCTTAGAGGACCATAAAACAAGATTTCCATTGAAAAAAATATGAAAGTAGTGCTTAAGGTTCTATCATCTTGGTTTCTAACCTTATTAGTATCAAAAAAAGCATCCAAAAAAAGATCTTTTTCTTTTTTTATGAAGAATAGACCAAATGAGCATGTTCAAGTCATTTGTTAACTACATGGGCCATATGTCCGGACGGATTAACAACAAAGCTGCCCACTATGATGTTGAGTTGCGTCAAAGGATTTGGAACCATCATGTATGTTTGGTACGTTGGATTGGCCAGGATTGTACGAGACACAGTCCGAATCTGATGTTTGGTTTATCATTTTGAGATCGGGACAAACTTAACCTAAGCAATAAATTTATATCGATCGGGACACATCTGACCTGTCTCCCCCCCGGGTCACTTTTGTCCCAAACTCAAACAAGCCTTAGTCTATTCTCTCGCCAAGCGTATCATTGCCTCGCGTGGAAAATCGAAGGAAAAATCACATATGCAACTCTCAGAGAAAGAAACATGATCGGTGAGTATGTTTTCTTCTCTACACCTCTGTATCTGTTTTCTTCTTCCTGTGTTGTGACCTTTCTTCTTATCCTTTGAAATGAAAGGCCATCTTACTCGATCTAGAAAAGGCTTCGATTTGTAAGTAAATCCCGGACCCAGGCAAGTGTCATCTTCCTCTCTGTTTTATGTTGTCGTGGTGGGTGTGGATTTGAAACCCAATGTCATATCTCGCCGACATATCTTAGAAAAAAAAAATACTTAATTTTTACCCAAAATTCATTATTTTGTTCTCTGCGTTTGGGAAATTTTTTTTTCTCAATTTGTGTTTTCTTTCCGATTGGGAAAGGGCTTCCATTTGCAAGTACCCCAAATTTGCAAGGACCCAGGCAATTGTCTTTCTCTTTGTATGTCGTTGTGGGTGTGGATTTGAAACCCACTTTTCATCTCTCACCTACATATCTAAAAAGAAAAAATATATCTTTTTACCAAAATTTGTTTTTTTTTTTTCTGCGTTTGGGAAATTTTTTTTTTTTTTTTTTTGGTTGCAAATTGTGTTTTCTTTCGGGTTAGGTTTACATTCGTTTGGCTTTCTTCTTCTTCTTATTTCATTCCAGAAGATCGAAAGAGCTCGCCGGACACCTGCATCACTCGGACAAAGAAACACAGTTGGTGAGTATGGTTCTTACCCTCCATCTTTGCAGCTCTATATATAATATTTTCTTCTTCTTCCTTCTATGTCGTGATTTTTCTTCATGTGCCGATCTTACTCGATTTGGTATTAGGCAATGCAAGTAAATCCCAGATTTGCAAGTAAATCCCAAAGTTGAAACCCAATTTTCTTGTTAGGGTAATAGGTTTTAATTTGATGGATTGCATTTTTTTTTTAATTTGGTCTTGTGTGTCTGAAGTATGTAAAATGGTTCTAACTTAGTTGTGGTCTTCTTTGTGCTATCTTGATTTGGGTCGGTTTGATTGATTGTTCAACATTTGGGTCGGTTTGATTGATTGTTCTCATTTGGTGTTGATTTCACCTATGGTAAGTGTGGTATCTCGGGATTGATTTGAATTTGGAGTGTTCGATCTTGGTTCTGTGTTTAGAGATGTATAGCAATGTTATTCAATGGGTTCTGTGAATTTGTTGTGTACCAGTCCTTCAAAATCTCTATGTTCACGCTAATGGGATGGATGTGTGGAATATGGTGATTCATTTTTTTTATTTTTTTTTTAATGATGATGATGATATGCATCTGCAGAAGTAATGCTACCTTTCAGCAGATTCTTCATGTACATATTGAGGTTTAATTTAATTATATTGCTTATCATCACTTTAGACTTTATATTGTATATATTTTGCTGAAAGCATTTATTGATTAGCTTAGCAATTTAAAAATGAAGTTTTAGTACCAACGAATATCTTGCCAACAAAACGGACATATAAATATGTAAAGTGGTTTTTGGGTCTCTGTCTGCGTGGATCTCATGTGCCACCAATGATAATTAATGATGCATCTGCTAATTGCCCATAACACATGTGCTACCAATATATTCAGAATTTGTTTTTAATCATGAAGGTGGATTCACTGCTTGCTTAATGTTTAGGGGATACACGTTTCCACTTTTATCTCTTAGTCGGTTCTTATCCAGTACTATCTTCAAACTTGGTCAGGAACTTATAGATCTTTCACTCCATTCGCAATTGCTTTATCTGATCTTATCTTTGCCTAGTGTAGAGTCCAACTTTTCCAAAGATGTCGTAAGGAAAAATTTATTCAGCAATCTTATAATATATGTATGGTATATTCTGTCCATTCAACCTCTTCTTTTTAGCTTCTTCTGTGAAGCATCTTCTCTACTACTTGTGCAAGTTATGTTCGCTGTCTATCTGATCCTTGGCTGGTTGGGTTTACCACCCTTCTCACCAAAATTTTTGGTTTCTCAAATTTGACCATGGTGTTAAATTAATTATGCGATTCTGGAAATGAACTGTGCTGATTGATAGTATAGTTCATTCAATATCATCCCCCCTAATGAAGGCAAAGTGTGTGCTTATTGAGATTCTGCTTTCTAAAATATTTCCTCATTCTGCATCCTGATGGTGTTATGGTATTCAAAATAAACTCCATGAAACACAGTATGAACGCGGCAGTATCCTGATGCTTCTTGGTCACTCACTCTCATTTTCTCATATCTTTTGTTTTTTGTTCTATCTATTATGTGACCCTTGAATGATTTGTTATAGCATATTTCGGCAATTAATACAGCATATTTAGCAGTTGGCAAAGTGCTCACATATTGTGATTCTTCCTTCTAACATATTTCTTCCTCCTGTGTCATGATCGTCTTATCATTGAAACATGCTATGATAGCTATAACACAACCATTGCAGTGGCAATGATGCTTATTTTAAAGCTGTTTACTCATTTCCCCATAATTCGTCTTTTATATCCGTGTTTCTATTTTACCATTGAATTATTCGTAATGGTATATTTGAATGTTGGAACCAACGTGCTTACCTTGTTGAAGTTACTATTTCTTATTGGATATATATGGCTTTAAGTTGATAGGATCTTTTCTTCATACACGGAAAAGGGATATATGTGCTGACAAAAGCTCATCAAAATCAACATGCATAGAGCATATAATGCGTTTTCCAGATTTATCAAAATCGGGGTATTTATTTGTGGCGGTGGACAGGTGGTACATGTCTTTGTTAATTGTATAAGGATCCTTGTCAAGGCAGAATGTGTGAAGTCCAGTCGCACCAACCACAGCCGCACCAACCACAGCCACCATTTTTGACAAATGGACATTGCTGCACCGAATTCCAAATTGATCAACAATTGTGGGCTAAGCTGTTGAATATTGTGGCCTTGTAAGCCTATAAATAGGCTCCTTCCCGTTGCATGCAAATTAAGCCAAGTGAGCAAAGCTCAATATTATCCCAAGTGAGGAATATTGAGAGAAAACTCCGAGAGAGAGAGTGTTTAAGTTCCAGAGAGAGCTTGAGAGAAGAGTGAGCAATTCCAGAGAGAATTGGAAGGTGTAGGGAGAGATTCCACGTGAGAATCCAAGAGAGAGAAGTTTTTGTATTTTTGTATTCTATTTCTAAGAGATTAATAGAATTCTTTTTATTTTCTTCTCATATTTCTTCTCTAACGTGGTCAGACAACCACAACAAGTGGTATCAGAGCTCCAGGTCGAGAGCTTGGGTTCAAAATTTGAAGAAACAGAGCTACTGTTCTTCAAGTTGGTGTTTCGAAAAGTTGCTCAAATAATTAATTTGACAATACCAGGTGACAGTAGTCGACGAGACGAGAACACACAAGTTTTCCGGAGAGAAAGAAACCGTCGCACGCGCCCGCACGCGCCGCCTGAAGTTTTCTGCAACAAGTCAGGCGCCTCACGCGCCGCACGCGCCGTCTGGAGGTTGAAGACAACCACGTTAGCAGACACGTCAGCGCACCCTGCCACGTCATCTGCCACGCCAGCCGACACGTCGTCAGCCACGCCAGCCGACACGTCATCTGCCACGTGTTGACACGTCAGCACAATCTGCCACGTCATCAATATTTTCTGAAATTACGGAACAGCCCCTGAATTATTGGAAATTACAGATTGACCCCTGTAGTTTCTGAAATTACGGAACAGCCCCTGAAGTTTCTGTATTTGCAGGTTGACCCAGAAAGTTTGTGAAATTACAGTTTTGCCCCAAAATTTCTGGTAATTATATTTTGACCCCGGAAGAGTCAAGTCCACTATTTTCGGCCGTTCCGGACGCAACGGTTAACTCCGTTTTGCCAAATTCAGCTCCATTTTTTGTCAAGCCATAATGTCAATGGAAGAATCATCTTCGGGAGCTATGGTTAAGCTCACTGCCACAAATTATACACTTTGGAAACCTCGGATGGAAGATCTCCTCAATTGTAAGGATCTGTTTGATCCTATAGAAGCTAAAGGAGAAAATCCCGATCCCAGCAAAGTAGCAGAATGGAAGAAATTAAACAAGAAAACGATCGGTCAAATCAGGCAATGGATCGATCACAGTGTCTTCCATCATGTAGCGAAGGAAACGGATGCATATGCCCTCTGGATAAAATTGGAGGACATGTACCAGGCCAAGACTGCTCGGAACAAAGCCCTGTTGCTTAAGCAATTGGTAAATTTAAAATTACAGAGTGGAACTTCTGTAGCCGAGCATACCAGTGAGTTCCAGAGCTTGGTAAATCAACTATCTGCTGTGGATTATCAACTAGGGGATGAGGATCAAGCCCTCCTACTTCTAAGCTCTCTTCCAGACAGTTGGGAGACATTGGTAGTCTCTCTAGGCAATTCGGCCCCGAATGGCAAACTTACTATGTCTATGGTTAAGGATGCCCTATTTAATGAAGAGGCCAGGAGAAAGGACATTGGCATGGATCAGTCACATGCCCTCGTCACAGAGAGAGGAAGACAGCAAAGAGGTGGTCATGATAGGGGGAGAGGCAGGAGCAAGAGCAGAGGCAGATCTACAGACGGCAGAAAATCATCATATAAGTGCTATCATTGTGGCCTGGAAGGTCACATGAAGAAGAACTGCAGAAAGTTGTTGAGAGAGCAGAGACTCCAAGGTAATCAGCCGAAGAAGGATGGAGAGACACTAGTCACTGTTACAGGCGAAGTGGCGCTCTGCTCCACCGAAGAAGAGACATGCCTTCATATATCAACCCAAGATGTTGAGTGGGTAGTAGATACTGCAGCATCCTACCATGTCACTCCACACAGAGATTTTTTCAAAACGTACAAAGCAGGAGACTTTGGTACGGTAAAGATGGGAAATTCCAGTTTCGCAAAGATAATGGGAACTGGTGATATTCAGGTAAAAACGAATGTTGGTTGTACAATCACTTTGAAGGATGTCCGTCACGTTACAGATCTTCGGCTTAATCTACTTTCGGGAGCAGCCTTAGATAAGCAAGGCTATGACAACTACTTCAGCAATGGCACATGGAAAATGACGAAAGGTGCCATAGTTGTCGCCCGAGGACATATTTGTGGAACGCTGTACAAGACTCATGTGAATATATGTGCAGATAGCCTCAATATTGCAGAAGGAGAGGCGTCTCAAAATCTGTTGCACCAGAGACTCGGTCACATGAGTGAAAAAGGATTGTCCACTTTGGCAAGGAAGAAGCTTATCACTGTTTGCAAGGATGCTGCGCTAGATCCTTGTAATCACTGCTTGTTTGGTAAGCAACATAGAGTCTCCTTCAGTTCCTCTGCATTGAGAAGATCAGAGTTGCTTAGTCTGGTACACTCTGATGTTTGTGGTCCCATGGAGGTGGAATCATTAGGTGGCAACAAGTATTTCCTGACCTTCATTGATGATGCTTCTCGGAAGGTGTGGGTATATTTCTTGAAGACAAAGGACCAGGTATTAGATTACTTCAAACTGTTTCATACCATGGTAGAGCGTGAAACAGGAAAGAAGCTGAAATGTCTCCGCTCAGATAATGGAGGCGAGTATACTTCCAAGGAGTTCGATGCCTACTGCAGAAGACACGGCATTCGACATGAGAAGACGGTCCCTCACACCCCACAACATAATGGAATAGCCGAAAGAATGAACTGAACCATTATGGAAAAGGTCAGAAGTATGATCAATATGGCTAAGCTGCCAAAGCCATTCTGGGGAGAAGCTGTTCGTGCCGCCTGCTATTTAATCAACAGATCACCGTCAGTACCGTTGAATTTTGAAATTCCGGAGAAAATGTGGTCGGGTAAGATTCCCTCCTACTCTCATTTAAGAGTATCTGGTTGTTTAGCTTATGTACATATATCCAAGGAGCTCAGACAGAAGCTCGATGCAAGATCTACTCCATGCATCTTTATAGGATATGGAGATGAAGAATTCGGATACAGGTTATGGGACCCGAAAACAAAGAAGGTTATTAGAAGCAGGGATGTAGTAATCCATGAAAACCAGAAAATGGAAGACATTGAAAAGCCCAGAATGTCTCCTAATTGTAGTTCTAGTGCCGAGAATTTTTGTCCTAATCCAGCACCAGCACAAATAGCCACAGAAGATAATGAGGTGCATGAAGATATACCAGAAGCAGACCAGGAGGAAGAAGGGGATATTGAGCAGGGGGAGACTCAATCCTCTCAAGCAGCTGCAGGGCCATCACAGCGGTCAGATGATGGTACACCTCCTGAAACCAGTGGTTTACAAGTTCGGAGATCTGAGCGAGGCCGAATTCCATCAAAGAGATTTCCAGAATCTGAGTATATTCTGCTTACTGAAGAGGGGGAGCCAGAGAGTTTCCAGGAAGCTGTTTCTCATCAAGAGAAGGAAAAGTGGCTGCAAGCAATGCAAGATGAGATGGAATCCTTGCAGAAAAATCATACTTATGAGTTGGTTGAGCTTCCAACAGGAAAGAAGGCACTAAAGAATAAATGGGTGTTCAAGCTCAAGAAAGATGGCAGCGGAAAGGTGGTGAAACACAAAGCTCGATTGGTGGTCAAAGGATTTCTTCAGAAGAAAGGAATTGACTTTGATGAGATTTTTTCACCAGTGGTAAAAATAACTTCAATTCGAGTCATTTTTGGTTTAGTAGCAAGTCTAAACCTAGAACTTGAACAGATGGATGTGAAGACAGCATTTCTTCACGGTGATTTACATGAAGAAATCTACATGGAGCAACCAGAAGGATTTGAGGTTTCAGGGAAAGAAAACCTCGTATGCAAGCTAAAGAAGAGCTTGTATGGCCTCAAACAAGCACCAAGACAATGGTATAAGAAGTTTGACTCGTTTATGGTGAGTCAAGGTTATAAAAGGACTGCAGCAGACCAGTGTGTTTATATTCAAAAATTTTCAGGTGGAAACTTCATTGCACTTTTGCTATATGTGGACGACATGTTGATCGTTGGACAAGATGCAATGAAGATTAGTCAGCTGAAGAAAGAATTATCTAAGTCCTTTGATATGAAAGACTTAGGACCAGCTCAACAAATTTTGGGAATGCAAATAATCCGAGACAGGAAGAATAGAAGGTTATGGCTATCTCAAGAGAAGTATGTTGAACGGGTGATAAAGAGATTCAACATGGATAAAGCCAAACCGGTCAGCATTCCACTTGCAAATCATTTTAAGTTGAGTAAGAGAATGTGCCCCTCATCCAAAGAAGAGATAGAGGAGATGGCTTCAGTACCATATTCTTCAGCGGTAGGAAGTCTGATGTATGCAATGGTGTGTACCAGACCAGACATTGCTCATGCAGTAGGTGTTGTGAGCAGATTTCTTTCAAATCCTGGAAAAAAACACTGGGAAGCAGTCAAATGGATTCTCAGGTATCTTAAAGGTACATCGAAGCTGTGCTTGTGCTACGGGGGAGGTGATCCAATCTTAGAAGGCTATACAGATGCAGATATGGCCGGAGACCCTGATAATAGAAAGTCTACATCAGGTTATCTCTACACTTTTGCAGGGGGAGCTGTGTCATGGCAGTCAAGATTGCAGAAGTGTGTTGCTTTATCCACTACTGAAGCAGAGTACATTGCCGCAGCGGAAGCGGGTAAGGAAATGTTGTGGTTAAAGCGGTTTCTCACAGAATTGGGCATCAAGCAAGAAGACTACAAGATACATTGTGATAACCAAAGTGCCATGGATTTGAGCAAAAACTCAATGTATCATTCCCGTACAAAGCACATTGACATCCGCTATCATTGGATACGCGAAGTAATAGATCAACAGTTGCTGAACTGATGAAGATCCACACAAAAGAGAATCCAGCAGATATGCTAACAAAAGTTGTAGCTCAAGAGAAGCTGAAGCTATGCAGAAACATAGCTGGAATAGATGGCAGATGACCATCAGTTTAAATGCGGCTGGAGGGGGAGAATTGTGAAGTCCAGCCGCACCAACCACAGCCGCACCAACCACAGCCACCATTTTTGACAAATGGACATTGCTGCACCGAATTCCAAATTGATCAACAATTGTGGGCTAAGCTGTTGAATATTGTGGCCTTGTAAGCCTATAAATAGGCTCCTTCCCGTTGCATGCAAATTAAGCCAAGTGAGCAAAGCTCAATATTATCCCAAGTGAGGAATATTGAGAGAAAACTCCAAGAGAGAGAGTGTTTAAGTTCCAGAGAGAGCTTGAGAGAAGAGTGAGCAATTCGAGAGAGAATTGGAGGGTGTAGGGAGAGATTCCACGTGAGAATCCAAGAGAGAGAAGTTTTTGTATTTTTGTATTTTATTTCAAGAGAGTAATAGAATTCTTTTTATTTTCTTCTCATATTTCTTCTCTAACGTGGTCAGAGAACCACAACAGAATGCACTTCCTATGGGAGAGAATATTTCTTTTTTCCTCGCAGTTAACTTTTCATTTTCTTTGGTTGCTATAGTTGCTTTTAATTGATGGCCGTGAATATTTTTTTACATACAGATTATGTAGTTGTAGAATAGATGGAAGAGATTAGACACGGGTCTAAATATTCAATTCTTTTGAAGAGCATATTTAACGAATCTGTAAGCTGCTCCATTAAATCTTTCAATTTCATCATATTGTGCCCTTTGAGGATACCATTTAAAGCTTTTGTAGAATATTGGTGTTTGGATATTTTTAAGTACCATTGTCCATGGAACCATAATCTCGAATGATGGCTGGTTTGCACCTTTGTATATCATTTTTAACTACATGATTTCTTCATATCTTTTTGATACAAAATATTGCTGGTGTTTACTTTCTCATCTTTGATTACCCGTATTTTCCGATGCACGTTTGTTCATCCCTTTTCCCTCATATTGATGTATGCGTTTAATATTTGTAAATGATGAGAGTAATCCAATGTGTAAGGCCAAGAAGAACAATGTATTTTTTTTGGTCAATGTGATTTATTTTAAAAGTTGTCAATATAATTAATACCCGATTTTATCCTTCGCGTTTGTAGGTTTTCTTGGACCCTACTGAGTACAAATTCCAAAGTTCTGCTGCAGTTTATCAGCAGCTTACAGGCAAGGATTTTGGTTTGGAGGACTTGTTAGAGAATGTTTTTTGATGGATGTTGTTCTATTTTCTGGCAGTACCAAATGTTCATGTTATTGCTTGAAGTAGAGTTTTTATATGTTTGAGATAATATTGTCCCGAGTGTTGAAGCCACTTTATTAGTTTCAGTCCTGAGGCATACACGTTTGTTGGTTTTATCTTCTCTCTCTTGGCAAAATATGCATGATGTAGTTGAATAATTTAATGTCTTCAACAAAAACAAACTCATTTTTTGCAAAGTATCTGGACATACTAAAAATTCCATGTCTCCTAAAAATTCCCCTCTCACACACAATCAAACACATTTTACTGTACTGACCCCATCTACTTTATTGAAATGAGGTTATGAAATTGATGCCTTATTTATTTAAAACATGTAAAAAAAAAAGATTAAAAAATACATATTAAATTTAACAATAAAAAAATATATATTTGATTAAAACTGAACAAATGTTTAAAAAAATATAAGTATAAATGTTTTTGCTTTTAATCTTTAATTCTACCCCATTGCCATAATCAAATAAACAAAAAAACTACATTAATGATTCTGTTTCTTTATCTTTGTATGAAGAAAGTATGTGAAATCTTCGTTATCAACAAGTTTTTAATTAAATATGATGCTAACTTTATTTATTTGTACTTATGATTTAGCATATTATAATATCATTTTAATTTGTTTTGAAAACCATATATTAACATAATTTGTGGGTCTAAAAAAAAATTACAATTTAATTTCAATGTAAAAACAAAATTACAATTACAAAATTTCATTAATTAACTTTATTTCTCATTAATTTTTATTTATAAAATATTATGTTATAATTTAATTTTCATTTATTTTTAAAATTATAAATTAATATAGCTTGTGGATGTAATAAAAATTTAAATTTTATATGTAAATACAAATATATCAATTTCCAATATTAATTAAGTACATTATTTTTTATTGTAATTATAAATAAAATTTTATAATTTTTCACTTAAAAAAAAATTAAAATTATAAAATAGTTCAATCCAGTCTAATCCTCTACCAAATATGGAACAACTAGTCCATCATTCAATCCGAAACTATACCAAATACAGAACTGCACTATTCTATTCTGTCTGATCCAAACCTATCATGTCCAATCCGAACCTATCTTGCGTACCAAATGCACCCGAAAAGTTGACTAGGTGGAGGAGGCCATTAGCATCAAATCATCCTTAGTTTCATGCATCATTTGTTCCCCCCCCCCCCCCCCCCCCCCCCCCTGCCCGTGTCTTTAAGAGAAAATTGGTTGGATAATTGTGTGATGAAGCGAGACAGAAGTGTTGCATCAATACCAATATATGCAATTTCATCTACATAAATATATAGATACATTGTGAGATTTTAATGATAGATAAACAATGATGTATTCAAGAGAGAGTGTGCAAATTCAAGTTCAAACATCTTCGACTCATTATACCAAGCTTGAGGAGCCTGTTTAAGCCTGTAAATAGCTTTCCTCGGTCGGCACACATGAATAGGTCGGTTGGAGTCAATGAACGTGGGATTCAACCATATAAACTTCTTAATGAATAGTGCCAAGGAAGGCATAATTGACATGCATCAAGTTGTCGAACTGGCCATATGTTACAAGAGCAATGCTTAATACAAGGTGAATTATGTCTAGTTTTTCTTTTCTTTTCTTTTTTCTTTTATATTTGTAATTAATTTATATGTTTAACAAAATCTAACTATTACTAACACCAACAAACAAATAAAATAAGCAAATTACATATAATTAAAAAAAATTGAACATATTAATTTAACGAACAGCACGTTAAAGTTTACTTTAATTAATTTAGTTTAGTATAATTATTGGTTATTTATAAGACCATACAACATTCGTGACTTTTTTTCTTTTCTTTTTTTTTTTTTTTTTTTTAATAACAACCTCAGTCTAAGATATTAGATTGGCTAACTTGATTAGAACACAATTATTGTGTCAACTGCAGCACTACGGTATGATTTCAACAACAATTGGAGAAAACACCAAAGCTTTAATTAGGAGAGTATTGTATTGGTGTATATTTGACCAATAAGAGGTTACATGCTTAAATTTTTATATTTATTTTGTCTGAAATGGCATTCTATTATATTTATTTATTTTTTCTTTTTACAATTATAACAGTTTCTAATTTAAAAGGAAAAAAAGTGTGGCATTTCAAATCCACGATTTTATGGATGTGAAATATATTAACTCACCCAATTTTATTTGACAAATAACATTATATTAATTGTAGAGGCTCTATTCAGTTTTACATATTTCAACTGCAATCAATAGAAATGACATTTTATTAATTGCAATTGAAATATGGAAAAATGTATTGAAACTTATTGTGCCACTCATTTTCTCTAGATCTTGTCAGTTTTTGTTTTTTCTAATGTGATTGCCAATGCCTTATTTACTACGTTAATCAGCCCATAAAAATGGTTTTGAATTTAGAAAAGTTACTTGTTTTTGAGAAATGCTATGTTGAGGAGCTAGCAAGATGTTGACTGGAGTTGGCTATAGAAAGACTAGTATGCTGGAAAATTCAACTGAAGCAAGCTCATCCATGAAAAGGACTTGGAGACAAAAAGGGAGATTAGAAACGCTTATGGTCAAAGTATTCGCAACAAAATTTAAAAAAAAAAAAAAAAAAAAAAAAAAAAGGCGTTCGTAAAAGATGGCATACATAGGTGATACATGGGACTCTAAAACTTAGTTTAAAGTTGCTGTAAATTATAAAATAATCCGCAAAAGCTATGCTGAAACAGCAATTAATTTTTTTAAAAGCTAATTAGTGTTTAATAAATTATTATTTCAAAATTGCTAAAAAGTTATAAAATTAGAATTTAAACATTTGGTAAAAAAAAAAAAAGAAAAAAAAACTATTTAAATATTTTAATTATATACAATGACCAAAATAAATATGAATTATTAATTCCTTGTTTATATATATATATATATATATTATTATTACTATATATAAATGGATATAAAGAAATTTTATTATTAGTTTAAAAATATAATAGTAATTTTAAGTTTAAAATTTAGATTGTGCTAGAAGGAGAATCTAAAGAACCTACTTTTGACTACTTCTTAGATTTTACCTTTTGGAAATGGTAGATTATTAAAGAATATAAAATCTATAGGTTTATCAAACACTACAATTGATAAAAAAATTTCCTATAAACCAAAAATGAGGTTTAAAAGCAACCTCAAACGCATACTGATTCAATTAAATATAATTAGAAATTATTTGATTAAATTGGTAGTCTCTCTCTTCTCTCTTAGAGCTGAATGCTAAGATTAGTTTATCAAGCTTATTACAAATGATAATTCATCTAGTATCTAGGATTTTGAACTTTGATATTATATTAAATTATCATTAATTTCAAAAACTTAAACTATTAGGCTATAAGTTTATTATGTATAACAAACTTTATCAAAATAATTTTAGAAAGAGTTTATCAAGCTTATATAGTTTGTACTTATATGAAGTAACAGAGCACAACTTCTCTTGAAATATTGGTGCCACCTATTTTTGTGCTAATCCTGTCATTTATTCTTGATAAAGTATATTGCAATTGATTTTTATTTTGTTTGCGACAAGGTTCAAAATGATCTTATTCGGGTTGCTCATGTAATTGCTTCTGCTGATCAATTAGTTAATGCCTTAACTAAACCTCTCTCTCTCTCTTTCTCAATTTCTTATTCTACGGTTCAAGATTGTGTATATTTGATTTGTATTTACCTTAGTTAGGATCATATATATTACTTTTTAAAGTTTGTATCTGTATTTATATATTTAGCCAATTCAATGCAATACACGGTTTTTGCCATATCACAGTCATCTTCTATAGATAAAAGTATCCGAAAACCATTTGGCCAAAGCACACATGGCTTGGATGTCGTAATCTAATCCCGAAGGGGATCCAAACCATATTACACTTGCCCAATGATATCCCTTAAATAAGTGGTTAATGCTTTCAAATCCACAATTCATCCCTTGCTGCCTTTCTCCTCATTAAAATTAACCTTTATAGGAACACTATTAAGGAGAAGTCTCAAAACAAAATTTCTAATTTTTGATGCTACCTCCAAGTTCCAACTTATTTTCAAATTGTGGGTCCAGGACTTAGTCTTTGCACGACGTTTCTTCACTTTTTTTTTTTTTTTTTTCCTTGAAGAAGAAGAAGAAAAAAAGGTGGAATTGTCACTATAAGGATCCAAGTGATATGGTAATGTCAAGGAATATTGTAGTTCAGCCCTCCATTTTTATTTTTGCTTCAGGCTCTAGAAAGAAACACAAATGGGCAAACTGCCTTTTCTTGCCTTGTTTCACGCTCTAATCCTATTTGTAGCATTTTTTTGTCAATTTTCCATTGAAGTTGAAACTATAACCCCAAACAATTCAATCAGTAAAGGAGAGACTTTAGTTTGCTCAGGTAAAAGCTTTGAGTTTGGCTTCTTCTCTCCGGCCAACTCAAAAAACAACTACTTAGCTATATGGTACAAGAAAACCCCAGAAATAGTTGTGTGGACTGCTAACAGAGAAAACCCAGTTACAGATCCAAAAGGAGTGCTTTTCACCATCAGCACTAATGGAACTCTTCTACTTCTTAACCAAAGAAGCCGAAAGCCCAGTAATTAGGCTCTTAGATTCCGGTAACCTTGTTCTTCAAGAAACTGTCACAAACGGTTCTGGAAGTCATCTGTGGGAGAGCTTTGATTACCCAAGCAAAACATGGTTGCCTGGCATGAAAATTGGAGGTGGGTTAAAAAATAGATACTTGGTTTCATGGAAGAACTTGGATGATCCATCTTCTGGGGAATGGACTTTAGTTTTGAAGAAAGGCAAGAAGTAATAAAATCGGGTTCAATAAAAAAATACCGGTCAGGTCAATGGAATGGTATCCAATTCAATGGCCTGCCTTTTTTCACTGATCCGTTGTTCTCTCCGAGATTAGAATTTCTAGATGATGGTCTAACTTACAGTTATGAACCAAAAAGCAACTCATTATTTACTGCGAGAATAGAACTGGATCACTCAGGCTTTCTCCATTTATACGTGTTGAGAGATGGAACCACAGAATGGTCCAAGATGTACACAATACCAGATGACCAATGTGACAGTTACGGGAAGTGTGGAGCTAATGCCGTTTGCAGAGTTTACAGAGCACCAATATGCGAATGTCTGAATGGGTTCATACCGAAATCATAATATGAATGGGAAATACTCAATTGGTCAAGTGGATGCGTGAGAAGAACGTCACTGAATTGTCAAAATGGAGATGGTCTTATGAAACTCATGGATGTGAAGTTGCCAGACTTGGCTGATTTTCATTTCAATGCGAGTATGAGCACCAAGGAATGCCAAGCAGAGTGCTTTAAGAAGTGTGATTGCATGGCATATGCTAATTCTAATGTTAGTGGAGAAGGCAGTAGTAATGGTGGCACCGGCTGTTTGCTGTGGTATGGGGATTTGATTGATATTAAAGGTTTCACAGAAGAAAGTAGAAGACAAGATGTCTATATACGACTGGCTGCTTCAGAACTTGGTATGTGCTGTAGTTTTTTTCATCAAAGTAACTTTTTTCCCATATTCAATCTCATAATTTCATCCACAAAAGCCAAGCAAGTACAATTACATGGAATACAAATTTGTTGACTTGTATTAGCCTGAAAGGCTGGAAACAGGAATTTTGGAAATAATAATGTGGTATATCAATTTATTTGTTGTAGAATCAATTTATAACTCAGATAAGAAGAGAAAGTTGGCTATCATCCTTTCACTATCAATCGCTTTTGGAATGCTTACTCTTGGGTTAGTCTTCTATTGTGTAGTTTCGAAGAAGAGGAGAATTATGACAGGTAAGAATGTTCCCATTGATGATTTTCTGGATATGAGATTTTAGAGTAGTGAGCGTCATATAATAATATACATATGTCTAAAAGTGACATTTATAAGGTATATATCTAGCATTATCAGATTATCTTCTTCTTCTTTTTTCTTTTCTTTTTTTTTCATTTTGTGCTGTATCAATAGCAAATTATTCTTTGTCATGTGTATGTTTATAAGTAGTTCCTACCAAATAACGTTATAGGCTTGGAAAGCAAGAGGTATGACACAGAGGTGCCGTTTTTTTATTTTGAAACAATCATTGCCGCTACAGATAACTTCTCTGATGCAAATAAGATTGGAGCAGGTGGATTTGGATCTGTTTATAAGGTAATAGTAACAATATACTTTTGCAACAAAGAACAGACAAAATTCTATTTCAGACTTTTGGACAACCGAAACCAATGCTCATTTATGGTGATATGCAGGGCAACCTACCTACAGGAGAAGGTATTGCAGTGAAGAGACTGTCAAGAAATTCAGGTCAAGGTCTTTCAGAGTTCAAGAATGAAGTTGTTCTGATTGCCAAACTTCAGCACAGGAATCTCGTCAGGCTTTTTGGCTACTGTGTTCATGGAGAGGAAAGGATTTTAATCTATGAGTACATGCCCCACAAAAGCTTGGATTATTTTATATTCGGTATGATCCACTTAACCATTTTCTTGCTTGAATCTATTTCTTTTTTCTTTATGCTCAACGATAAAGAATGTTAAAGAACTTAAAGGATACTGCAGTTCATGTAATAGGAAATTCACAACAGATATAAATTATTTGCAGATAATACTAGATGTAAACTACTCTCATGGCAAAAGCACTTCGACATTGTTTTGGGGATTGCTCGCGGACTTCTATATCTCCACCAGGACTCAAGGCTGCAAATTATTCACAGGGACCTTAAAGCAAGCAATATTTTGCTAGACAGCAACTTTAATCCGAAAGTTTCAGATTTTGGCTTGGCGAGGACCTTTGGTGGGGATGAAGATGAAGCAAAAACAAACCGAGTTGTTGGAACCTAGTAAGTGATGTATAGTGACCTTGAACGGCCTGATGTATTCATCAAATGAAGTAACCTCTATTTGATAGCTAAATAACTTCATGCAGTGGCTACATGTCTCCAGAGTATGCGGTTGATGGAACATTTTCATCAAAATCCGATGTCTTTAGCTTGGGAGTGATTTTGTTAGAGATTGTTAGTGGCAAGAAGAACAGAAAATTCTATCAACCAGATCATCGCCATAACCTCCTAGGACATGTAAGTGGAAAAAAGAAAATTTAAATCCCCTACTCTTTTCTCTCTTATTCATTCATGGACAAAGAGAAAGACCAGATTTGCTAAACAATTAAGCGCATGTGGTTTTAAATTTGTACCAGGCATGGTTACTGTGGAATGAGAACAGGGGCATGGAACTAATGGGTGAATGTGAGATGGCTTCTTTCAACAAATCTCAAGTATTAAGATGTATTCATGTGGGTTTACTATGCGTCCAGAATTACCCAGAAGACAGGCCAGCCATGTCATCAGTGGTTTTCATGTTGGCAAATGACCAAGCTATTTTGCCTCATCCTAAACACCCTGGTTTCTTCACAGAGTCAAGTTCCTCTAATGCAGATGAAACATCAGGAAGTGAAAAAATCCTCAGCCAAAATGCTGTCACTATTACTACAATGCAAGCAAGATAAGCACTGGTAACTCAACAGATAACTTCCAAGAAAATTTGCTGAATGCATTATGCACGTGTGTGTATCAGTTTGTTCATATTGCTGTCAGATTTATATCCTTTGGCATATACTTGGAATATTGAGTATTTTTGCCTTTAGAAAAGGCATAATTGCTTAATTAGTAATAAATTGAAGGGCATAGTTAAAAGTGTGTGTTTTATAATGAAATGTACAAAAAATTTATGTCTAAATTTTCACTACAAAAATTGATAATTTACACATATAAAAATAATAATATACCTCTATATTTGACATATATGATATTTAATTTACTTAGAACAAGATTTTGGCTTCAACCATCCCCATGCCTTGAATGCAAGTTGATTAATGCGGAACAGCATACTTGAGGGATGGATGGTTCAAAGTTGGCAGCTGCTCAAATAAGATAATTTAATTGTTATCTACCATTCAGCTTTGTCAAAGTTACTGCATTTTGTGAGCCGGATTCTTCATTTCTTAATTTTGATGAGCTCTCTTCATTTGAGCTCCTTTCCATGAAGAAACCAGGCTCTTTAGGTTGCGGCAGTACTGCTCCTTCGTTTTCCAACATGAAAACCACAGACGCCATTGTTGGTCTGTCATGTGAAAACTTTTGGACACATAACAAACCCACTTGAATGCATCTTAATAATTGACATTCATCACTTGAGTCCCCGAAGCTTGCATCCATTAGATTTAAGGCTCTATCTTCATTCCAAAGCAACCACGCCTACATAAAATTCATAGCTTCATTGAGACATTCAAACACAAAATGAAAAAACAAAAGAAAATTGTTGTGGATAAGCCAAATCATTGCTCTTTTCTTACATGTCCTAGAAGGTTGTGGTCGTGATTTGGGTGAATAAACTTTCTATTCCTTTTGCCACTGATAATCTCTAGTAGAAGCACACCAAAGCTAAACACATCAGATTTTACTGAGAACTTTCCATCAATTGCATACTCTGGAGACATATATCCACTGAATGAAAAAAAATTTTAAAAAAAATTGTTAAAAACTTTTGCCGAGTGATGGTTGATGAATGTATTCGATAAAAATGAGAGGAAACTGCTTACTTACTATGTTCCAATGACTATCCTAGTTGTGGCTTCTTTTTCATCGTCTTCAACAATCCTTGCTAATCCAAAGTCAGAAATCTTGGGATTCAGGTTGATATCCAGTAAAATATTGCTTGCTTTGAGATCCCTATGAACAATTTGAAGTTTAGAATCTCGGTGGAGATACAGGAGACCTCTTGCAATGCCCTTGACAATATCAAACCGTTTTCTCCATCCTATTAGGCTGATTCTTTGATCATCTGCACATCAGTTGACCTTGCAAATTCAGAAGAATATTAATTTTGAGCATATTGATAACCTTTTTAACTAATAAGATATGTGAAAGACGAACCAAATATAAAATAATCCAAACTTTTGCTTGGCATGTACTCATAGATTAAAATCCTTTCTTCTCCTTGAATACAGCAGCCCAAAAGTGCAACAAGATTCCGATGTTGAAGCTTTGCAATCAAGTTTACTTCATTCATAAACTCTTTAAATCCTTGTCCTGAATCCTTGGACAGTCTCTTCACAGCAATTTCTTGTCCTGTTGAGAGCTTCCCCTGAACATATGCCACATCAAGTGCCTTTGTCAGCCATGAGATGGATGCATAGAAATCACATAATGCTTCAATTTACAGTAAGTAATGGGTACCTTGAAAACAGGACCAAAGCCACCTGCTCCAATCATATGTTCAGCTGAGAAATTATTTGTAGCAGATATAATGGCAGCCAAATCAAATAAAGGTAGTTCTAGTTCATCTTCTATTTTGCTTCCCTGTCCTATTTATTTCAATAATTAATGGTTTATCAAAACATTACTTTTAAAAATAAATTTTTTGAGAAAATGTATTAGTTACCTCTTCCATTGGTTCTTTTTCTCCAAAAAATGCACCAGATCACCAGTGCCATGACAAACATGCCAGAGCAAGAGGTTGTAGAAACAATTAGTATGGTGTTTAGTTTCCTCTTCCCGTTAATTGATTCTGGAACATATACAATATGAAAAAATAAAATAAAATAATTACAACACTGTTCAAGTAAATGAAAAGTGACACGGGAATTAAGACTTACTAAGCTCGGATTTAGGCAAACGTAAATAGATGTCCTGCTCAGTATCTTTAACTCTCAACTCTCTGACGTCAACAAGGTTACCAAACCACATCAAGCAGCCACTGCCACCTTCTCTGATATCAGAATTAGCATAAGCTGCACACGAACAATTTTTCAAGCACATCTCCTTGCATTCCTGGAGGCTCATACTCTTGTTCAACCAGAACTCCAACAAGTCAGGCAATTTCACTCCAACAAGCTTCACAAAATCATCACCATTCTTGCAATCAAGAGGTGTTTTCCTCACACACCCATTAGACCAATTTAAAACTTCCCATTCTTGCTGCGACTTTGGGGTGAATCCCTTCAGACAGTCACATATTGGATCTCCATTAATTCTACAGACACCGTTAGCACCACAGTATCCATATCTGTCACAGAGCTCATATGGCATAGAGGACATAGTTGTCCATTCTGTATTATGCATTACAAGACGCTCCAAATTACCAGAATTACTCAATCTCAGGCGCGTAACTTCGTCTTTGTTAACTTTGGGCTTGAACATGTAATAGGATTCATTCTCATCGAATACAAAAATTGATTCGTAAACAGGGTCTCCGTTAACATACATACCAGTAAACATAACTCCATTCCATAGCCCTGACCGCAAGGTTCTGGATGTTCCACTGTAAACTACGATCTGAGGCATACCTTTGATGTCCATATGGAGAGTAAACTCTCCAGTTGATGGATCATCAGCGCTTTTCCATGATGTTAGATACCGTTCCAAACCGGTTTTCAAGTCCCATCCAATCTTCATCCCCGCTAAAGATGTGTCGGTCGGATAATCAAAACTCTGCCATGCATATATCTCAGAGTCGGCCTCTCTGTTTTTTTCTTGGACTACAAGATTCCCCGATTCCAAAAGCCGAGCCACCGGATCTTTTGTGACCATTGATGTGTTGGAGGACCAAACAAGAAACCCGGTTCGGTTGAGAAGAAGAAGATTTCCATGGTTGGTGATGGTGAGTTGTCCATGTGAATCAGTAAGAGGGTTATCTCTGTTTGCAACCCAGACAACAACATCAGGGGTGGTCTTGTACCATATTCCCAGGTACCTGTTCTTGGATTTGCCAGGGGCGAAGAAGCCTAGCTCAAAGCTCTGACCCGAAGAAACTAGAGTTTTGTCGCCATCGGTGATGGACTGGTTTGAAGTCATGGTATCATCTGCAGTGCCACAGAATATGGACAAGGTTTGGAGAAAGACCAAAGCATAGAAAATGGAGAGCAAATGTATGGCGTCCATTAGCATTTACTATCACTAAGAACTAGGATTCTAAGTTTTACGCAGTCCTTTTGTTTCTTTATATATATATATATATATATATATATATTTAACCCAACGAAGCTTGGAGTGCCATAGATTCATTAAGCAACAGAAAAAGAGGAAATATCAGTATTTTTTATTTGTCTTTGAATTTTGGCATATCAGTATTTTTATATGTATCGTTCAATTTTGTAGGCTTTATAATATATTGGAGATGTTGACTGGACTAAAATTCCATGTGAAGTCTAGCCACACCACACTGCACCGACAGTGTGAAACCAGCAGCTCACCATTTTTTACAATGGCCATTGCTGCATTTGACACCGAACTCCAACTTGCTCAACAATTATGGGCAATGTCAAAAAGCTGGTGCTGAAAGTCAGAAGAGGTTAAAAATGGAGGACATGCACCGAATTTGTGAGCCTATAAATAGGCTCCATCCCATTGCATGCAACCCAAGCCAAGTTGAGCAAGCTTAATATCATCCCAAGTGAAGAGTATTGAGAATAAATTCCAAAAAAGAGTGTTTAAGTCTACAGAGAGCGCTTGAGAAAATAGTTGAAACTCCAGGAGAAAATTTGATAATAAATAGAGAGAGATTCCACGTGAGAATCCGAAAGAGAAGTTTGTGTTTTGTATTCTAAGAGAAGTTTGTGTTTTGTATTCTATTTTCAAGAGAGTAATAGAATTTTTTTTATTTTTCTTCTCATACTTCTCCTCTAAAATGATCAAAAAACATAACATTCCGAACTGGACCCTATAAGAGGCGCAACTAAAAAAGAATCCTCCTCGAATTTCTGACTGAAAAGGGAATGGCAAATTAAACTCTAGCAAAATTCAATTTTGCAGCAAGGTTAAGTTTTAATTTTGATTTATTTAAACTAAATAAAACGTTTTATTCTTTTTTTTAATTTAAAAATATTTATCTGAAGCTAAATTTTACTACTTTATGTTATAAAAAAAAAAAAGTAAATAAATAAAGTCTTAAATTTTGTTTAAATAAAATTTTTGAAACTATCCTTATACCGGCTGCCATCCATATTTTTTTTTTTTTTTTTTTTTTTTTTAATTGTGACATGAGAACAAAGTTTGAGTTTGGGTCAAAGTTCGAGATTCCGATCCAGAGACTTTGTATTATAATATTTTGCCATTGAAGAGTGTTTCAACATTTCTCCAAAAAAGGAGTGTTGATTGAAAAAAAAAAAAAAAAAAAAATTGGTATTTCAACATTAAATTAAAACATTATTTCAAAAAACATTAAATTCAACCTCTTTTGCTCAACCTTATTTTATATGATGGAATTCTTTGACTGCTGAGCTTGTGGCAGATGCTACTCTTTTTTGTTTGGAAGCTGGTTCTTTCACGATCAAGCAATTAGTGATTCTTTGGGCCGGGGCCAAGAAAATTGACTAATCAACTAGTTGGTGTAGATGCAAATTGATCTCTTGTTGAAGAAATCCAATCTTTACTTTCTCGCCATGTCAATTTTCAATGTGTTTATAAGAACTAGAAGTATTAATAGGGTAGCTCATAAGATAGCTCTTATGCAGTATATTTAGAGTCTTTTGAATCTTAAATAGTGAAGGTTCTTGGTTAGATTTCTGCTGCTATTGAAGAAGACAATTGTATTTCTGTTTCTTCTTTAAAAAAAATTTCTTCTTTCAAAAAATAAAAGAAAATAGGAAAAAAAAAAAAGCCTCTTTTATCAATTCAACAAAGAAATAATTTATTGCAAAAAAATAATTAATTATGGGTAAAAGTGTCTTTTTAAGGAATAAATATATTATTAGTAACTTAAATATAAAACTTAAAACTTAGTAATTTAAAAATATATTTAGATGTAAACATTCACTGAAATTTATCAGGTGATAAAATCATAATATGAAAAATTCAAACGCGAACTTAAAAATGCATAAGCTGAAAGCAAAAGATGGACTAGTAAAAGAAAATGTCAGTCAGAGGGAAATATCAACACGTAAGGTGGAGTCAAATTACCAAATAAAAAAACACGTAAGGTGGAGTTTTTTTTTTTTTTTTTTTTTTTTTTTTTTTGGGTTTTTGGTAGTTGTCTGCCTGAGAAGTCCACAGGAAGCAAACCTTTGAAGCTATCCTTCAGTGACTGTCTTAGGACTCTTAACCAAGTCCTGCTTTCAAATTTGATTTCCTATAAATCGCCAAAAAAATGAAATAAAATGACACATAAAGTTTTCGTTTAATAAGTAACTGAGTTTAGTATAATTACTGGTTATTTATTAGACTGTACATTTTTTTTTTTTAAACCTCAGACTAAGATATGAGATTGTCTAACTTAATTATTATTTGTACCACAATAATTGTATCAATGCAGTACTATTATATGATTTCAACAACAATTGGATAAACAGCAAAGCAAGCTTAATTTAGTGAAGAGAATATTGGTGTGCTTATATTTTTCAAGCCCAAAATGGCATTTTATTAATTGCAGTTGACTTTTGCGAAAAGACATAGAGCCTTGTTAGTGTATTGTGCCGCTCATTTTACTTGGATTTGTATTCAAACTTTCAAACCTTATCTAGGAGTCATTGTCTTGTTTTTTAATTCAAGCTAGAAAATGATTTTTATTTTTTATGATTATAGCTAGAAAATGATTAGGTTGGTTTTCTTAATAACAATTGCATTATCCAGTTTAATTATTGGATTCCTGATTTTCATTCAATATTGTCGGGTATGTATTTAATATCATTTGGTTGAATAATTCATTTTTTTTTTTAACAACATTTAAGTTAACAAAAATTATCTACTTACTTATATGAATTTTTTTTTTTTAATTTAAGGGAAAAATAATATTGTTTTTACCTTTAGTAGTTCTGATCATATTAAAATACCCAAATGTTATGAAATTAGGATATTGTATCTTACTTTATAAAATTAAAATATTCTGATATGATAATTACAATATATATATATATATACATATTTCTATTTTTTTGGGCTACCGAGACATTTTTCTTGTTATACTGAAAATTATTTTTTTATGTTTGATTAAAAATATATTTGATTAGAATATCCTACAACTTATATTATAATTTTATTAAAATGTATAATGTAAATGTATAATGAAAATTTATTCAAAAAGAAATTAGTGAATTGTATTTGTTTTAAAATTGAAATTGATCTCTGTCCTCATGGATTTTTTTTGCACCACATAAAACATTAGCAAACCCTTCTGATATTAGATACATCAAATTTTACTGAGAACTTTCCATCGATGCGTAGTATACATGGACACACCAGGGATATATATCCACTGCATGAAGAATATATATATATATATATACACACATATATGTGTGTGTCATAATTAATGGGAAAATGAAGATCTATATGATTTATTAAGTTCCAACAGCTCGATCTCTTTGTTCTGGCTTCTTTTCAGAATCCCAAAAATATATCCTTGTTAAGCCAAAGTCAGAAATCTTAGGATTCAAGTCATCTTCCTGTAAAATGTTGTGATTCTTTTACCATCTGCACATCATTTCCAGCACTACTCCTTGTACTAATTAGTTCCAATTCTAATTAGATTGATTTCGTCATTTCTATCTTTCTAATTTTCGGTACGCAAAATTTTGCAACAATTAATAAGATGTATTGAAAACCAAGAAAATCAATGATTTGGTTATGCTTTTATTGGCAAATATATAGCCATATAGAGGGTAAGATACTTTATTTTCCTTGGATATAAAAGCCCAAAGGTGCAACGAGATTTCTATGTTAGAAGTTTGCAATTAAATTTACTTTATATTTAAACTCTTTAGGACCCCTCTTCTGAGTTTTTTGCACGAGAAATAACAACTCAAGAGAAGAAAATTGTTCTCCTGTTTTCACTCTCATGTTACTCAATTTTATTTCTCAATTTCATTTCTCTATGTTTCAAATGACTAGCTTAGGAGGCTAATATAGCCATTCAAGATACATCAATATTAATTACATTCATCATAAGACAAGAATATAATTATTACATACACAATCTTATCTTATCCAATTATCTAAATCACAATCTATATCTTATTTATCCATATCTTATCTAGAGCATTGATTAATGCATATTTATCAAACCAATATTTTATTGTATCTTAAAAGATATTACTCTATTAACAATCTGGCAGCTGTCTCTTGTCCTGTTGAAAAGGTTCTCCTGTTGTTATGCTTTAATGAGAAAAAAGAATAGAAATATTATTATTGAGCGTATAATTAGAAAGAAGCAACAGTCACCTTGTAAACAAGAAAAATGTAGCGATGGTTGCCACATCTTCTATCATGCTTTGCAGATATATATGTTCCATTGAATAGTTGTTCTTTATAAATTCCGTATGCAGTAATTGAACAATACACCATGTTCAGCAAACAATGTCAAAAGTAAACAATTAAATGAGGATAGAACAGAATGAAATTTGATTACCTCTTAGCTTGGTCCTTGTGTTCCAAAATATGCACCAGATTTAATGGCGGTTCCAAGATATACACGCACAGGTCAAAATAACCAGTATGGTTATGTGAATATTCACATCATGGATTAATTATGGAAAAGAATAACTATAAGCTTCTCTGATTCAGCATTTTACATTTGTATTATAATCTTTTCTTTGTTGTAACTTTGTCAACATAAAATATGAAAAGTAGTGTAGTTTATCACCGAAATTGGTTGATCTGCAGGTAACAAAGTAGGAATGAATATAATGTAGTTTCACATTATAACATGGACTCGTAGGGCAGCAGTAGCCCCAAATCATCGTCTCCTAAGTGGAGCGGCTCTATCTATTCACTACATCTCCTCTAAGTGGTTTCTTCTAGTTATTCTTTTTGCTTCTCTGTCTGCTTCTAATGTCATTCTATTTGCAATCTATCTTTATCTCTTATCTCTCCCCTATGATTTCAACTGGATATGGCATCAATCGGGGGGACCTTATTCATTCGCCCCTGAAACAGCTTTCCCCCTGTATCCCTGTTTGTTTCAAAGCTGTATCTGAAAATACATTAATCCTCTATGAACTGGAAGTGGATTTTAATTTACCTTATTTCTTTAAAAAAAAAAAAAGGAAACAAAATGTCTATCAAATTCTTTGATTGTCACTTTTGACTAACGTGGACAAATGGCAAGGGAGATGTGTTGAAAAACAATTTTGCTTGGCTTCATATATAATTGTTTTAACAGTCACTTTTGACTAATATGGATAAATATAGGGGAGTTAAGTGATGAAAAAATAATTTTTGGGATCTATGTATGATAATAGCAAAATTCATATGTGGTTAATGATATTGTTGTTATATTGAAATTTTTTGGTGCTCCTCTACATCTTTAGTCCTGGCTAAACTTTTTTTTTTTTTTTTTGATTTATAAAAATGTAAATTACACAAAATCATCTTAGGTTATCTAGTTACAAAATATTTTACTAATCTTATAATTAAATAACATCCATATAATATAAAGTGCAATGCGAATACAATTTCAAATTTAAAGAATTCTGTCATTTTGATTAAAATTTCAACGATGGAATTGATATTATATTCTTAAACGTACATGTCGTGTGGTAATGCAACGCATTCTAGAAAGTGTTCCCATCTTCAAGACAAATCAGGGCTGGCTTCTTTCTTACGACATGGTAGTATTACTATTAACAAGAATGACACAGCAAATTAAAACAAAGCTACAAATTTTTGTTGAAAAAATTGAATAGAGTGGTCGTAGTCCTTTTCTTTTTCTTTTTCTTTTTTCCTTTTTTTGAGTGTGTGTGTGTGTGTGTGGAGGTTGGTCATGGTAGTTGGAGTGTTTGGTCGCACTGTATGAGATTGTGACCTACCAAGCTATATATAATTAATCATCATACTTAGAAAATAGTCTGTTTCATAATTGCTTACTAGGAAATGATATCACACATGGATCAGCCAGGGCAAGTAATTAATTTGCATGACTAGGGATTTTGATGAATTAAAAAACTCTAGTCCCAATTCAGCAAGTTCTTACTTGGGTGAAAAATTAGCAAATGGTTAAGTTTGTAATTATAATCAATTTTGTTGATTGAGTATGATTTATTCAAGGATAACAAATTTATTTTCATTGTTTTTTTCTTCTAATTTCCTATTAGAAAATCATGACTTACTTTACTACTATGGCCGTATGAGTAATGGTAGTACATATTTTTTAAAAAAAAATTGCATATATGTAAATTTTACTTTTTTTCATATTTATTTTATTTATGATTTTTTTTTTTTTTTTGGAATAATAAGTTATAATTTTCGTTTAGATAATTTTGACAAGACAAATGAAGTAATGTAACCTCATCAAAGTTTTAAAACCATATTAATGAACGTACCATATAAGATTTTGATGTCCAAACGAGTCCCTCTTTAAGTAAACCCGGTTTACAATTCCAACTCAGCCAGCGTAACAAAACTGAACTTTTCCGACCCAACGTAATGACCAAAATTAAAATATGACAAGAGAATAATGTCACATTAAAAATTGGAAGTAATATGGTAATTCAAAGAACGAGAAAAAAATTTAATTAACAAGTGGTGGAAATTTCAAAAACACCCTCCTAGTTTTCATTTACTACACATATTTAGCACTTGATGTTAATTAGACCCATGAAAATGTTAACTTGTTTATCAATTAATACCTAGAAAAATGAAATATACGAAAAGTCAGATAGAGCCTAGTTCCTCACAACCATGTATTTCCATTTCCTACATTAAATGTGGGTCCATCATTCAATCTGATAAGATGATGACCATACACGAGCAATTGTTTATCAATTTCATGATTGAAACGAGCATGAAAATATATTTCTTATCTTTTTTTTTTCTTTTCTCCTTTTCTTTTCTTTTCTTCATGAGGAATTATCAAGATTTTGAATTTTTGATTAGGGAAAATATGCGTATTATGTGGAAGCATATATGATTTCTTTGAAATTTATGTTTGAAAATTGTAATTATTGGTTAGTTAATTAGAAGGAAATTTCGAAAATTAAAATGCAAAGGCCTTTAATTTTTTTGTGTGTACTTTCTAATAAAGAGAGGAAAGGAAGTATGAAGGAAGCTGCATTGAAATTTCCTCCAGTTGGACTTATGCAAACCCAATTCAATGTGAACATCACCTCAGACCCTCACTATCATATCCCTCACCATTTACCTTTCAGTGTAATAGTAAAGCTATGAGTTTCTTATATTTTGATACTCTCATTTTTAGGGTCTTACAATTTAGATATTTGAGTTCTCATCCTAATAATTTAAATTTTTAATTTTGAACAATTTAGGCCTTTTTGAATTTTGATTAACAGCTGTTTTGTATAACCAATATCAAATTCCAAATTAGATGAAATTAAAGTGTAAAATTTTAAAAATCTACAATTTTAACATCTACTAGTTTTTTGTTCAAAAAAATATATTTTTTCTAGTTTAAAATTTAATATAATTTAATAACAATTAGGTGATCTTCACTTACCTTTTTAAAAAATAAATAAAGAGTGTTAACGTGCAAAATTTTAAAAATAGTTTTAACACTTTACCTTATAATGTCTTTTAATTTGAAAATTGATACAACTTAATATCAATCATGTAAGACAACCATTAAATTTGGTATATAAAAATAAAAAATAAAAAAAAAATCAAATTACAACGAATTAAGTGTATGTTTAGTATGCAAAATAAATGTATGAATAAAATACATATTTTCTAGATTCAATTTTTTTTATGTTTGGTTCATTTTAATTTGAAAATAGTTATTCGATAGAAATATATGTACATCTATTTAAAAAAATAGAAATTCCTTATAAAAATTTTAGAATTTTTATTTTTATGTTTTAATCTAAATAAATTTTAAAATATTCTTACAATATTTTGATAAATTTATATTTAGATTGGTTATATAAAATTTAAATGTGAATTAATTTTTATCAAATTTGAAATTTTTTTAAGAAAATTATAAATGCTAAATCTTATTCTAATTCAAAATTTTTATAAAACACATAAATAAAAATGATTATTCATTTTTTATTTTTTATTTTTTATTGTTATAAATAATTAATTTTATTTTGTTAAAAACAGTTATTCTGTGTACAAAATAAATGTTAAAAAATTAAAAGCCTAAATGGCTTGTGTTAAAATTGGTACATTAATTTATCACCAGGGCTCGCTGTACCTGATTTTGATAAGGACAAATCCACTGCCATGCAATAATGGCGATTTAAATTTTTCCTTGAAGTGAAATCCAATCAATTAATTTGTAACCCAAAAAAAAGAAATGGTAAAACTCTAGAATCACACCCACAAAAGAGAGAAAAAAAAAAAAAAACAAAAAAAAAAAAAAAACACTCTTATGTAGAGGTACAATCATTTCTGAAAGTTCATTTTTAGATCGATGTACCATATGATTTTCAAACTGCACGACTTCAGAGGAATGATCCAGTTTTTTTTTTTTTTTTCATTTTTTCATTAGAAAAAAAAAATTTCTTTCAACACAGAAGTATATATGAAAGATACAAATGAATAGAAGCGTAAATTTACAAGTACGTTACGTTTAATGGTAAATTATAAATTTATTATTTTTTCGGTAAATCTAAATTATACATATATTAATGTATGAAAGTATAAAGCAAACGTATAATACACATATATAATGTTTAAATGTACAGTAAATATTAACAGCAATTAATATTGTTTTTAAGCTTTAATCTGTTAGATTATTTTTCTTTCCAAAAACTTTAATCTTATAGAAGATAGGATCTTCAATACATTATAAAAAATGAATCCCTCTACCTTTAGAATATATATATATATATATATATATATATCAAATACATTTCCGATTAAGAAGTAGAAAACAAAATGATTTTTATTTTTTGAGGAAAAAAAAAAAGAAAACAAAAAGATATTAGAATTAATTATTAAATGCATTAGAAGCAAAGGAAAGTAAAGTTACAACTACAGCTATGAAGTTTATAATTTCGTTTGTGCAGTTTGGAATATAATTATTTGTCGTATTATATATATATATATACATACACATAGTATATTTGTCATATGAGCTTAGTTTAGGTGGTGAATCAATTATATTTATATTTCGAAGATTTTGAAAGTTATAGATTTTTGACATTGAAATGGAAAAAAATCATTGTAAATAATAAAAAAGAAATTCTCTCAAATAACGCTCAAATGAACATAAATGGATTCAATTATTATATATGATGGTTAATTATTAACTGTTTAGATTGAAAATATCTTTATTTTGTGTGTGTGTGTGTGTGTGTGTGTGTGTGTGTGTGTGTATCTGCTATAAGTTCAACTGCTACTTTTTTTTTTTTTGGTGAATAGTTTATATGTTAAGGGGGCACGTATTATCAACCATGATGGGGATAGAGAGAGAGAATGAAAATTTTGTTTAGCTAAATAATGGCAGAGCAAAGGAAACCAGTGATTGACGGAGAGAGATTAAAGAAGTGAGAAAAGAATAGAGCAGCAACCGCAAAACTGACAAGATGGGTGAGGTGTGGTAGCATGAGTCAATGAGAAAAAGTTGGAGGAATTAATAACTTCAAAAGCAGTTCGCTCATGATCATCATTATTATTATTATAACTTACAAAAAAAAAAAAAGCAGTGATTAATTATTGCATATCTTTTTGAGAGGCAGTATAATATTATTACTTGGGTATATAACATACATTAAAATCACCAATGTGTATATTATGTAGTACGGGCATTTATTATTTACAAATAGTTAACCTTTTGAAACAATATTTATTCATATATTAATGTATATATGAAAAATATATTTTTGATTATCATAACTTGTGCTACATATTACATTAATCCAAATAGCATAACTCCTGCATTTTGGTTGATAAATTTAAGTTAAGCATTCGACAAATGGAAACAGCCCATTTAGATTGTTATATATATTGCAACACATGCAATTTACACTAAATAGGGGTAAATATTCTATTTGTGTTCCTAGAAATAGAAGAAAATGGAAGGAAATTGGAGAACGATCCACCAATTTTTTTTTTATTTTTTTTTTTGGCTAAAAGCTCAAGCCTATAAAAGATAGATTTTGAACAATTTGATACCCTAATAGATTCCTTTCACGTGTGGACTTCAATTTGAATCCCATAATTAATTGTAGAATAAGTTTTGAAACCACAGGATTTGGAATAAAAAATCTTCAAATTTAATACCTGGTCAAAGCACTTTTTTTTTTTTTTCCCCAATAACTTACACTATGTTTGAATTGAGAAAATAGGAAAGAGTACAAAAAATGTACTCAAAATTTTAAATCTCTTGTTTGAATAATTTAAATGAAGTGGAAAGGAAAGGAATAGGAAGGAAAAAGAGGAAATTAATCCTTTTATCATCTAGTTGACTTGTTAGAGATATACATTCTGGTAATTATGTAAACAATCCATTTTTCTTTCATTTTTTTCTTTTTGCATTTACTAATCACCCAAAAATTATTATTAATACATACTATCATTTCCTTTCCTTTTTTTTATTTATTAAATTTATCTTTTCCTTTTCTTTCCTCCCTCCAATCCAATCATAGTTTTAAGCTGACGGAGAAAATGGGCCTTAAACGCTTTACATACCAAAGTATCCTCAATATCGGTAGGGGCTCCAAGAATTCATAGGTGAAACCTTTCATACATACTACGTTAAGGTCCAATGAGCTCCTTCACGTTTATCAAAGCTCATAATGACATATATTTTGGGTTTAAATTAGCAATAGCCTTATGCAATGTGGATATATATATGTTAGTTAGCAAAATACAAAATTATGTACCATCATCATTATTATCATCAGCAACCTATAATTTCCAATAATAAGTGCGTAGAATATTCAATTAGTGCTTTGAATCGGCTTGCTCTTTTTAATTACTTTCTCTTTATCTTTTTTCGTTCTTTATTTTAAATGACAATTAAAATTTTAAGTTAATTTAGGAGAACGATTGTCAGCCAGCCAACTCGTGAATTAACTCACATAAGTTTGTCTTAGAGCACTCACCTTCTGCCATATGGCAGTGTTGACGTCTTGGGCTGTTTAGCATAGCATTACTCCAAATCTAAAGACTTTTTGCACCGGTTTATAATGTAGAAAAACAAATCTAGCAAAAATAACAAAATCTAGTTTTGTTGTTTTACTTGTTTTTAACTTGCAATCATAGAAAACAAGGCGGGTTAATTTGTTCAAGAAAAATAAAATTTGTATACCCACCTTTTTGTCGGCCACTATTTTCAACCACGAAAATAATCACATTTTATTCTATCAATTTGGAGCACTTGGTGTCTACGTATGATAATGATTTACACTAGCAAGCACATATAGAACTCAAATATGTTCATACTATTTGTGTAACACATAGTCACATACGGTACTTTCCCATGCCATGAAATGCTTTTTGCACCCTCCAACCCTAGACGAAAATAAAAATATATATACGTGGAGTTTATTGATCGATGACATTTGGCCTTTCATAACGTTATAATTCACTACCGTATTACCTACTTTTTAATTGGAAAATAATAGTGCAAAAATATACATCAAAATCAACAATGAACAAACACATAGATGGTGATATATAAAAGACCTGCATAATAATGTAAGTGTGACTAGCGTGAGTGGTAATTTTGTAAATTCTTCCATTAAGTTGAGCTAAGTTGTAATGGGCTACGCATATGATCCATGCAGCTTCCAGGAAGGAGAGAAGCTCTTAGAAAACCAAAGACAAGGAAAGCAAAAGAAACTCACTATACAAAAAAACGACCATTTAAAACCAAAACAACAAAATAAAAAATAAGAAAAAAAGTAATTAATTAATTAATTCTTTACTTTATTGTCCGTACTCTTTGGGTTTACCTTCATCCCTTCCCTTAATAAATACCCCACTTCAACTTTCCTATTCTCCACCACTACTCAAAAAATATTTCAATAGTATTCCTTATCTTTAGTCTGCCAAACAAAAATTTGTGTTCTTTGATTTTACAGTCATTAACCATGGCCTTGGACATTAATGCGGTGGATTTCGAGGATTACTTCCCGTCGATGATAGCTCGGTTGGGAACAGAAGGGTTCATCTGGGAGCTGTGCAATGGATTCAGGTTGCTGATGGACGTGGAGAAGGGTCTGATAACGTTCGAGAGCTTGAAGAGGAACAGTGTTCTTCTTGGTCTTCACGACATGAGGGATGATGAGCTCCTATGCATGTTGATGGAAGGAGATCTGGATGGAGATGGTGCTCTCAGTCAGACGGAGTTTTGCATTCTCATGTTTAGGTTAAGTCCTGGTTTAGTGGATGCTGGACCCAATATTAATAAACAGTGGATGGAAGATGGTGATGTCAATGAAATGCAGGCCGCTTGTTAGCTGCTCATGACTCCTTATTATCATCATCATCCGGATATTAATTACTTAATCTCTCTTTGTCTCTATCTCTTTGTCTCTCTCTGCTGCTGTTTCTTGTTTCTGAATTTTCATCTTCAATTAATGTTCTTTTTGGAGTAATGGAAGATCATTTCTAAATTCTAATTAATATATTTGGTTGATGGTGTAGTCTTCCTTCAAAGATCAAATTCTCTTATCAAATTAATCAAAATTAATGCTTCTCAATGGAGAATTGATTACAAATCCATATATGTTTATAATTCAACTCTATAATTTTAATTATTCCAAGAATTTTAAGAAACTAAATAGATAGAGTTAGTTTACATGGCCAGTATTAATTTGAAAAAAATAAATAAATAAATGAATAAAAAAATAAAATCAAAATTAATAAGTGGAAGCTAGCTTGGACGATCACATGGTGCACAGAGAGAGTTATTCCTTTAGAATTTTTTACGGGGTTTTATAATCTAAAAAAAGCCTTATTTTAGCTAGATTTAATTTCCATATTTTACTAAACTCTCGAATAATTATCAGTGGCTGTTGGAGTTTTCTCTGAACGTTCAGCCGACAGTTTGCTTCCCCAATTTGCAAAAGAAACCAGCGGCTCCAGTTTGCTTCACAAGTTGAGAGTTGTTCCCCATATATGGTATTTTTTCTGGTTTTGCAGGACATTAGTTAACCAGCTGTCTAAAAAATGTGACCAGACGATGTATGCGTCTGCTTACTTTTTTCCCACGTTTTTTGGGGTTTATTCTGTTTTTTGTTTTTTTACTCTACTCGGTGTACTTTTTTTTTTTTTTTCACTAATATTCCTACTATTTTTCTTCCTTTTTCCTTTTCCTCATGTTTTAAGCATGTAAAACTTCAATTTTAGTGACTGTTTAGTCACTCATTTGAAAGAAAGAGATCAAGTCATTAAAACAAAGCGCAAGAGACTGGGAGAGAGTGTGGAGCACTATTATATTATTGACAAAGGAAGAAAGCGATATTGAAAAAACGATGGATTATAACTATTATTATTATTATTATTATCTCAAAACTTGAAAATTTTCTTATATCTCACTATAGAACTTTTGAAAATATGGGCAAGAGAATGAGAAAAAAGGTCAGCCGGAGAGAATTTCTTATTAATTTGGTGCTCATGATCAGTATCAGACTTTATTTAAGCTTTTATCTGCTGCCACGTAGGACTATCTGACCGTACGTATCCAAGTTATTATATATATATATATATATATAGCGATAAAAGGAAGGAATAATAAGCATGCTGGCTCTCTTACATCTGGGCCTGATATAGGTAAGTAAGATACAAGCATACATGGTCCAGCTCTAGGACGAATTGCAATTTTTAAATAGTATGATATTATTAATATTACATATAGGTTATATCAGCAGAAAAAGACAAGAACAAAGCTAAAACCAAGTTTTGATAGATGACTTTTATGTTGATCCAAATCGAAAAGGCTTTTTTTTTTTTCTTTTCTTTTTTTTTTTTTTTAATAGAATCGAAAAAGCATTAAATAATGTTCTAGCGCAAAATTATATGCTTTCGATTTTCTTTTTTTCTTTTTTTGTTTTGTTTTTGTGATAAGACGAAAAAGAAAAAGAGATTATAAAATCAAATAACGTGGCCCATCATACACTTCTTCGCTATCAATGTCGCAAAGTGATGATAATAAAATTAAAAAAATAAAAATAACAGTCTATAATATTAAGAAGTTACTAGAATTGGACCAATTATTGTCTTAACACGTGTTTGTTTTCGATTATATTATTCTTCCTCTTTTTACATATTAATAATATATAAATTAAAGTTGAAAACAACAAACAGCAGTTAAGTCGCTTTCCCATATCACTTTTAATTAATAACTAAATAAAAAGATGCATTTGCAACCCCACAAGTTAAAGTGGACATGTGAACGATCTACCTTGTACAATTTTATATGACTAGGTCACTAAAGCTTATATAGGCTATGTCTATGGCTGATGTACTCATAGATTTACAGGTCTAACTGTAATAATTTGGAAAAGTGAGTCTTGTTTTATGTACACGTTGTGCAGAAAAGATACTTCGATTCCATGCACCTTCCAGGAAGGAGAAGAAGCTCTCTTCAACAAAGAAGTTTCAGGCCAAATTAAGAAAGATGGAAGAAGCTCCCCTTTAAAAAACAAAAAACCATACAAACTATATATATTGTGTATATATATATATACACTATATATATAGTACCTTATATATTAATATCCTATATATATATATATACACCGTACCTTTATTGGCTCCCTGCACAGTGGCTCCACTTTCCTCTAATATTTCCTCTCTTTCTGTCCCCTTATCTCTTCTCTTTCTCTCCCTTTGCTTTTTCCCCTTTTTTTTTTTTTTTTTTTTTTTTAAATGCAATTCGTTTCCAACACCTATACACACTACATTACAAGTTTTACAAGCTCTTATGAATCTTCCCTTTTCACGTGTGCTAACTATATATATTTTCAACAATGCAATTATATACTTATATATTTGTATCTATGAATCTTCCTCCTTTTTTCGTATAAAAAGTTAAAAACCTTCTTTTTTTTTCCTTTTTTTTTTTTGTGGGTAATTGGCTTTCCGGTGCTAGCTAATAAGGCAGTACTACTACTATAATTATTGGATTTGGAGGCAATTTAAAAACGATAAGTATTGTTGGTGTTCATTTCCGGGAGATAACTGAGAATGGTTTGGTCCATGAATCAGATATAGGTTTATGTGGAATTTTCAAACTCTCAAGCTTTCTTGATATAGGTAAAACACAAAAAAAAAAAAAAAAAAAAGGCCTGTAAAATAGACAAGCATTTTTAATTGGTATAGAACTCGTTGAGCCAGATCAATAAGCTGATCTTGTGCAAAGAAATCAATTTGTTTTGAGCCATATGGATAAGCTCTTACGTGAAGAAATCAATTTAGTTTTCGAATTATCCATACACAAAGATAAGATCTTCTATTCCTATCTCTAATCTTGTCCTATCAATTATAACTGCACATCTTATTTAAAAAATCCATCTCATATTCCCTTTATCTCACTCTTTTAACCCCGTTTGTTGACTTTGCTCTCTATTTCTTTACAATCCTGTCACAATAGACTTTTTTTAAATTTTTAGCTGATTCTATTACAAATAGACTTATGTCTTTTCAATTACACTGCCCTACTGCATTAAATATTAGGGATTATGTTTGTGCTTTTTGTTTTTTATTTCTTTGTTTCGAAAATGCTTCATCAAGAGTCTGCCACTCTTTGTCCCACACCCAGCAAATAAGCCTTCAACACTTTTTTTTTTTTTTTTAACCTTTTTAGTTTATTTCCTTCTTATTTGAAACCCTCTGCATTTTTTTTAAATGCTTCCTACCCTCTCATTCTCCCACACCTCCCATACCTTTTTTTGTTGTAAGTGAGAAGCCATTAACAATGTTTTTACTCTTCTTCTTCTTCTTGTAGGGATAAAAATGGTCTTAAGGAGAACATTGATTTTACTAGCTTATGAATCTTTCTAATTGGTTCAATATTTTTTTAATTTAATAAATAATGGCAGTGGAGGAAAGCGTTTTGGGTGAAAAAAATGGCTAAGGGTTTCAAAGAAGAAAAAATAAAAAAGTAAAAACAACGACTGAGGTAGCCTTTTTGAAAAAAATATAATAAAATAAAATTGTTAACAAACTGGGAGAACAAACTGAGGAAGAGAAAGAGAGATGAAGATAGATAAGTTAAAATTTTAAATTATGTGTCAATTGATAATTGATAGAACAGAATTAGAGGGGATAGAAGATCTCGATCCCACACACACTTTATTTTTAAGTTAATTATCTTGTTTTACTTGAAAATATGACATACTTTTCATTTTATTTTGAAAAAAAATAAAAATTTGTTGCATTGCCTTTCAAAATATTGTTGTATCACTTTTAGTCCAATAATTATTTTTAATGAATTTTGATCAAATAAACCGTACATATGCTGTACAAAAGCAAAATAGAATATCTTTGAATTGTTCAACACAAAGTTCAATGGGCTGTATATATGAAGAGAGAAAGACACAGAGAGAGAGAGAGAGAGAGAGAGAGATAATTTTATCAAATTCATGCATCGAAAATTCTATATTAGACTGAAATGACACAAAACAATTATTATATACAATTTAAGAGACAAAGATAAAAATGTGTGGTAGTTTAAATGGTAAAACGATATAGATTTTTTGTATTATTATTATCTTAGACCTTTGTTGCTTTTTGAAAGATCATTTATCGATTTAAAAATATGTAACTAAAGTTAATTAGGATAAGAGGGACGCAAGGTTGAAGCTTCGTACAATTTGGAGACGTCTGAGAGAGACCTGTCGGGCCTTCATAGCCCCCCCACCACAAACATGGGCACCTATGGACCACCCTGTTTTCACCAAAGACAATGGGCCTTCATATTTTGGATCTACATGTATTCCTTCATGGAAGGAACCAGGCTACAACTTCAACTTTCAAACACAATCATCACAAATCATCTAACAAAAATGCTTTTAATGCCATTTGTCATCGTTGCAAACCACCATCTGTCATTTAATAATTAAAATAACTCCCCCAAAAAAAATATCTTTGAAATGTTCATCACAAAGTTACGTGGGCTATAATATAGTTAATATTATCAAATTCTTGCATTGAAAATTTTTTATTAGGCTAAAATGACACAAAACAAATATTATATACAATTTAAGAGGTAAAGTAAAAAAGTTGTTGTAGTTTGGAGGGTAAATAATATCGATCTTTTATTCATTTATTTTTTATTCCAAATCTCTGCTTCTCTTTGGAAGATCATTGATCAATTTAAAAATATCTAACTAAAGTTAAATTAGGATTTGAGGGATACAAAACGTTCATAAACAAAGCTACGTACAGTTTAGAGATGTTTAAGAAGAACATTACTATTTATAATCACTAATTATTATCACTAGTAAGATCTATATTTACATGTGAAGTTGTAGATGGTTGCATTTGAATAAGTTTTACTTTTTAAACCTAAAATCGTAGACAAGAAAGTAAACCCTTTGTCATTAATTTGTTAATAACTGATACATAAATATGGATTTTATTGACGATGATTAGCAGTAATCACAAACATATATTTTTCTGTATGAAAGAGACCAGTGGGTCTTCTTTGCGCCTACCAACACCCAATCAAAACACAATGGGCCTTCATATTTTGGATCTACTTGAATTCCTACATTGAAGGCACCAGGCCTGTAATTTCAATTCTCAAATAATACAATCATCTTCATCCAGTGCGCTGTCTCCCAGTCAAGACCGTCTTGTTATTCCATTTTGTTCTACTTCAACAAAAATGAGCAGAATTTCTGGGAAACAGCAATATATGTACCCATTGTACTTAGAATTTTGGACTCTTCTATTCAATTTCCAATTGTTTTTAGATGGTTCTGGTCAGTTTCCCTACTTTGTTATCCATGATCAATCAAGCATGCAATAGGGGAAGCTGATAATTCTTTGCAAAACCTTGTTTTAGATTGTTTTTTCTGTGGGTATAATGGGAGACAAAATGGCCTAACACAAAACAAAACAAAACAAAACAAAACTTCATTATCTAATGGGAAAAGATACATTATAGCTGGGTAAGGCCTAGCTACACCAATTGCTGCCAACAATGTGTAAACGTCCCATCTCCTCAAAAAGAAGAATCTACAGTACTCCCGGGAATAAGGTCGTTTAAGACTTTTTGCTCTGATCAATTTTCACAACCAACCAGTATACCATTTATTTGCTTTTTTTTTTTTTTTTTTTTTGTTTTTTTTGGCTCAGATTCGTTTTTTGCTCACTATTACTGATTCCTGAATGTCCATCTGTATTGTTATATATTATGAATTTATTTGTGGAGGAGCTGAACTCAAGTGGATTACTTCCAAGCATACAGTTGGATGGGATAATGTACCTGCTTATAATTTCAACCACATCATTTGCGAATTCACCACTTTTTTTCAATTATTATTATATAAACTGAAATCTCCCAGCAAAACTAAGTGATAGTTTGGTTATTGAACTTAAGATCTATCCCAAAAAGGAGGTTTAAAATTGATTGATTTTGGATAAGACAACACTACCAAAAATTCAAACAAATCTATACTTTTTCGATGGGTCTTCTTCTTATTATTCTTCCACCGCGATAAAGAAACAAATATAACAAATAAAACCATACTAGCCATTCACAAAAATTACATGTCGGTTAGAGGGTGCCAGCCATACAAATTGAGCTTTCACCCTATTGCTCCACTTATCTTGATTTTGTTGAACAAGATTTCTATTAAAAAGAAAAAAAAAATAAAAAAATTCATAAATATAGTTATCACTCAAAATTAAGAAATATGCTCAAATTTAGTGGGCTTTTCTTAAGTACGTATGTGTGGGCCTCACAACTCACCACCAAAGTCGTCACCTTGTTTCTACTTTGGCAGTTGAGTCTACCCAAAACCGAAGAACATGCATTTCCCCTTTCTCAACCCTCCCAGCACGCCGTCTGGATACATAGAACCTTCAGATCTTCACTCTCCTCCACACAATTACCATCTCCATCTATTTCTTTCTCTCCTCCACGTGTTCATACTTGAATGGCACTACTCCCCCCACTCCACGTCAGCAAACAAAGATTTCTCGTTCTATAATCTCATCCCACGTAGGACGACCCACGTGAAATCTGCCACATCATCATCTCAATACTGGATTTGTAATAATATTCCTTTTTTCTTTTTTTCTTTGTTTTTTTAACGTTTTCTTAGGGGGCATGGCATGGCCAGGGTCTCCAACCCTCTCCTAGCTCATTAAATTATATGGGGCCAATATTTAATTTCTATATTATACATATATATATATATATATTGGTAAAACCAATAATGTCCTCGACTTGTCGTACATTAATATATATATATATATATATGTATTAATTTTCTTTTTTAACTGATAAAAGAAAAAAAAAATATATATATATATATATATAAAATAGTGGGATTAAAGAAAAGCTAGAAGATCAAAACAAAATTATTCGGGAACCGAAAGACGAGGCGTGAATAAAGAGAGTAGATAGATAGATAGATAGATAATTGGTGGGTCCTCCTATTTTGTACCAAAGCTAGATGCTCAATCAAAAACATCCAGGTGGGCATCACGTGGCTCGCGGCCCCTTTGCGGCCAATAACCGTACACGTAGGACTATTGGGGAATCTGCTGGCCCCTACTGTGGGTTGAAACGTCATCACTAAATCCGCGATAAAAATATCTTGTGAGAGAGCCCAGTAAATGCACTTGTACACGCAATGTACCTTCGCTCCACATTTTCTCTGCCACGTGGATTTCCTTGAGCTAATTAAGGGTTAACTCTCAGCCGCTTGATTTCACTTTTTATTTGGTGTGTGCGAGTTTCAATACGTTGGATATTATATAGCCAATGAAATGTTGTCACATGCTAGTCAACGTGATGTTTCTTCTGACGTGGCCAATTGGTAATCGTTGGGATGGATTTAAAGAATTGGTTCGTCGTACAACCAGAGGAGGTTTTAAGCAAAGAAAGAAAGCTATGGTTCCGGATGAAAACTGTTAAAGATATTTTTTTTTTTCTTTTAAAAATATATATATATGTTATATATATTATTCGATTGCGATGACGACATTGCCCTTGATCGTGTGGACGGCGATAGAGAATTACGTAATTAAATCCGAAATGTTTGGGTGTTTTCCATAAATACCTTCAACTTGAACTTTACTGCCTCCTTCCAATATCTTCTTGTTCTATTCGGCGAGGAACAAAGAGAGAGAGAGAGAGAGAGAGACAGAGAGCAGACGAGAGAAAAAGCTTTCAGAGACCCCCCAAGAGGAAATGATAAAGTGCGAGCTCTGTGGGTTGAGAGCGAGGATTTACTGCGAATCTGACCAAGCGAGCTTATGTTGGGATTGTGAAGAGAAAGTTCACGGCGCGAATTTTCTGGTTGCCAAGCACACCAGGAGCCTCCTCTGCCACGTCTGTCAGTCTCCGACTCCATGGAAAGCCTCTGGTCCGAAACTCACACCTACGGTTTCGGTCTGCGAGAGCTGTGTCGATTGCAATAGTGGAAAGTGCGAGAAAGGCCAAAAAGTTGAGAGCCAAGGAGGAAATGATGTGGAAGAAGATGAAGAAGATGAGGATGAGGTTGATATGTTCCATTCGAGCGATGATGAAGTAGATGATGAGGAAGATTTTGATGAGGAAGAAGACGAGGACGAGGATGGAGAGAATCAGGTGGTTCCATGGTCGTGCTCTTCGTCGGCCCCACCGCCGCCTCCGTCAGCGAGCTCTTCGAGTAGTGAAGAGGAGGGGCTTTCGGTGTCGAAGCTGATGCGAGAGAATGCAGATCTGGATTCCGATGTACGTTTCTTTATCATTTTCGTCTTGTTTTTCCATATTTTCTTTTTTCTAGGCGGCCAAACACGGCGGCTGAGCATTTTCTGTTATTTTTTATTTTTTATTTTTAAATGCAACTGACGGTGTGAAGTTTGTCAGGGTGAAATTGGGTGCTGCTCGTTGGCCAATGACGAAGCGACGTCGTCGAACTCGTTCAGACCATTGAAGCGGTCAAGGATCAGTGAGGCATTCCAATCAGCAAGAGGAGCTGAAGATCATCATCGTGGTCAAGAAGAGTCAAGGTCAAAGGCGATAATAAGCGCTCTTCGGAGGCTACAGGACAACGTGATCACCGACGATGATCATGCGTCCGCCACAGTTCTCGGAATTTGCAAACTTAGCAGAGATCAGAGCAATTGATCCGACTGCCATTTAAACTTGTTTTTTTGTTCTTTTTTATTTATTAATTCTAACCATACAGCCTGAGGAAGCTTTTTTCATTTTTCATTTTTCTTTTTTCTTTTTTCTTTTTTTCTTTTTCTTTTTTTGTGGGTTGGGTTTTCCCTATTATATCTAATTTGTCCATCATATTCGTTGATAATCCAGAATTGAATTGTTTTATAATTTTAATTAAAAGCATGTGCAAGTTGAATGATTTTTTTTAATATTAAGTTTTTTTTTTTCTTTTTTTCTTTTTTTTTTATTTTTGGTTCTATGTAGAGGATATGGAGATTAAATTGGAAAAATACTAATATTTTATTCAAAATCCATGATGATGATGATGATGTGGTCTGACAATTCCTCAAATCAAATATGAAGCAAAAAATGAAGCGATTTTTAGACCACACAAACCGTTGAATATCTGACAACAGTGATCGGCGGCCATAGGCTGATATGAATGGTGGAGCCCACAATCGTACAGCATGTCTCGAGGTAGCAAAAATAGAGATAAAAAAGAAGGGGAAAAAGGAATTATTAATAAAAGGGGCTTAGTGTAGGTATTGGAGTGCTTTAGATACGGCGGCCATAAAGCAGAAAGCTTATCTTAGATTTGGCAAAGCATGAGGGAAAGCGAGTCCGGTTTGTGGTTGGTGAAACTAATGAAAATAGTTTTTAATTTTTGAGTGGTTTTGGTTTCGAGTGCCCGCAGTGTGGATGTGCAGAATGTAGCATATGTGAAGCCGTCAATTGAATGGCATGTGAATCTTGAGATGAGAGTCTCATCTTTAGGCCTTTTTTTCGTTTTTTTTTATTTATTTTATTTTAATTATTGGTACCGTGTTTACCTTGTCCTTATAAAATTGAATTTTTAAATAAAGTAAGTAGGAAAAATTGGAGTGGATAACATGGCATCTTGGAATACGTGGGTTGTATTTGATTTAAGGTAAATTTTTAGATCAGGCATTTTGAAGAAGCCTGTCCTGATAGCAACTGGTTAAATTGAATTTTTCTTTTTTCTTTTTTTTTTTTTTTCCTCAGGGATTAGAATAATATTTTCAGAGACATTTCAACCATACCTGATTGAAAATTTGACCATCTAAATTTGCGAAGCTAAAGGCTGCTCCTTTCATTCCCAATACTATTTAAACACTAGAGCTCAGAATCTATTTAGTATAAAAAATAATTTACAAGATTTTTTTTTTTTTTTTTTTTGGTAATTCAATTTACAAAGAGTTGGATATGTAACGTCGTGCGTGGAGGATAAATTTTGTTTTACTTTTTTATATTTATTTCCTTACTGATTACATTCAAAATAAGTTACCAAATTTCATTAAAAAAAATTAGCCCCAAAAAAATAAAAATAAAAAGTAGATGGTTTTCTCGTAACAAAATCTATCGGTTAATTCAAAAAATTCGTATACAAAACCTTATTCTTGTTACTATTGTAAACATACGCCACTAGATATCATTCCTATAGTGTCCCACCATTCTGTTTGGTGAATTTTACTATGGAACTGTTTATACATGAACAATACCCCTTTTTTAAATTTTTATTTTATTTATTTATTTATTAAAATGCCCTCACACAATCTGGTTTTAAAATCAGTAAATCTGACTTTTACTTTAAAATTTGTTGCTAAATTCATTATCTTCATTACTTCTCTATTTTTTGTTTTAAAATTATAACTTACTAACATTATTTAATTAAAGTTTTAAATTTTAAAATTATATAATTTAAATTGTATAGATAATTTTTTGTAGTTTGGCAGGATAGATGTCTACTTTTTTTGCCTATCTAACAATAAATTCATTATTTAAGTTTCTTATTATGATTGCTAAAACAATAAATTTACAATTAATTGATTATTCGTTATTTTTTTTTGTTATGAAGTTTCATTGAAAATTTTTTGTTAAAATGAAAACCAATGTAATTAAAAAAAAAACTTTTTTAATACAAATATTGATTTTTTTATTTATTATTAATTATGCATTTTATGAAGAATTATTTTGTAATTTACCATTCCTATATAATATATTGCAATATAGTGCTTTTGCCATTAAAAGGTAATCTATCACTACCGATGTTATCATTTTATTTTAATCAATTTTCCTTTATAAATCTATTATTATATACCATAAGTATGTATAGTAAATTTTCCTGTACATGTCTATTATTATATACCATAGGTAGGCCTAGTCCGTTACATACAATGAGAAAGGTACTAATCCGTTGATGAGGATTTTGAATGTAAAATCATATAAATAATCAATGAATATATTAGGAAGTTGAATGTAAAATCATATAAATAATCCATTAATATATTGCTATCAAATGAAATAAATTAAAAAAAAAAAAAAAAGAAGAAGAAGAAAAATCTGTTAATGTTGCTAAGTTTCCTAGTACACTTTTTCCTCTGACAAAGAATATAAATAATTAACTTTTTTTATAGCAGTGAAAGAATTTCAATTTGAACTAACCTTTTTCTCTACCATGTAAAATTTAAAGGTTAAAATTGTACCAGATTTCCTTTATTTTATTTTATTTTTTTTAAGAAACCTTAAATTGTAAGTTATTATATTTGTATTGAATTGGCTTTATTTTTTATATTTTTAAAATTTATGCTGAATCTTGATATTTCAATTAGAAGACATTATAAATAAAATTTTGTTTTTTTTTAAAAAATAACTTTTTTATTATTTTAATTTATAAAATGTGGTTCAACAAAATTTGTGATCTAACAATATATTTTGAAAAAAAAAATTATTTGTTTTTTGAAACATCATATTAAATTTCTACTAAAATATTATAGTTATATCTTTGATTAAAAAAAGATTCAAAATAACAAATTATTAAACATATCAATATGTAAGCATCAAATAAATAAGAAAAAATGGAATCCTTTCATACAAAAAGTGTCAGTTTTTGATGTAATTTTCCCTTTTATTTCTAAATTAAAATATCATCCAATTCAATAAATCAAAGTTGGTTTGTTCTCCTTTTAATTAATTTTACTATTGTTATTTTTTGAGATAAGAGTTCATTCTCTTTTTTATTTATACAAACTTTATTTCAGCCAATAAAAAATAAATAAACGTTAGCATAAACAAAGCAAAAATTCTTTTTTTCAGTTATTGACATAAATAATTAAATAAAACTATTGTAGAATTCAGAATATATTTAAATTATTTAATAAAATAACAAAACAATTTTTTTTCTTTTTTTTCTTTAGAACAAAACAATTATGTTATATTTCAAATAAAAAGCTTCATAACGAAGCATATTTTATAAAAATATTTATAAATATAAATATATAGAAAAAGAATTTGGGCGGTTCAAAATTTTTACCCTACTATAGGTCTTTACTGGTCCGTGCCTTAAAAATTTGCATGGGCTCAAGCAGGCAATAGTGATCCTTGCCAGACTCGCTAAATTGATTCAAAATGTCAACAATCCATCAACTATCACCAATTTTTATAAACAAATAATTAAAAATTTGCATACCACTCGCGCAAATCGTTTTTAAGTAAATGCATCACAAAGCAGACAACCATTTCTCCAAGTCCAACAGAAAATCAAAAATACCATTAGCGCTACAAATATCATCCCAAGTTCTCCCAAACTTCATGCATAAGAGAAGTTGCTGGAGAGAAGAAGATTGGCAGAGAGAGAGAGAGCGAACACTCTACAGTCAACCATTTCTGCAACAATTCACCCACGAAAAAGAAATTATTGACTCCTTATCGTGTCAGCTTATCCCAGTTGATCTGGTCACAGTTGACTCAGATACCTAATCATTGTAGAAAAAATAAAACCTAGGTACAATATCCAAATTATAAAAAAGTACAAACAGAGGGATAAATACATGTAAAGAAAAGGCAATGTGCATTTAAGTCAAAGATCATCATGCAGAAGCAAAGCCAACTAGAGAAAAATCGAAATATTAATTCCTTCTTAAAGAGGACCAAGTTTCGTTCGGAATTAATAAAAAGTGTGAAACCATACGTCGGATTTTAGCACCAAGAATGCATACCTGCACTTGAGAGGATCCAACAACGACTCAAATGACCTGCTAAGCAACTGCAACAGGACAAAGAACAAGAAGTAGCTTGTTGTAAGGGGCCATCCATATTTCTATATCACCTTAATTTTTGTAAATCCCAAAGACAAGCATAGTAAACAATTCCAGTAATTTAAGCATCAAGTATTCTCAATAGGTTAACAATTAATGGAAAACAGGAACAACCATGTGAAACTATCAAAAACAAGAAAGAATATCTGGAGATAGCTTTATCGAAAGGACAATCAAGCTGCAGTCGACAATCCTGTCCACACTCCAAAGTCATTTTTTGTTCATTTTCTTCAGTTTGAAAAATCTCAAAGGAAAACATAAACACAATGAAAGACTTTTAAGAACTACAATATCATTGGTTGAGCCTTTGCTTAGTTAACTGCCAATACCATGTCTCATAGTTGATGGAAATGTAGAAAACAGTGTCATTTAGCAAAACTCTACCTTGAAACTCTAGCAAATCTAACATACATCTTAATTAACATAAAAAAATATTTCTCAAAATATAACACATTACTCAATTAACTGTGCAAACGAAACTCATGAAATAAATAATATACTTAATCTAAATAATTGACGTAGAACAAGAATACATACAAACTGCTAAGATATTGTAGTCAATCATACCAAAAAAATGGAATGAATTCTGTTTAACACAACTTTGGAAGCTCAAGCACATAGCAGTATAGCACTAAAATTCCCAACCGTTTTAACATGAATAAAGCAATACCGATGATATTTTTCATAGCTGTTGTCATAGTTGTCAAAATGTGTATCATAACGTGGATCATTTTGTGAAAAAAAGTGTATCCTGTATGTTAACGTATCGTGTATTGTATGATACGCTTTTGGACTATAATATTTTTAAAACTATAGGTTTTCCAGTGCATATTGGTCATGTGCACTCATAGGTGTTTATGGTGTTCCCAGAAAATCCCTTTCCTGGTCCTTGTATGGTATACATCTTAAACATAGATAAAAACCATAAATACAGTAAACTATGAACATCATTATTGAGTCATATAAAAGTTCTATAAATAAATACGGTAAACCATGAACATCATTATGCAGTCATAAAAAAGTTCTATAAACTTTCTAAACAATTAAATTTTCATTTTCAATTGCATCATAATTTGCATTCTTAGATGTCAATAAATGTAGACTACTTATTCTTTATGAAAACAATACATATTTTAGCTAAACTTAGACAATTTTACACAAGATGGCATTGTCTTGTTAAATTCTCACCTACCGTACATCTCGGTGTACTAGATGTATTGTTACGAAATGCATCGTGAATCGGATGATATGATGCAATTTCTGATACACTTAAGAAAAGTATCGTTTTTTGGCCGTAACGATACGTATCTTATCGTGTATCATATGATACTAACAACAATGGCTGTAGTGAATATGGTTCATCAACTACAAGACAAGGCATAATTTTTTCTCATGGAAAAGTTGAACATAAATTACAGTGAGGACAAATTTTCTGCATTTTGATCGGATAGAAATAGTTAATTTTTGTCAAAACAATCATTTGCTTAATGTTTTCAATTGAGCTATATAGTCTAATTACTAAAAAACAAATTAAAATTGAGACAAACTATTTTCTCCAACAACCTAGCAGCAGCGGTGGTTGGGGGAACATTTGCTGCATTTTTCTTTGCACTATAATGGTACGGCTTTAGCATAGATTTGTTTATTTCTAGCCTGGTCTCTATGTGTAATATTCTAATAGGGCACGGTCCAGGTATAATAATGAGTGTATCACTTTTTTTGAGGACATTAAATAACAGACTGGGTTAGATCCTTTCATGAAGTTGGTTAATCACACTTAGCAGGGACTATCCCCAAACAGTGCGAATCCAAGGAAGTAGAACTAAGAAAGCAGAGTAATTGGCTCAGTAATTGGCCTCCGTTAAGGCTAAAGATCTTCCAAAGGTATAACAAAATTACCATTCTTTTACAGCTGATGTTTATTCCTAATCCCTTTACCCTTCTCCTAAAGGGAGCCTTCCTAAATTTCTAAATTCCAAAGACAGAAATAAGCAGTGCAAGCCACAATTTTATATCCAACCAGCTGTTATACAGCATAGAAAGAAAAATGTAAATACAAGTCTGCGATAGGTAAAAGCTCCAATAAGCAAAGGCATATAAAGCACTCAGGTTGGATTAGAATCCATCTTGCCAATAAAATTACTGGAAAGCAAATCCCCCCATCTCATCACATGTAAGAAGACTAAGAAGTCCAAGTAGCCCACTGTCTCAGCGTAGGGAACTGAAGTCCGAGTAGCCCACTGTCTCAATGTAGGGAACTACATATATTATACTTACATAGTAACGAATTTCCTGGAAAATTTCGCAATTCTAGCTACTATAGCAATTACAGGCCAATAAGGAACATATACTTTTGAAAAAAGATAAAACAATGTAAAGCAATTCAACGTCAAGCCATAAAAACAAGAAATCAATGAAGACCAATCCCAATTCCAAATCACCCTTCTTCTTTTTTTTTTCTTTTTTTTTTTCACTCTTAGAAAAAACTCTTAATTCAAAATCAAGGAATACCAATGCCCTACTAATAATTCCATTAAAATTCCCAAAAAATAAAAAATAAAAAATAAAAAATAAATTCTCTATGGGGCATAAAATCTCAAACCTTTCTGATGCCCCTCCTCCTCCGGCACTGGCTTGATCACAGTCTCCTCGTCTCCTTCTTTCACCGCAACAACGGCACTGCCATCGCCGCTAGGAGCATCACCATCATTTCCACCATCCTTATCTTCGGGATACCGCACAACCACAACGGGACAAACACAGTGATGCACGCAGTAATCGCTGACACTTCCAAGCTTCCCATCACTGCCACGTCGCACAGCCCCAAACCCTCTGCTACCCATGATGACGGCGCTAAGCCCCAGCCTCTCGACCTCCAAACAAAGCCTCTCCTTCATGTCATGGTCCTTGACGATGTGGATCTTGTAGGGAATCTGAGCCTCCTTCAGTGGCTTAGCAATATCAGCAGCCTTGGAAGCCGTGAAGGCATCGAAGTCGTCCTCGAGCTTCTGCTTGGCGTGTCTCTTGGTCGGAGTAGCCGATTCGTGCTGCTGCCTGCTGCCGTGGTCGTTCAGAGGGTCAGCATCTTCGTTGGTGTTGATGGAGAGATCGATGGAACCCCAGTCGGCGCCGAACAGTACGGAGGTGGGGCTGACGTGGAGGAGGATCACGGCGTCTCCGGGACGGATGTAGTGGTGGACGGCCCAACGTACGGCGTACGCACTCTCGTCGGAGAGGTCGACGGCGACGCCGATCTTGCGTCGTGCTCCGGCGGTTGGGGTTGGGGTGGCGGCGGAGAGAGCGGAGGATGATGTGGTGGAGTGGTGGCGCGGGGAAGCAGGGTGGTGGATTTTGATGGTGGGGAGCTGTGGGTCTGATGGGTCCAGTTGTTGCTGTTGTTGTTGCTGCTGATGAGGATGCATTTGTGTGTTGTTGTATCAGAGACGACTAACGGAGTCCGGGGAATGAAAGAATTGAAAGAGACGAAAGAGCTTTCTAGAGCTTCTTCACTAGCAAATGGAATTTGGTCGAAAACGAGAGCTGCTTGTGCCTTACTACTCTAAACTGGTGGCTTTGCAAATGGAAATCAATGTGGGCTCTTAGGGAAGGATTTATTCATATAAGCCTCCTTTGGGCGAGTAAAACCGAATTGGGCTGTGTTTTATATTTGGGTTTAGGAGATTTCGACCTTTGAATATTAAACCCATATTTCCATCATCCATACCTTTCAATTAAATCGAAAATAGATGGATTCAATCATTTAAATTGGATGAGATATGTTATTGACTTTATTTATCTTCAATTTAAAATATGAAAAAGATGTTTTTATTGGAATCTTTTTTTTTTTTAATATTATCTCCATCTTTATTATCGTTGATAATGTCATATAATTTAAATACATTAATAAGGAAATTCAAAAAAAAAAAAAAGTGGAATTTTATCACTTTTATAACGATAAATACAGAAAAATAGAAAAATAAGAGAAAAAAAAAAAAAAAATATATATATATATATATATATACACATAGAGGGTTTCTACGACTACGATCAGGATATCAGACAAAAAATGTAATCCTATGATGGGGTTTCTTAGCCGTTGGATTAAATGAATGGTCCAGATTAGTTTTGGCCAATCTTAAATTCCCTCCCAAATACCGTGCGCAAGCTTCCCTTCCCTTCCTTTCCCACGTCCCAAGTACAACGCCACATAGAAATATCAGGAGGTACAATTCGACCCAGAAACCCGTCCATCCGAAACCCATTGCCCAGAGCCACCATTCACGGCGTATAATCATCCATCAAAGAAGAAAGAGGAAATACCTATCAGAGGATAAGAATCCAGCAAGGGAAATACACATATTGAAATAAATAAATAAAAATTGCCCTACCCTACTACAAGTTCATTTTAAATGAAGCTGACCGCAGAATGACACATGATGACCACTATACTTGAAATACTAAACAGCAAGCATAGTCAGATTCATTTGAATATTTGCTCAATTCTATAGCACACAACGAAAAGAGCTAACAATGGCCTTTTGGAAGCAATCATGTCTAAAGAGGTATGCCAAAAGCTAGTGAAGCTCATATAAAATGTTTAATGAACATGCAAATCCAGAGAATTTTCTAAAATGAAACCCCAATGTTGGTAATATAAGCCGTAGGAGATGCGACTTCCATTTAGGGGTATCGGGACCATAAGGCAGATATGGGATCTAAATCTAGTATTCAACACTATTCATCTCTAAATCTATACAGAAGGTATTGCATTTGCAATAGCAATCAGTTAGGCCTAGAATCTGTATGATGAGCTTTCCCATACAAAACTAAGCCAATGATCACTACACTTATCTAATCATTAGAATAATGCCAAGTCCTTTTTTCTTTAATTAAGAATATAGTAACTTAGTACTTCTTTTTTATGTTTTCTAATAAGTAAAACAAAAATATTTTAAAATGATTAGAATGAAAATCTGTTGAAGTACCAAATTACCAATTACATTTTCCAAAAAAAAAAAAAAAGGGTATCATTTATCCTCTGCCCATATGGTAACAAGCTAAAGGCACCAGCCTGTTTCCCAAAAGTCTGTCATCGAAATTATTGGGTTGAGTCTTAAATTGCTTGCAGATACCCTTTTCAATGGTTGTACTAAGAGATGAATAATGGACTAAATAGCAAACCCACATTCTAAAAAGGAATTTTCCAGAATAGAAACAATAAAAATCCAACCTTTTTTGTATCCTAAATTGCAACAATCAATATTAGGAGTTCAATAAATGAAGAACAAAATAAAGAAATTAATCAACTAAAGAAACAACTTTATTTCAAAACATAGCTAATATAATAATCTTCACCAACACGCTTAACTTGTTGATAATCCCCAACATTACATACAAAACAAATTCCTCTTTCTCCTCTGATGGGTGATTCTTCATCGTGAACAGTTGCTCTAAGCGATGTGTTTTGGATGGATGGGTTTCTGGGACGAACGGTGCCTCTTTCTCCTTTGAATTGTGGCTCTTTCTCTCGGGATGAACGGGGGCTCGTGATATTTTTATGTGGCATCGTATTTGGTAGGCGGGAGATGGTGGGAAAGGAAGGGAAGGGAAGCTTGTGCACGATACTTGGGAGGGAACTTGAGATTAGCCAAAACTAATCTAGGCCATTCATTTAATCCAACGGTCAAAAAACTTCATTATCATAAGAGCATTCCTAATGGATTTTTTATATGTTTAATTTGAATAACTAATATGTAAAATTATCCTACAAAATGGATTTGAATCTTCAAAATTTAAAAAGGTAAAAATACTCTTTATTATTTAATAATAATTAAATTTCAAAACAACTATAATATATTTTACTTGCTAAAAAATCAAAAAAATTTAAAAAAAAAAACATAATGATAAATGTTTATTAAAAAAATAAAAAATATTGTTGAAAAATATTTAAAAACTTAATTTTTTTTTTATATAAAAATACTTTCTATTTGATAAAAAATATTTTTTATTTTAAAAAATCTCTTGGGAATATTCTAAAAAGACCATGTTTTTGGTTTGATGTTATTTGGTCAGGATATTCTGATTGTAGAAGCCCCCTAAATATATATATATATATATATATATATATATATATATAGAGAGAGAGAGAGAGAGAGAGAGAGAGAGAGAGAGAGAGAGAGAGAGAGAGAGAGAGAGAGAGAGAGAGAGAGAGAGAGAGAGAGAGAGAGAGAGAGAATTGTTGTAGAGTGAGAACGTACACACGGTAAGGAGTGAGAATGTGAGAAGGGAGACGTACCGTTAACTTTGCCTCATATTAATGAAACGGTGCGTGGCACCTATTTTCAAAAAAAAAAAAAAAAAAAAAAAAAAACCAAACTGCAGAGACTTTTTTGCCTAAAATAATGAAACGGTGCGTGGCACCTATTTTCCCCAAAAAAAAAAAAAAAACACAAAACTGCAGAGAAGAACCCGCAGCTCCAGCTCCAGATCCAGAATCCCTAAACCAACAGCAGCAGCACAAGCTCCTCCAGCAACAGCCCCGCACCGCCAGCGTGTTCCTCTCTGCAGCCCAGCACCTCCAGCAGCCGCCCCACACCTCCAGCAACAGCTACTTTCAGGTTCCTTCTCTTCCTCTCTCACTCTGCAATTTTTGGGTATCACCAAACCGATTAAATGCTGATGATATACCAGAATGTTTTTTTTACAACATTGTCACATTATATTAGGGACAAGATAGTACCTGTATGTTCATTAAATCAATTACCAGTACGACATGATTTATATTATACTAAAAAATCAGCTTAGAGCAGTATGTAGCAGCATGAAGTAGGCGCTTCAATGCCATTGGTTTGGAGTTCGGTGGTCTTTGAATGGTTGGGTTTTGAAAAATACACTGCATATGTATATAGGAGATGGAATCGATCCAAGAAGTAAGTGTGCATATGATTCGGTCCCAGACCAAATGGTTGGCAGCTCATGTGCATGTTATGGAGGACGATGGACCTTCTTCTGGATTGTGGAGGGAAAATAGGTGCCACGCACCGTTTCATTATTGTAGGCAAAAAAGTCTCTGCAGTTTTGGTTTTTTTTTTTTTTCGGTTTTTTGAAAATAGGTGCCACGCACCGTTTCATTAATCTTAGGCAAAGTTAACGGCACTCCCTTCTCACATTCTCATTCCATACCGTGCGGATGTTCTCATTCTCCAGCAATTCTATATATATATATATATATATATACATATATCCATATAATGATGTAGGGAATGGATTTTGGATGGTAGGAGAAAGTAATTATTTGGGAGGCAAAGGTGTATTTACATTAGATTGTAAATGGTCCAAGCTCATTTCCATCTTCTATCATAAAAGCCAAATTTATTGTGGTAGGTCAACTTTCATAATCATGATCGAGGTGTTACAGAAAGAATCACGCATGTATTTTCCATCTTTATAATGTTCCTATTTTAATGACTTAAAGACAGAAAAGATGCATCGAATAAATTATACATAGTAAATGAAAAAGAAAATACCATTGACTACGTTATCAGTGGACGTGCCGGAGTGGTTATCGGGCATGACTAGAAATCATGTGGGCTCTGCCCGCGCAGGTTCGAATCCTGCCGTCCACGCTGCCATTTTTACATTTTAAATATGGGTTTCTTATACTTTATTTTATACATTTTAAATATGAGTGGTTTCTTTTACTTTATTTCACTTTTTATACAGTAAAAAGTTTGTAACTTGGTGGTCAGACTCCACCGCAAAGACACTAGCGCAGGGGAGATATGGTTGGATGATAAAAGCTTAACGCCACTTGTTCTTATTACTTTATTTATCCTTTTATATAAAAAAGAAAAATAGTTTGTAACTAAAGCAAAATGCTTCTTTCCTCGTATATGAAAATTATATTAAACGTT